>NC_134360.1:179086035-179386035 GCF_048569485.1 Anomaloglossus baeobatrachus | reverse complement strand
TTATGCTAAAGTGTGGGTTGAGTGGCAGGCAGTGCTGGGTGAGATGTTTGGTAACGAGCGAGTGGATTATTTATTGGCGCTCTTGGCACTGGTGAGTGAGGATTTTAGGGCTGGGAGGTCAGCGTCGGCTGTGGCGCTTAGGGTGGCGGCCGTGGCCTTTTGGTTAAAGGTTAGGGGTGAGCAGGACGTTTCACGGGACTTCCGGGTAAGGCAGGCATTGAAAGGTTTTCGGAAAGGGGTGAAGGTGCGGGACACTAGGCGGCCCATTTCGTTGGACTTGTTACGGCGTTTGGTGGATGGTTTGCAGGGAATTTGTGTCTCAGCGTATGAGACGGTGTTGTTTGAAACGGCTTTTGTGTTAGCTTTTTTCGGGGCTTTTCGGATAGGAGAATTGGTGAGCCCGTCAAGGGTTAGTGGGGGTGGTTTGCTATTCGAGGATGTGTCGGTAGTGGGACAGAGAGTGGAGTGTCGGCTTTGGCGGTCCAAGACGGACCAGATGGGTCGAGGCAGGTTAGTAGTGTTGTATGCGGTGCAAGGGGATGGCTTGTGCCCGGTGCAGTTGGTGAGTAAGTTTTGTGGTCTGCGGGGCGGTCTTCCGGGCCCGCTGCTACGTTACGAGGACGGGGCCTGGTTGTCTCGTTACCAGTTTGTGGCAGTGCTGAGGAGTTGCCTGCACTGGGCGGGTGAGCGCCCAGAGGATTACGGGTCCCATTCGTTCAGGATTGGGGCGGCTACTGAGGCTTCTCGTTGGGGCCTTGGAGATGACATGGTGAGACGGATTGGTCGGTGGGAGTCCTCTCGTTTTCGTGGTTATGTGCGCCCACAGTTATTATCTCGTTGAGGGCTCTGGTTGGAGTTTTGTTGTTCTGCCGTTGGGTTTTGTTGTTCTTTGTTGCAATCTGGAATGCTGGTGTTGTTTGTTAAAATTGTTTCCTTTATTGTAGGAGTGTGTCTGATCTTGATCCTGGGGCACTTGTTCGTTTTCTGGGGGGCCCGTCGGGCCGACGCTCGCCCGAATGGTCGGCAGTTGGGTGTGGACAGATCGCTGGCATCGGTCAAATGGATTGGAGTGCGTGGCATGGAATGGAGCAGGGTCGTGCCGGAATTTGAATATTATTGCAGGATGGACAGACATCCGAACGTGTTGGTTTTACACGTGGGGGGGAATGACCTGGGTTCGCGGGCATCTCAGTAGGGACATTAAGATCGACCTACTGCGTTTATGGGCAAGGTATCCGGGCTTGATAGTGGTGTGGTCGGATATTGTGGCCAGATTATGGTGGAGGGGGGCTTGGTCGGTTGAGAAGATTAATCGCGCCCGGGCACAAGTGAACAGAGTGGTTGCACGTTTCGTGCAGAGAAACGGCGGTTTGGTGGTGAGGCATGTGGACCTGGAATCGCCAAAGTGGCAGTTTCGGAGGGGTGATGGGGTTCATCTTAACGACATTGGTTCTGATTTATGGGCCCTGGGTTTGCGGGATGGTGTGGAGCAAGCCTCGGGTGTGTGGCGGGTCCAGGCCACGTAAGGTGTCACGTGTCCTGTCCTGTGGCGGGGGTAGGTCTGGTCCAGAAGCGGTTGTAAAGGTTTGGTAGCTGGACCGAGAGGCACTGTCTTGGTATGGTGTCTCTGGGTTCTGGGAAATTGCAGGCACGGGGTTCTGCAAAGTTTGGGGGGTATTAATCCGTGGGGTGATTAATACTTCATCTCTGGGTCGGAGTGTTGCGGCCAGGGATATTGGTGTAGGAAAGGGTTTCTGGACCTGGCCTACATAGGGTTTCATGTACCGTTTATTATTATTATGTGTTACCTATTATTGTGTGTTTGGGGTCGCCCGTTGGACGGCGCCCCCTTTGTGTTAGTATGTTAATAATAGGTAATAAAGGCTGCTGTGGCCAGTTTGTTTAACCAAGTCGCATGCAGTCGGTGTGTTATTTTTAGGTTAAGTTTGGGGGGTATAGTAACCATCACGACCGGAGAATCCTTCCTCAGTGGTAAAGTACGTATTTGTATGTGTGTGCTGTCCCTGTGCTATCCATGTGACATCCATATAAAAAGAGAAAACAGTAGTTTGACAATAAATGGCTTCACCCAACCACTTACCATGAGTGGGAAAAAGATTTTCTGGTATCATTCCTATTCTCTGTAAAAAGACCAAGAAAGCAAAAATCTGCCAGGGTATGTAAATTTTTGAGCACAACTGTAATTCAATAATAAAAAAACAGATCCAGTTGTTATCTGTTTTTTGTGGGGCCACAAAAAAAAATTTGTGCAGACCACGTTTTTTGGTTCAGCAAAAAAAAAAAAAAAATGTATTACAGCTGTATTGTAGTCTAATTAACATTTCCGTCCCTATTCAAGTACGGTAATTGGATCCTGTATTGGGGAATTTTAAAGGGAATCTGTCATCAAGTTTTTTCTATGTAATTTCAAAGCAGTAATAGGGCTCATGCGCACGTTGCCGAATTTCATGCATTTACACTGCATATTGCACCGCAGCATAAATGCATGTGATCTGCATCCCCTGCACAATCTATGAAGATTGTGCATGAGACGTGCGCACATTGTGTTTGAGAGCACAGCAATTTGGATGCCAAAATTTTGTTCCCAATCGCTGCGTTCTAAAAAGCAACATGTCAATTATTCCGTGCACTTTGGATGCAGGTCCCACTCTGTCTATGGGAGAGGCTGCATCCAGAGCGCATGAAATTGGCTTTTTTTCTGCAGAAACACTGCATTCATTATGCAGTGTTCCTGCAGCGATTTGACGCGCACATGTGCTGTCAAATCCCTGCAGAAATTTCTGCAGGGACACGTCGCAGCGTGCGCATACAGCCTAATGTAGGAACAGAGAGCCTGATTCTGCCAATGTTTCACTTAGTTAATTGGGTTTAGCAGTTGTGATAGAATCACAGTTTTCCCTGTTGCAGATGTGTAGCCCCATCCACACCAATGATTGGTAGCATTCTGGCAGCTAATCATTGGTGGGGTTGTGGTTAGGCCAAGAGGCAAGATAGACCTTGTCCTGTAGTGCTAATCTACTGCTGATAAAACACTGATTTTATTGAAACAAAAACAGTCTAATAGGTGATACATTGCTAGAATCAGGCTCTCAACCTCTACATCATGGTGTTCACAGCTTACATAGTAAAAACCTGCTCACAGATTCTCTATAATTCCATTTTTGTCATCCAAAAACATCCAAAATTGGTAATAATTACTGGTCATGTGAACATGCCATTGTTGGAGCCATAGCTCTCCTTGTAGGCCTCATTCACATCTCAATTTGATCACACGCCAGTGGCACTATCGGGGCTACTGTTTGAAACCTTGCAAAATGCGATTCAGATGTATCGAATTACGCAGCCATGGACTTTAATGAAGCAGACAGTCACTTTGTGGTTTATCTTACCTATTTGCCAGCAGTACTTGCCTTTTTTTAGATGGGCATATAAACACAGTCCACAATTTTGTTCTTACCTGAAGGTAAATACTGCCGACAATGAGGTCATGTACAGCACAAAGTGACTCCTCCTGTTTCATTGTAATTTTGGGGGGTAAGTACACATCACTAGAGTTGACGTTGTATTTCTAAAGCAGAATATGGGACTTAAATATCTTATTCCCAACAGGAATTGAAAAGTTCAAAGGAAAGTACCTTCACAGCCGAGATTATAAAAATCCCGAGGAATTTAAAGGAAAAAGAGTCATTGTCATTGGAATCGGAAACTCTGGTGGGGACATCGCTGTGGAACTGAGCAGGACGGCATCACAGGTTAGTCACAAGAAAATCTTGGGACCCTTCCAGCAAAATATTTTCTAATATGTTTTTAAATGTTAATACATCAATAAAATTATATTAGACAGAAGTTAATTAACCAGAAAAGGGGATTAACTAATGTTGACCACATTGGTAGGTCTTTGTATGCTGTCTATATTCCTGAAACTTTTACTCATAAATGTTCTATCATGATCTATAATCAGCAAAAACTTTCTGCCACTTACCTCTCCTCCACTCATACTCCCCGTTCTATCCAAACAAAGTTATCACGTCCCATCGCATTGATGCCCTTCCTTTACTGCTCGGGAATTCTCCAATATACAGTTAGGTCCAGAAATATTTGGACAGTGACACAATTTTCGCGAGTTGGGCTCTGCATGCCACCACATTGGATTTGAAATGAAACCTCTACAACAGAATTCAAGTGCAGATTGTAACGTTTAATTTGAAGGTTTGAACAAAAATATCTGATAGAAATTGTAGGAATTGTACACATTTCTTTACAAACACTCCACATTTTAGAAGGTCAAAAGTAATTGGACAAATAAACCAAACCCAAACAAAATATTTTTATTTTCAATATTTTGTTGCGAATCCATTGGAGGCAATCACTGCCTTAAGTCTGGAACCCATGGACATCACCAAACGCTGGGTTTCCTCCTTCTTAATGCTTTGCCAGGCCTTTACAGCCGCAGCCTTCAGGTCTTGCTTGTTTGTGGGTCTTTCCGTCTTAAGTCTGGATTTGAGCAAGTGAAATGCATGCTCAATTGGGTTAAGATCTGGTGATTGACTTGGCCATTGCAGAATGTTCCACTTTTTTGCACTCATGAACTCCTGGGTAGCTTTGGCTGTATGCTTGGAGTCATTGTCCATCTGTACTATGAAGCGCCGTCCGATCAACTTTGCGGCATTTGGCTGAATCTGGGCTGAAAGTATATCCCGTTACACTTCAGAATTCATCCGGCTACTCTTGTCTGCTGTTATGTCATCAATAAACACAAGTGACCCAGTGCCATTGAAAGCCATGCATGCCCATGCCATCACGTTGCCTCCACCATGTTTTACAGAGGATGTGGTGTGCCTTGGATCATGTGCCGTTCCCTTTCTTCTCCAAACTTTTTTCTTCCCATCATTCTGGTACAGGTTGATCTTGGTCTCATCTGTCCATAGAATACTTTTCCAGAACTGAGCTGGCTTCATGAGGTGTTTTTCAGCAAATTTAACTCTGGCCTGTCTATTTTTGGAATTGATGAATGGTTTGCATCTAGATGTGAACCCTTTGTATTTACTTTCATGGAGTCTTCTCTTTACTGTTGACTTAGAGACAGATACACCTACTTCACTGAGAGTGTTCTGGACTTCAGTTGATGTTGTGAACGGGTTCTTCTTCACCAAAGAAAGTATGCGGCGATCATCCACCACTGTTGTCATCCGTGGACGCCCAGGCCTTTTTGAGTTCCCAAGCTCACCAGTCAATTCCTTTTTTCTCAGAATGTACCCGACTGTTGATTTTGCTACTCCAAGCATGTCTGCTATCTCTCTGATGGATTTTTTCTTTTTTTTCAGCCTCAGGATGTTCTGCTTCACCTCAATTGAGAGTTCCTTAGACCGCATGTTGTCTGGTCACAGCAACAGCTTCCAAATGCAAAACCACACACCTGTAATCAATCGCAGACCTTTTAACTACTTCATTGATTACAGGTTAACGAGGGAGACGCCTTCAGAGTTAATTGCAGCCCTTAGAGTCCCTAGTCCAATTACTTTTGGTCCCTTGAAAAAGAGGAGGCTATGCATTACAGAGCTATGATTCCTAAACCCTTTCTCCGATTTGGATGTGAAAACTCTCATATTGCATCTGGGAGTGTGCACTTTCAGCCCATATTATATATATAATTGTATTTCTGAACATGTTTTTGTAAACAGCTAAAATAACAAAACTTGTGTCACTGTCCAAATATTTCTGGACCTAACTGTACCTGACAACAGCCGAAACACATTTCACTGCCACTTGCTGTGTTCACATCGGAGTTCCGTTGCCCCAGCTGTCCTCTAATGTCAAACAATTGGGCTGGCACGCTAATTGCAATTTTTTTTTAATATTTTTTATTGCGTGGAGGCCCTCAAAGAACGTGGTTCCCGTATGCTGAGGAGCATTGCAACTATAAGACTCCTTACCACTGACAGCCAGATTGGTTTGTCAGTCTCCGCAAGGAGAATAGTTTTCCCCTGAGACCCCAGTAAAGGTTCTGCCAGATTAATCTCATACTTTGCACTGACGAGGGACAATCATCTCGAAACACCATGTCTGCAAATTGAGGTTCTGATCTGGCATAAAACCTAGGACATATGAACAGACTTCTTGGAGAGTCATTTTCGACTTTTAGGATTGCTACTTTCAATAGGTGGCATTAGAGTTTGTCTCCTTTCTCCCTGAAGAGACAATTTGAATATTTCCCAGAGGAGCATTGCAGCTATAAGACTCCTTACCACTGACAGCCAGATTGGTTTGTCAGTCTTTGCAAGGACAATAGTTTTCCCCTGAGACCTATGCTTAATTGGTAATTCAACACTTGAGAAATCATACTATAAGCTCAACACTAAATGTGCACAAAATCCTAACTGGACCCCCGCAAAAAAAACATTTGGCGGAGTAGGTGGGGTCACTACACATAGTTGCTTACACAGGAGGACATATCTCCCAACTTGTAAAGACAGGGAGAAAGACAGATATATTGTGGCACCTACAGTTATTTTGCTACTACAGAAGCCCCTTAGTGTCCTCACCCCCTCCAGTACCCCTTTTCTTAACCCCCATAAAGTATGATGCCAACAAAAATGCCCCCCAAATTCAATAATACCCCCACAATTAAATCCTCCACAATACCTTCCGCATGCACAATTTGACGGACCCACAATTTCCCTACACACATTGGGAAGACCCTAGTGACACCCAAATAGTATCATGGCCCACACAGTTCCCCACACACAGTATGATGGTCCCAGTCCCACCACACATTGTATGATGCTCACCGGCTACTCACATAATGTATGATGGACCCAACATTCCTCTTTTACACAGTATGATGGTCTCACAGTCCCACCATGCAATATGATGGTTTGAAAAATTGTTACTATATGTCAAAAAGCAATTATCGCTCACACTATAAATGTAACTGAAAATTAACACCTTTACACCACATGACGTACAAAGTAGATCTTGAGCAGGTATCAGTTCCCGCATCATGATGTGCTGTGAACATCATGGATTTAAACTGTCACTGTGTGAAAAGACACGTGAGAACTCCATGCCAACAGCAGTCTCTGACAGTTAACTGGCACGGGAAGAGATGTGGAAACCAATTACAATGGTGAATCTGGCTGACCGATTACAGCGTGTGATTGGCAGAAGGTGCTGAAATATAAGCACTTTCTGCACGATTACCCCAGGAGCTCAGCTTAACTGGCAGCCTAGCTCCTGCAGCAGCAGCTAGGTCAGCGTGCGTACCACCCCTGGTTGATTAATTAGAGGAAATTCAGCTCACCCCTCTTCACTCCTGATTACACCTCCGACACACGGAAACACCCTGACCCGGGCGGGAAATCGCATGGAGAAAAGAAAAAAAATTCCAGCGTCTCCAGGAGAGTTTGAAATAAAAAAAGATTCTTTTATTTAATCCTTAAAATCATCCATCAGCCTAAACAAGATGTACACAGGCAGGTAGGGCAGAGGAGCTATTCCTACGCGTTTCGACCTGTTCGGGTCTTAGTCATGGAATGCGCAAAAAAGTCTCCAGAGGGGGATAAAATTAAATAAAAGAATCTTTTTTTATTTCAAACTCTCCTGGAGATGCTGGAATTTTTTCATTTCTCCTGGTTGATTAATTCTCCAGATGCCACGATCGATAACGATCACAGCATTTAGAAGGTTGTGAGTGGCAGGGGGCTTAATTTCTTATCCCCATCGGCACTTCGTGACAAAATCAATGGTTGTAATGGTACACGGATGTCATAAACAGACTTCCTGATGTGCGTCGTGGCCTGTTTGACCCAGCCTTAGGCGTGGTCTAAATGGTGTCACTTTTGGAGGTGTGAGCGTTTGGCTGCTCACGTGATGGGGATCATTCACTTGGCTGCATTTCCGAGGTAGCACAGGAACACAAATCTGTTAAAAAGTCCAAATGGTTTATTAAAAAAAATCCAGCATAAACCACTCCTCAAAACATAACAGAAATACAGACGGATTTCAGGTCCATTACACTCATGGTACTCTTGCACATTTTAGATTCACAATCTGAGTGCAGCTCTCTCAGACTCCACTCAGTCACTTCCAGTCTAACACCATAGAGGTTTCTGTGCCTCTTTCACGGAGTCCAACAGCCCCGTTACCTCTCGCTGGCCGTTTCCCCAGGAACACGGATTTCAGATCCGTCTTTGTTGCGGTCCGCCCGCTCAGGTTTGGATACTTCCCAGCATCCTGAGTGGGGCTCCCTCAGCGTCCACTCACTCACGTGTGAAGCCAACCCTCTGCTCCTACAGATGGGTTCCTTCCAGAGGATTCAGACCTCTCTGAGATAAACAGCCTCTCTTCCCTCAGACAGAGGCTCCACGGACATTTTTTGATTTGCATACTTCCCAGGGGGCAGTGCACCTAGGATTTCACTGTTTTGAGCGCCTTTGTTGGCTGCCGGCAGTGTTTTCTCTGGCTGGTCTCCACGAGATCAGTGATTGTTTTGTCTTGTTGGTCTACTAGGCATTGCTCTGACCTAGCCAGAATCCTACTCTACACTGATGAAGGGCAACGTCCCGAAACAGCTGTCTGTGGATGGATACCTGGCCTTGGTATTTCCTTTGTCTTATCTTTAAAATCGTCAAAGAGTTGGATATTGACTAAAAGGTCCACTTAATATGGTGGTCTCCTAAAAAGAGCCACTCCTTGGCTAGGTCCTTCCCAGAGGGATATCTGGCTACTTCTGTGTCGAGACTCCTAACAGAGGCTCCACTGACCTTTTTTGATTTGTGTCTTTTCCCTCAGAGGCTGCTCCTCATGCAATGCTTCTCATACACTGACTGCTCAACACACTCTCTGACTCCATGTGCCAAACAAGCTAATTAAGACCTGTGTCAGACACATCCATAGGCAGGAGAATGTGGATGGCCAGTCCCACCCATCTCTTAGCCATCAATAATCCTGGCCCATTCAATACTATAGGAAAATGTGGTACTACATGTACCCGAAAGAACTCCCAGGATCATACCACTTCCGTGGTACATACCTGTCATCTAATATATAAAGCTGAATGTGTGTATGTATGTGTGTGTGTGTGTGTGTGTGTGTGTGTGTATATGTCCGGGATTGCCATCTGCACAGTCGCAGCTAGAGCCACAAAATTTTGCACACTCACACGTCTGGACCCCGAGAGCGTCATAGGCTATGTTGTGAGGCGAAATTTTAACCCCGTGCATTCCAATTTACCAATCAATTTTGTCCCTATCTACATAATGGGGGGAAAAGTGTACCGCACCGTCGCATTTACAATCACAAAATTTTGCACAGACACCCCATGTGACTCAGGGAACGTCGTAGACTATGTTTTGACAGGAAAATTTAACACCGCGCTTTACAGTTACTCTCCAAAAAACATGCCTTCATTAAATAAATGGAGCCTGGAACTACAGGTTATTAGTAGGAGCTGTGAGTGGTTGCTATAGGAACAAAAGACATTCATAGTATAAGAAGCTTATATGTCAGGTAATAAGATGTCGGTGGGGAGACTGATAGAGAGAGACAGAGAGACAGACAGAGTGAGACAGACAGAGACAGACAGGGAAAGAGACAAACTGTGAAAGAGCCAGACCTGCAAAGAGACAGACCTGCAAAGAGACAGACCTGCAAAGAGACAGATCTGCAAAGAGACAGACCTGGAAAGAGACAGACCTGGAAAGAGACAGACAGACAGACAGACAGACATGCAGACAGGGACAGAGACAGGCAGACAGGGAAGGAGGAGACAGCCAGAGAGACAGACAAAGATAGATGGGGAAAGACACAGACCTTGATAGAGACAGACGGGGAAAGAGACAGAGAAATAGAGACAGACAAAGACAGGCAGACAGGGAAAGAGACAGACAGGAAAAGACACAGACAAAGACGGGGAGACAGACGGGAAAAGAGACAGACCTGGGAAAGAGACAGACCTAGAAAGAGACAGATGGGGAAAGAAACAGAGAGATAGAGATAGACAAAGAAAGAGACATTGACAGGCAGATCTGGAAAGAGGCAGACCTGGAAAGAGGCAGACAGAGATAGACGGGGAAAGAGACAGACAGGGAAAGAGACAGATCTGGAAAGAGACAGACGGAGCACTATACTTGGCCATTTTAGTTAAATCTGTGTGGAATATCTGTGGTGTTGAAATATATGTTGTGAAATGCTTCTATTAGCTTAGTTTTTGCCTTTTAATAATTACATTTCTATCTATTTGTTTTGTGGTTTTTGTGTGCAGAATACAGTTTTGTTAATACATTCTATTTTGTTAACAGCAGTTATTAACCCGGGCGAAGCCGGGTAGTACAGCTAGTTCACAATATAACCGGTCGCCTTGTCACAGGGGGTTTCTGCTGTTTTGGAACCTCAGCAGCTCTCCAAATACTACTTTGCATTCACACTCTATTCCAAACAATATTGCTCTCCAAAAATCAAGCCCTGCTGTGTGCCCAAACAAGTGTTTCTGATGAGATATCGGGTATCCATGTATTCAGGAGAAATTGCTCAACATATTATGTGGTCTATTTTCTCTTGTTACCCTTATAAAAAAGTAATTTTTAAGCTTTACAGTCCAATGTTTTAAAATTCTCTGAAGCACCTGAGTTCAAGATAAAATGCAACATGCCATTTGCTATCCTACCCAATTTTGCACACCAAAAGTCAAAATGTACTCCTTCCTGTCATGACCATGCCAGTTTCTCCCCTTGCTCTGCTGGCTGGGCCTGCAGAGTTGGCTTACCCTGTGCGATCCCCTCCGGGTTTTCAGCCTCTCCCTGACCATGGGGGAGGGGCCTTGTAACCTCAATTTGGACCTTGCTCCATTTTATAGCAGAGCCGACCCTCCTGCCACGCTGCCAGTGATTATTTCCGGCTTCGGTTAATGCTCGACTACTGCTCTGCTCGTGTCTTTCCTGATCCTGTCCTGCTGTCGCTCCCCTCCTCCAGCTCTCCTGACTGCCTTCCTCCGCCCGTGTCTGTTTTCCCTGACTTCCTTGTCTCTGCCCGTCCTGGTGTATTGCCCAACTTCCTCTATAGACCCCAGCTGTATTACCATCCTTCTTCTCCTTTCTTTCCCATCTCTGTTGTCCATTCTCTTACTACCCTCTGACTTCCTTGGTTTACTGACCTCTGCTTGTTCTGACTCTGTCTCGGGTTCCCCTTTTGTTCTGACGTTACCTCTCTATGCATCGACCTAGGCCTGTTTTGATTACTCTCCCCTGGGTTCTGCTCCTCCTAGGCTTTCTGCTAGTTTATCCCGTTTAGTTGTACTTAAGCGACACCTGGTGGTCTAGTTGCTAACTGCACCAGGTGTCATTTCACACTTCCGTTCTGATCCCTGCTGTATACCCAACAGCAGTTTTTCACCAAATATAAGGTATCGATGTACTCAGGAGAAACTGCAAAACAAATTGTATGGTAGAATGTTTCCTGCTGCCCTAGTAAAAATGAAAAATGTGGGGTTAAAGCAAGATTTTTGTGAGAAAAATGTATTTTTCCATATTCATGGCTCAACGTTATAAAATTCTGCAAAGTACCTGTGGGTTCAAAGGCCTCACCAGACCTCTAGATACATTTCTTGAGTTGTTTAGTTTCCAATATATAGTTTTCAAAACGGAAGACCTATTTAGCCATAAAGCATTTTTTTTAATTTTTTCCGCATATAGGTGTTTCTTAGTACCAGGAGAGGATCATGGATTCTAAACCGAGTGTCTGACTATGGATATCCTGTGGACATGTTGCATCTGTCACGTTTTCTTAATACACTGAAACATTCTGCACCCAACTTTCTATTGAATCACGTTGCAGAGTCCAAGTTAAATCAGCGGTTTGACCACGCAAATTATGGCCTAAAGCCAAAACACAGGTAGGTCGTATTGCAGAACATATAATTAACGCCACTGCAATTTTTTTATGGTATGCACTCAGAACTTTAATTCCATGTTCTAATGATGATTATTTGATAAGTGTTTGATGTTGCAGATTTTATTCCACAATTCTGCTTGTTTTAGGTAAATTAGGTTACTTGTGTTTCTTATTGCGTTATCACATTGTTTATGCTGCAGATTTTGTCTCTTTTGATATGTCATGTTTTAAATAAAGCTGCTTTGTTTTTGATACTATCTGCTATTTGGCTTTCACAAAACTTTATTGATAGTCATGTATGGATGACGTTCATTTTGACCTCGTATTTTAAGCAATTCCACTGGAAAAATCATAAAACTCATTGTACTTGCAAGAGAAATTGACGTGTTACAGGTCCGTTTATGCAGAGTAAAAAAGCACAATGGGTGTGAGATTTCCATAAATCCCATCCACTTTGCTAGAACTGTAAAAGTCTGGGGTTTTTGTACAGCAAAAGCATGCAGCATCAACAGCTCACCAAAAACTCATTGTGAGAATGTGACCTAAACCTGACTAATCAAAGGGGTATTCCCATCTCCAAGATCCTATCCTAATATGTAGTAGGTGTAATAATACAATATTAATATTAGCAAATATCTCCAATTAGAAATGTAGTATAGTTCTCCTGATTAGCTATGTTGTTTACCTTATGTTAAGGTCATTGCAGGGCCTTAGGTATCCATGGTTATGACCACTAGCAACTAACTCTAATTAGATACATGGCCGTCCTGCAATGACCTGGACATAGTGAATCAGAAGAGCTATACTATTTCTAATTGGAGGTATTTGCTATTATTATCTATTGTTATCATTTCACCTACTACACATATATATATAGATAGATAGATAGATAGATAGATAGAGTCTAATGGTGGCGGTTGTGGGGAAGAGAAGACCCTATTTGGGAAAAGGCGCTCAACACAGTGAAATCCTAGGGGAGACTAGCCTGAGAAGACACTGCCGGCAGCCAGCGAAGACGCACCTAGGATTTCACTGTGTTGAGCACCTTCACTGGCTTCCGGCAGTGTTTTCTCAGGCTGGTTTCCCCGAGATCAGTGATTGTTTTGTCTTGCTGGTCTACTAGGCATTGCTCCCACCTGGCCAGAATCCTACTCCACACAGATGAGGGACAACACCCCGAAACAGCTGTCTGTGGATGGATAGCTGGCCTTGACATTTCCCTTGTCATATCTTTAAACTCGTCAAGAGCTGGATATTGATTAAAAGGGCCACTTAATATGGTGGTTATGGTGGTCTCCTAAAAAGAGCCACTCCTTGACTAGGTCCTTCCCGGAGGGATATCTGGCTATTTTCCGTGTTGAGACTCCTAACACAGGCTCCACAGACCTTTTTTGAATTGATGTAAAAAGACATAAATCCTTGTGACACATTCATTCCTGCTCTGAATGTGTCAAAGGTCGTCATATGTTTGTATTCCCAAAGTCTCCTATCTCTCTGGGATATGAAGTTTCCTTTCAATACTTGCAATTTCATGTCCATGATGCTGTCATCTGGGTTACAAAAATGTAATTAAAAGGTATCAACTACTGAGGACTCTCAGTTCTTTTAAACAATTTTTTTAGCTGAATAATGACCACAGACCACATTACAGTTGAATGGGCAGAGAGTAAAAGCCTGTAAACAGTGCAAAATTTTTAATGAAACCCAATTGCAAATATAATTTTTAGTCCCAAAAACATGCATTTAAGTTAAAACCTTCTTTTTTTTTTTTTGCCAAAGGTGGGCAACCTTTTTAAGCAGTGTTGTATCAACCGTAAATGTTTGCATCTGATAAGAACTATACAACCTAAAGCCATATCTATACTGCTAAGCACTGCTAGGTACAGAACCAAGGTCATGTACATTACAAGACTGCGATCTAGACAACAACAAACACCCATGTAACTATGTATTACTATCACAATATTGTCGGACAGCATTATCAAAGGAAACGTGGCTGCAATGTTGATTACTTAAAGGAAAGCTGTCACCAGGTTTCTCCCATATAAACTGTGACCACCACCAGTTAGTTCTTATATATAGTATTCTACAATGTTGTACACAAAGCCCCAAGTCAATCTGTATGACATAAAATATACCTTTTATTATACTCACCTGCGAGGCGGTCCGATCCGATGGGCGTCACTGGTAGAGATGAGCGAACCTGAAAATCGGTTTTCAAAGCGAACACCAAATTTTAAAATCAAGGTTTTGGTTCGGATGCTTTACGTGCGGAGAAAACTCACGAGAGCATCGCTGTGCTCAGGTACACTTGGTGCTCAGCCATGTACAAGCCGCTTGCAGTGTTTGAACGGCGCATACTGGGGGTAACAACAGCGTGATCACATGTAGTGTGCACCAGCAAAAAAAAAAAAGTTTGAAAAAGCCAGCCCTCCTCCGGACGTTATCTGCTTATGACTGTCTGTCTGTGGGCGGAGACTCAAATTACCAATCAGTGACTAGATCTGGGGTTCACGTCAAGCTCGAGCCTGTGGAGCTAGGCTAGTTTGCTGATGGTGAACCAAACCTTGACGGAACTGCTCATCTCTAGTCACTGGTCTTGACCCGGCGCCTACTCTCTGTGTGCGATCCGTGTGACACCCGTGCTGCCAGAGAAAAAAGAGACATGTCTCTGTGTGTTCTGTGTATTGTGTCTCATATACATGTGCATGAGCCTGGAGTATGAACAGGTAATGTCTATGTAGAGCAGCAGTAGAGTGGGCTCTCTGGGATGAATTCCTCCTCTGGGCCCTAAGCACTGATCACAAATAATTTATTTATTTGAGGTAAAACATTATTTAAAAATAGGCAGGGAAATATTTTACCTCACAAAAAGAATCAGGTATGACCCCATGCTGTAATATCTTTATACCTGTTTGCGTCATATGTGTATAAGTAAAAAAAAGTTACAAATTTTCTACCACAAAAAAGTGATTTTTTTTTTTCATGTAAATATATTTTATCACACATCAATAAAACCTACACATATTAGGTGTGCACATTATTGTAATCACCTAGAAAATTAATTCAACAGGTTTTTTTGGGGGTGTATAATGTGAACAGTAAAAACTATAAACAAAAACTAAACAAAAAATAGTTTTTATTCTACAGTGACATGCAAATGTTTCTGCACCCTTAGTCAAAATTACTGTTCTTGTGAACAGTTAAGCAAGTTGAAGATTAATTTCCAAAAAGGCATAAAGTTTAAAGATGACACATTTCCTTTGTATTTTAGGCAAAAATAATCATCTTTTACATTTTTAAATTAACAAAAAAAGAAAATTGACCAAACCAAAAGTTTGGGCACCCTGCATGATTAGTACCAAGTAGCACCCCCTTTGACAAATATCACAGCTTGTAATCACTTTTTGTAGCCAGCCTGGAGTTTTTTAATTCTTGTTTGGCTGGAATCACACTTGTGCGTGTAAAATCGGACCGAGTCTCATGCTAGAAAGTAGCATGAGCTCTGTATAAGTATTGATCAGCACGCAATGCAACAGCAATGCGTTTCTGTGATTTTTCAATTGATTGTAGTCCATGTGCAATCCGTGTGTGATCCGTTTGGGATCTGTTTTTATTCTCAGCAGCTATGTCATCTGCCATTCAGCTCTGCTACATGGCCGCTGACAGCAGACACAGACAGAGCCGGGCGATCAGAATGAAGTCGGATGAACTTCACCCGACTTCATTGTCATCCTGCGGCTCTGTCTGTGTGTCATGGCCTGATTTTCGGTCACCAGTGAATGTCTCACCGGTGACAGCAAATACCCTGAGTGACTGAAGTGATCTCCGCTATAAGCCGTTCCGTCACTGAGGTTACCCGCGGCCACAGCTGAAGTCCTCCAGCTGAGATCTGTGGCCACGAGTGACCTGAGTGATGTCATCGCTGATAGCGCGACTCACTTCAGTTGCTCTGTGGAGCTCACAGAGAGCGGTCGT
Organism: Anomaloglossus baeobatrachus; assembly: GCF_048569485.1. Lineage (NCBI taxonomy): Eukaryota > Metazoa > Chordata > Amphibia > Anura > Aromobatidae > Anomaloglossus > Anomaloglossus baeobatrachus. The sequence continues at coordinate 179,370,150 of NC_134360.1, read as the reverse complement.
GTTCTGTGGCCGCTGTCTGTCAGCTTCCGATGTAGCAGAGCTGAAAGCGTTGTGAGACCTCTGTGGATTACGTCAGACCTGGAGGGGTATTTGGGGACTTTAATAAAATGATGAAAGAGGTTGTTGTTTTTTGTCGTTTATTACAAATAAAGGATTTTTTCGATTGTGTGTGTTTATTTTCTTTAACTAACAGGTTAATCATGGAAGGTATCTAGGGGAGACGCCTGCCATGATTAACCTAGGACTTAGTGGCAGCTATGGGCTGCTGCCATTAACTGCTTATTACCTCGATTGCCACCACAACAGGGCAATTAGGGATCAGCCGGGTACAGTCCTGGGACTGTTGCATCTAATGGATGCAGCAATTCTGTGCGGCTGCAGGCTGATATTGTTAGGCTGGGGGGCTCCCCATAATGTGGGGTTCCCCCTTCTGACAATACCAGCCTCGAGTCGTATGGCTTTTCCCATGTCTGGTATCAAAATTGGGGGGGACCGCACATCGTTTTTTTTAATTATTTATTTTACTGCATGATATAGACATGCACCGGCAGCTGTTAGTGGTTGCAGTGAGACAGCTGTCACTCATCATGGGGGCGTGTCTGACTGCAACCAATCATAGGCGCCGGTGGGCGGGGAAAGCAGTGAATACGTGATGGAATAATGAGCGGCCGGCATTTTCAAAAGAGGGGAAGCCGCCACAGTGTGAACGCCGCGCCGGTGATCGTGGATCGGTGAGTATGAGGGGGGGGAGAGGGATAGACCGACATGGACAGAGAGAGAGACCGACCGACAGAGAGAGAATAGAGACCTAGAGGGAGAGACCGACTGACAGAGATAGAGATTGACCGACATTGTCAGACCTCACTCATTTCCAGTGTTTTCTGAAACATGTGATAAATGTATTTTGAAAAGCGGATGTCACTAGGATGGTGTGTGCGCCGTCCATGTGACATCCATTCCATTCATTTACCCGCTCCCATAGAGTTGCATTGGAGAGACTCGCATGAGAAACTCACCAAAACGCAGCATGGTGCAATTTTTTTCTCAGTCCGATTTGGACTGAGAAAAAAATAGCAGATGGGAGCTGCCTCATTGATTTAACATGGGTCTGAGTACAATGCGAGAATTTCTCGCTTTGCACTTGTGTGAGTTAATCGCAAGTGTGAAGCCGGCCTTTGAAGGATTTTCATCCATTCTTCCTTGGAAAAGTCTTTCTGTGAGATTCCTGGCTCATCATGCATGCACCACTCTTTTAAGATCTAGCCACAGATTTTCAATGATCAGGGGACTGTGAGATCCATTGTAAGACCTTCATCTTGCACCTTTTGAGATCGTCTATTGTGGATTTTGATGTGGGTTAAGTATCATTATACATTTTTAGAAACCATCCTCTTTTCAGCTTATATTTTTTATAGATGGTTTTATGTTTGCTTCAAGAATTTGTTGAAATTTCATTGAATCCATTCTTCCCTCTACCTGTAAAATGTTCCCCCTGCCATTGGCTGCAACACAACCCCAAATCATGATTGATCCACCCCCATGCTTAATGGTTGGCGAGATATTCTTTTCCTGAAATTCTGTGTTCTTTTTTTTCTTCACACATACCATTGATTATTGTGGTCAAAGAGTTCTATTTAAACCTCAATCAGTCCACAGGACTTGTTTCCAAAATACATTAGGCTTTAGATAATCTTTTGTATGCTTCTGAATTTTATGGTGAGGAAGCAGGAGAGGTTTTCTTCTGATGACTCTTCCATGAAGGCTATATTTGTTTAGATGTCGCTGAACAGTAGAACAACTTCAGAGTCTGCTATTTTTTCCTGAAGGTCTTTTGCCATCAAGCTGGGGTTCTGATTTGCCTGTCTAGCAATCCTATGAGTAGGTCTCACAGAAATTTCACTTAGTCTTCCAGACCTTATCTAGACCTCCACTATTCCTGGTAGCTGCCATTTTTAACTACATTTTGAACTAAGGAAAAGGCAACTTTAAAATGCTTTGCTATCTTCTTCTAACCTTCTCCTGCTTTGTGGGCCTTCACCATTTTAATTTTCAGAGTGTTAGGCAGCTGATTAGAAGAATCCAGCTGCTGTTTTTTGACACAAGGTTAGAGGAGGCTGGGGTTTTCTAAAGCTGTGAAATTGGCATCAGCTGGCCTTTCCTAACAATGATAGTGAAAAAGCCATAACAGTAACAGGCTAATTAAGATTCGAAACCTTGTCAACGTTATGTGAGCACACAAATCTCCAAGGTTGCCCAAGGGTGCCCAGACTTTTGCATAGGCCCATTTACCTTTTTGAAATTTCCAGAGAGGTGCGTGATAACACGCTGAGTGGGCAGACTAGTCTGGAGAAACAAATTCCCCACCAGCTACTCAAAAGGCAAATTAGCCTATGAAATTCAGAGTTTATAAATACTTTTTTTAAAACATGTGTTTAGGGGTAAAACACAATAATAGGCTAGTTAGGCAAGATAATTAGCTATAAATATACAAATGCTGGTAGGCTGGAGGGCATGAGTGTAGAGAAAAACCAGCATCCACAGATAATTCCTAAAAACCTTTGCTTTATTTACTACTAAAGTTAAAACATAGACACAGTCCGGTCTACTTTAGAATGCTGCTGCTCAGGAGCCGGTCTGACTCTTTCCATGCACTGTGCCTTCTGAGATGTCCTATCCTAATATTCTGAGCTAAACTGTTATCTTTTTTTGTGGAGGGCAATGGGGACCTGTCAGTTTCCTGTTCATCTTGTAAGTTGTGACAAGGAGAAACCTATTACAAGCAGGATGCAGGGGAGGCAGGCTAAAGCTGCATCATTCAGGAGACTCCACAGTGTGAAGCTGCATCATACAGGAGACTCCACAGTGTGAAGCTGCATCATTAATGAGACTCCACAGTGTGAAGCTGCATCATTAATGAGACTCCACAGTGTGAAGCTGCATCATACAGGAGACTCCACAGTGTGAACCTGCATCATACAGGAGACTCCACAGTGTGAAGCTGCATCATTCTGGAAACACCACAGTGTGAAGCTGCATCATTCTGGAGACACCACAGTGTGAAGCTGCATCATACAAGAGACACCACAGTGTGAAGCTGCATCATTAAGGAGACTCCACAGTGTGAAGCTGCATCATTAAGGAGACTGCACAGTGTGAAGCTGCATCATTAATGAGACTGCACAGTGTGAAGCTGCATCATTAATGAGACTGCACAGTGTGAAGCTGCATCATTAATGAGACTTCACAGTGTGAAGCTGCATGATTCAGGAGACTCCACAGTGTGAACCTGCATCATACAAAAGACTCCACAGTGTGAAGCTGCATCATATAGGAGACTCCACAGTGTGAAGCTGCATCATATAGGAGACTCCACAGTGTGAAGCTGCATCATATAGGAGACTCCACAGTGTGAAGCTGCATCATATAGGAGACTCCACAGTGTGAAGCTGCATCATTCTGGAGACACCACAGTGTGAAGCTGCATCATTCTGGAGACACCACAGTGTGAAGCTGCATCATACAAGAGACACCACAGTGTGAAGCTGCATCATTAATGAGACTGCACAGTGTGAAGCTGCATCATTAATGAGACTGCACAGTGTGAAGTTGCATCATTAATGAGACTGCACAGTGTGAAGCTGCATCATTAATGAGACACCACAGTGTGAAGCTGCATCATTAATGAGACTTCACAGTGTGAAGCTGCATGATTCAGGAGACTCCACAGTGTGAACCTGCATCATACAGGAGACTCCACAGTGTGAAGCTGCATTATTCAGGAGACTCCACAGTGTGAAGCTGCATCATATAGGAGACTCCACAGTGTGAAGCTGCATCATACAGGAGACTACACAGTGTGAAGCTGCATTATTTAGGAGACTCCACAGTGTGAAGCTACATCATACATGAGACTCCACAGTGTGAAGCTGCATCATTCAGGAGACTCCACATTGTGAAGCTGCATCATTCTGGAGACACCACAGTGTGAATCTGCATCATTCTGGAGACACCACAGTGTGAATCTGCATCATTCTGGAGACACGACAGTGTGAAGCTGCATCATACAAGAGACACCACAGTGTGAAAATGCATCATTCAGGAGACTCCACAGTGTGAAGCTGCATCATTAAGGAGAATCCACAGTGTGAAGCTGCATCATTAATGAGACTGCACAGTGTGAAGCTGCATCATTAATGAGACTGCACAGTGTGAAGCTACATGATTCAGGAGACTCCACAGTGTGAAGCTGCATCATACAGGAGACTCCACAGTGTGAAGCTGCATCATACAGGAGACTCCACAGTGTGAAGCTGCATCATTCTGGAGACACCACAGTGTGAAGCTGCATCATACAAGAGAATCCACAGTGTGAAGCTGCATCATTCAGGAGACTCCACAGTGTGAAGCTGCATTATTCTGGAGACTCCACAGTATGAAGCTGCATCATTAATGAGACTGCACAGTGTGAAGCTGCATCATTCAGGAGACTCCACAGTGTGAAGCTGCATTATTCAGGAGACTCCACAGTATATAGCTGCATCATTAATGAGACTGTACAGTGTGTAGCTGCATTATTCAGGAGACTCCACAGTGTGAAGCTGCATTATTCAGGAGACTCCACAGTATGAAGCTGCATCATTAATGAGACTGCACAGTGTGAAGCTGCATCATTCAGGAGACTCCACAGTGTGAAGCTGCATCATACAGGATGCACATAGTCTATATACTGTAGATAAAAAATATGCTCAAGTGCTTCTTTACGGACAGGTTGGGAACCCAATATTTATAACTTTTAAGCCTACATGTGAGTGAGTGTATGTAGTATTTTTAAGTCTAAGCATGACATATGTGAATGTGTTAAAGGGTACAGTGCCTACCAGTAGTATTCAACCCCCTGCAGATTTAGCAGGTTTACACATTCGGAATTAACTTGGCATTGTGACATTTGGACTGTAGATCAGCCTGGAAGTGTGAAATGCACTGCAGCAAAAAAGAATGTTATTTTTTTTTATTTTTTTTTTTTTAAATTGTGAAAAGTTTATTCAGAGGGTCATTTATTATTCAACCCCTCAAACCACAAGAATTCTGTTTGGTTCCCCTAAAGTATTAAGAAGTATTTCAGGCACAAAGAACAATGAGCTTCACATGTTTGGATTAATTATCTCTTTTTCCAGCCTTTTCTGACTAATTAAGACCCTCCCCAAACTTGTGCTCATACTTGGTCAACATGGGAAAGACAAAGGAGCATTCCAAGGCCATCAGAGACAAGATCGTGGATGGTCACAAGGCTGGCTAGGGGTACAAAACCCTTTCCAAAGAGTTGGGCCTACCTGTCTCCACTGTTGGGAGCATCATCCGGAAGTGGAAGGCTTATGGAACTACTGTTAGCCTTCCATGGCCTGGACAGCCTTTGAAAGTTTCCACCCGTGCCGAGGCCATGCTTGTCCGAAGAGTCAAGGCTAACCCAAGGACAACAAGGAAGGAGCTCCGGGAAGATCTCATGGCAGTGGGGACATTGGTTTCAGTCAACACCATAAGTAACGTACTCCACCGCAATGGTCTCCGTTCCAGACGAGCCCGTAAGGTACCTTTACTTTCAAAGCGTCATGTCAAGGCTCATCTACAGTTTGCTCATGATCACTTGGAGAACTCTGAGACAGACTGGTTCAAGGTTCTCTGGTCTGATGAGACCAAGATCGAGATCTTTGGTGCCAACCACACACGTGACATTTGGAGACTGGATGGCACTGCATACGACCCCAAGAATACCATCCCTACAGTCAAGCATGGTGGTGGCAGCATCATGCTGTGGGGCTGTTTCTCAGCCAAGGGGCCTGGCCATCTGGTCCGCATCCATGGGAAGATGGATAGCACGGCCTACCTGGAGATTTTGGCCAAGAACCTCCGCTCCTCCATCAAGGATCTTAAGATGGGTCGTCATTTCATCTTCCAACAAGACAACGACCCAAAGCACACAGCCAAGAAAACCAAGGCCTGGTTCAAGAGGGAAAAAATCAAGGTGTTGCAGTGGCCTAGTCAGTCTCCTGACCTTAACCCAATTGAAAACTTGTGGAAGGAGCTCAAGATTAAAGTCCACATGAGACACCCAAAGAACCTAGATAACTTGGAGAAGATCTGCATGGAGGAGTGGGCCAAGATAACTCCAGAGACCTGTGCCGGCCTGATCAGGTCTTATAAAAGACGATTATTAGCTGTAATTGCAAACAAGGGTTATTCCACAAAATATTAAACCTAGGGGTTGAATAATAATTGACCCACACTTTTATGTTGAAAATGTATTAAAATTTAACTGAGCAACATAACTTGTTGGTTTCTAAGATTTATGCATCTGTTAATAAATCCTGCTCTTGTTTGAAGTTTGCAGGCTCTAACTTATTTGCATCTTATCAAACCTGCTAAATCTGCAGGGGGTTGAATACTACTTGTAGGCACTGTAAGTCAGCATATTCCAGAAAAAAACTTAAATAACCATGTTGTATGGAAATTTCTGCTGTCCCTGTAAGGAATTGTTTATCTGATCATGAAAAATCCCATAGCAACTAGCTGGGGGATTAACATGATCATACAGGTCCTGAGGTATTTTCTTCCTAGTAACGCGGGTGTATGGCTTTGGCCAATTAACACACCGCGCGGGTGTCTGGTGGTTATTTATTGGTTATTTACTTTTTGTGCGGGAAGGTTTTTCCCTATAAAAGAGTGGGTTTTGGTCAGTTGTGCCATTCACAGCTGAAGATCAAAGAAGAATTTGCCCTGCCCTCCCGCCCCCTTTTTTATGTTTCTTTGTGTTGTTTTGTCATTTGTTTTTATTAGAGGGGAAAAATCGCCCGGAGGCTCTGGGTGGATTATGGTAATTAGCTTCTTGAATTTTGTTTTTGGTTTATTATATGGTAATGTTTGGTTATGGTTTATATACTTGTTATTTGGTAACCCTTAATAATAAACAAATGGCCAATTCTTTCCAACCTATACTCTGTAGTCTGTCTCAGTGTTATTTGTATGGGTATGTATGTATGACTATATCTGTGACTGCTGTATACAGGGGCAGACATATCATTGGTGCAGCCTGTGCAGTGGCACAGGGATCGAAAAGATCCGGAGGACCATTTTTATCTCCAGGGCAGGGGTAATTGTGCATTTTGATGATCTCTTTGGCTGCAAAGGGCCCTTAAATTGTTCTTGCACTGGGGCCCTTTTCTGTCTGTGTCCGCCAGTGGCTGTATACCATGTTTATTTATTTACAGCAAACAAATTAAGCGGTGCATTTACACATTTACTATAACCACTAGGCGGCGATATTTACTTATTTACTTTGTGTTTTCCATATGTTAATTAAATACGTATAAAGTCAGGATATCGTGTCCTATATCTGTGCAATTCAGCATAAAAACATTAGTGCTTTCCCAGCAAATATATATTTGTTTTATTTTGATGTTCTTTTCATGACATCATTTTCCATGTGAATTAATTACATTTTTGTTTTTATTTCTACCAGAGTTTTTAGCCAACATCCTATGGTGAATGATGATCTTCCAAACCGTATTATCGCTGGCACTGTCCTCGTGAAATCTAATGTGGCAAAATTTACCGCAACGGATGCCATTTTTGATGATGAAACTGTGGAAAAAGATATCGACGTTGTTGTATTTGCCACAGGTTATTCCTTTAGTTTTCCTTTTTGTGAGGAACTTAAAGTGCAACACAACAAGGTCTCTTTATATAAGTACACCTTCCCGCCGGAGCTCGAAAAACAGACGCTGGCCGTCATTGGATTGATACAACCACTTGGGGCCATTATGCCCATTTCAGAACTACAATGCCGATTGGCCACAAGAATCTTCGCTGGTAAGTAAAATAAGACGGCCAGAGAGCCCCATAGGGGTGAACAGGCCCATGACGATCGGGAGGGTTAGGGTAGGAAAGAGTTAAGTGCTAAGGTTGGAGGCACATAGGGGCTGCCTGATTGGTGGGAGAGTCGGGAAAAGGGATTGGGTGAGGGACAGGATATGGGAGGGTTGGTGTGTGGGTATAAAGGGGGCTGTGCAGAGGTCACTGCCCCTTTTGACCTACAGACAGCGTGTCCCCCCTGCGCTGCTGCCTCCCTGACTGAAGAATGGTGGCGGTGCTGGAGCTGGGGGGGGGGGGGGAGCATCTGAGGACATCGGCGAGGACGCGTCTGCAGGGCTGGAGCGGCTTCTCTGCTCCTGCGCCCGGAGCTGCGCTGCACGCTCGGCGGGCGCGACCGCCGGAGCGTTACTCCCCCGTCGGGGGGGAGAAGACAGATTTAGGAGCCCCTTCGGGGACCCTCCGGGGCAGCGGAGTGCACCTCACCTTTGGACGTGTCTCCGGCCGCCGGGAGGAATCCTCGTCGGAGATTCCGCGGGCCGGGGGTGGGCGGAGCTTATGCGAGGCCTACTTCCGGTCTGCGGCCTGCACGGCCACGGACCAGAGCAGCGGCAGCCCCCAGTGAGGTGCGGGCTGGGGGTGGCGCCCGTCACCACAGAGCGGACGGGGAGACTCCCTGCAGACGGCAGGGGAGAGAGCATGGATGGAGGGACGGATCGGAGCGGTAGTCGGAGGGTGCTGGTGGCAGGGTCTTGCGGTCGGCAGGGCCCTTGCGGCGGTCGGTTATTACGGTACCTCCCAGCAGGGATCAGGCTGGGGGGTGCTCCTGGCATCCGGACGGAGAGGCACGGCCTTCCTGCAGTCGGCAGGGAGGGGGACCACCGGGGGCTACAGAGATTACAGCGGTGCAGCAGGAGGGGGCAGCAAAGAAGGATGGCGGCAGGACGCCGCTCCGCGGCAGGAAACAGAGGACAAATAGGAGGTGCACGGAGGAGCAGGGTGCGGTGACCGTGGGGGTTGACGGCCGCAAGGTGCGGGCTGTCCCCTCGCTGGTCCCCCCAGCGGACTTCAGCAGCTCCTCTTATTCGGGCGAGGAAGAAGGACCGGAGGAGGCGGCAGGACGGATGAACGGCAGCAGGATGTTCGCGGTACGGCTGCTCCGGATTCGGTTCAGAGGCAGCCCGGTGAGAGAACAATCAATATGTTTAATGTTGTGGGTAGTGTTAGCGGGGACGGGGGGTTCCACCGCGGGGAGTGGTTTGCCGGGGGTTTAGTGCGGTCGGTCAGTCGGGGTTACCCGGGGCGGAGTTTTGGGGGCAGCTGCGAAGGGTGTTGTAGGGATCGTCGGCTGGGCGGTCAGGTCGCAGCGGGCCTGGGTCCCTGGCGGGGGGCGTGGGTGGGTCCCACGGTCAGGGTGGCTGCCGGTGGTACCGGTGCGCGAGGTAGAGACTTAGGAGGTTGTGCCGGCGGTCGTTGCGGGTCAGGCGGACGGCGCGGCGGCCGTGGCGTGGGTTAGCGAGGAAATGGAAAAGGATGATGAGGTGGTGCGTTTGGATGATAGGGCACGGAGCGAAGTTACGGGTGCTTTGGGAGTCCGTTAGGGGGGCATTTAAAAAAGGAGGTGAGGGAGTAGATAAGAAAAAGGGAGTATGGGGAAATATTTTCACTGCTTCCCTTGGAAAGTTTAATTTGGATACGGTGAAGGCAAGTGAATCTAAGAGATAAGGAGGTTCAAAAAAAAAAAAAAGGGGGAGGTGTAGGTTGATCCCGAGGACGCTTACTAGCTGGCATTGGAAGGCTGCGCGGCCGGGCATCTGGTGGGAACACAAAAAGATATGTTTGGGGATGCGCTTGATAACGGCTCCGGCGAACCCCCCTTTTTGAGGTGGTGCCAGGGGCCCGGGTGCAGGGGCATGGGGGCCCGGGTGCAGGGGCGTGTTGTAAATTTAGTGAGGGGCAATGTAAGTTTGGGGGCAGCGTGTCGGTTCAAACACGAGTGTTCCGGTTGTGGAATTTTTTCCCACTCTTTGGACAGGTGTTTCAAAGGGGGAATGAAAAGTCGGGGGAAGGTTTTTTGGTAACAGGAAGGACGCTAGTGAGGGTCGAGGGATGCGTCCCTATTTAAATAGATATCCGGATGACCGGGCGGCGGAGCTGTTTGCTACGGGTTTTATGGTAGGTTTCCGGGTTCCGCTTGATTTTGGGGCGCCGGAGTTTCGCCCGGGTAATTCGGGGTCCAAAAAAAGGACATCCGGAGGTGGTGACGGAAAGGCTGCAGAAGGAGGTGGAGCGGGATGGATGGCGGGTCTGGTCCAGGACCCGTCACCCCCCAACTTGAGGGTTTTCGGCGCTGCTGGGAGTGGTACCCAAGAAGGAGTCGAACGAGTACCGGCTCCTTCATCATCTCTATTACCCGGCTGGGTTGTTGGTGAACGGCGGGATTTCACCCGAGTGCCGGCGGTCTGTTATGTATCATTTGACAAGGCGTGGGAGTTAGTGTGGGTAGTGGGCAAGGGGCCCCGATGACCAAGGCGGACGTGGAAGCAGCTTTACGGTTACTTCCGGTGCACCCGGAGAGTTTTTGCACCTTTGGGTGCAGGTGGGATGGGCAATACTATGTGGATCAGTGCCTGCCCATGGGTTGTTCTATTTCGTGCGCTTAGTTTGAAGCGTCAGTTCGTGTGTGGAATGGGTAGTCAGGGATGTGGCGGGTGTCCACTCAGTGATACACTATTTGGATGATTTCTTTTGCGTGGGCCCAGTGGGCTCCTCGGTTTGTTCCTTGCTGTTATTTACATGAGAACGCATTGCAGGAAGCCTGGGGATTCGGTGGCACGGGGGGAAGACAGAAGGGCCAGTGACGTCCTTGTGTTTCTTGGGCTTTGAAATTGACACGGTGGCTATGGTATGCCGATTGCCGGAGGACGAGCTGCGTGTTGAAGGTGTCGGTGCAGTTGTTGCACTGGGGCTAAGAAGGTGCGGTTACAGGATTTTAGTCGGTCCTTGGGAAGTTGAATTTTGCCGGTCGCACTAGGCCTATGGGGCGAATAGTTAGCAGGCGTCTGGCGAGCGCAATGGCAGGGGTGATTGCTACAAATTATGTGTCAGAGTGTCAATGACAATGAAAGAAGGTTTGCTGGTGTGGGGCTGCATTCCTTGAATGATACAACGGACGGACGTTATGGGTGAGCAGGGCAGTATCAGATAGCCAGCCGGAGCTGTTTATTGATGCGGCGGGGGCATCACGTTTTGGGGCAATTTTAGGACGCATCGGTGTGTGGGCTGATGGCCACGGCTTTGGGTGGAAAAAGGGGTTTGTGACATATTTGGCGCTGGTGGAAATGTTCCCCCAGCATAGTGGTATTGGAGTTTTGGGGCCCAGAAGTTGCGGGCAAGAAGCTTGGTGTGCATTGTACTGACATGGTGGTGGTGTATTTCGATCAATTCATGGTCTTCAAAATCGCTCCCGGTGGTGTGCTACTTGAGACATCTGGGTTGGGGTTGTTTAGAACCCAACAGGCGCGTTGTGGCGCAGCATGTGCCCGGAGTGCAAAGTGAAGTGGCTGATGCGCTCTCGGTTTCAGTTCAACAGGTTCAGGCGAATGGTGCCTGGAGCGGACAAGGTGGGAGAACTATGCCCGGCATGGCTGTGTGACCTGGCGTCGGGTAGCATTTGAGGGAATCAGGAGACCGGTGACTGAGGCTACTTGTGCCGATGTCAGGCTGTGTGGCGAGAATGGGAGGAATTGGAGAAGGCGGCTTTTATGGAGCTTGGTTAGACAGGCTGAGTGCTGGGGGTTTTTGTCATTGATTAGCTGGGATTTTTTCAGCAGGCCGGTCCGTTTCGGTGATGATTACAAGTTGGGCGGTGTTGGCCTTCTTGTTAAAATGCAAGGGGTTCGGGACGTGGCAAAGGATTTTCTGGTGCGGTGGGGGATAAAGGGTTTTCAAAGGACGCGTGGTCGCGAGACAGGAGACGGCCACTATTGTTTCCGTCGTTGATTGGTTGGTGATGTGGTTGGGGGTATATATGCTCGTCCGATTAGGTACGAGGCTGTTTAAGGTTGCCTTCGTATTGGCATTTTGGGGTTTTCTGCATCAGGGAATTTGGTAGCCCTGCCAGGCATGCGGTAGGCGGGCTGTTATTAGAGGTTGTTACGCTTGGTAAGGATGGCGTGAGTGCCGGTATGGTTTTCGATAGACAGACCAATTAGGTGGGGGACGTCTGGTGACATTGTTTGAATTGCCAGGGCACCACCTATGCCCGGTGGGTCAGGTGGTGGAATTCTTGCAGGTGTGGGGTGGCTACCCCGGTGTTTCTTTAGACATGTGGATGGATATGCCTTATCGTGAGTCCAGTATGGCAGTGTTGAAGAAGGCTTTAGTAAAGGCCGGGGGAGTAGCCAAGGGTTATGGGCCCACTCCTTTCGGATTGGGGCAGCGACTGAAGCGGCTAAGTGGGGGGGCTGAGTGAGGATGGGACCCGGTGGATTGGGAGCTGGGATTCCTCCGGGTTTCGTTTGTATATTAGACCACATCTGATTAGGTGATGTTTGGTGACAGGGGGGGGTCCTTTATTGAGGACGGTTTGGTGGGCAGTCTCTTTGTACGGAGCGGCGATGTAGGAAGCCCGTGTAAAAAAAAAAAATGGCTCGGAGTTCGGGGCATGACTTGGAGTAGAGTTCGCCCTGAATTGGTGTATTATAGCTGGATTGACAAGGAACCTGTGGTTTTAATGCTGCAGGTGGGGGGGGAATGACTTTGGAGCGTGGATGGTGTGGGAGTTAAAAGTGAGAGCAAGGTGGATTTACTTCATTTGGGGAGGGCGTTCCATGGCATGGTGATTGTGAGGTCCGATATGGTAGCCCGAAGGCAGTGGCGTTTTAGGAGTGGACCGGATTAACAGGGCCTGGGAAAAATGGAACCGGGCGATGGGCAGGTTTGGAGCGTGGAACGGAGGTTGGTGGTTCGATTCGAGGAGTTGGAGAAGTACACCGAGCAGTATTTGAGGCGTGATGGGGTCCATTCTCACGGATGGCGGTGGGATTTGTGGAAGTTGGGTTTGAAGGATGGAAAGGAACGAGCATTGGGGGTGTGGGGGGCCCGGGCCAAGTAAGGTGTCACTTGGCCGGTCTGTGGCGGGGTGATAGGTCCGTTCAGAGAGGTTTGGTGTACCGACAGTAGGTTTGTTGGTATGAAGCCACTCAGGGGGAGTGGCTTTGAGTTGGATGGGAACTTGTAGGCGGAGGTCCTGCAGGTTCTGGGGAGGGGTAATTAACGATGGAACGTTAATTACCCTACACCTCGGGTCGGTTTGGTCACGGCCGAGGTGGTCCCCTGGGCCGGTTGGAGGTTACGGCCGGGGGATAGGAATGATGGTTTGGCTCTCGGATGGACCTATCAGGTGTCATTTTGTGGAGAATATGTATATATGTACAGGTTCAGGTGTTAATGGGGTGGCATGTTGAGCCACAAGTTTGGTACATATATACTGTTGAATAAAGCTGTGGCCATTCGGCAATAAAGTTGGAGTCTGTGTCGTTACTAATATGTTTAAATTAAGGGGAAGTTTGTCACTGGAGACCCGTTTATCCCTTATAGATACGTCATGAGTTCAGCCAGTAAATAAGTAGAACTGTTGATAGGATAAGAGACATGTGATCATTGGCGCACGTAAACCCAGTTGTTGTAGCTCCACTCTATTCATATGGAGGCATGACACGCATGCACACCACCCCTCCATTCATAGTCCATATGGCAACGAAGAGATAGTAGTACAGTACTCGACTATCCCAGCAATTTAAAGGGAACCTCTTAGCTTGGATAATTCTTTTAAATTGCAGATATAGAGCTAATCTATAGGATAATAGCGTTATTATTGCACCCAGCTGTTGCACTTTAACCCCTTCACGACCGGACGATTTTGCGCTTTCCGTTTTTTTTCGCCATTCTTTCAATAGACATAACTTTTTTATTTTTTAGCCAATCTGGACATGTGAGGGCTCGTTTTTTGCAGAATGAGCTGTGCTTGTAAATGAGACCGTGAGTTTTACCATATAGTGTACTGCAAAATGGCAAACAAAAATTCCAAATGCGGAAAAATTGCAAAAAAAGTGCGAGTGCACTATTGTTTTTGTGATATTTTATTCACTGAGTTCACTATATGGTAACAGTGATGTGTGTGTGTGTGATGCCTGAGGTTGGTGCGAGTTTGTAGACACCAAACATGAATTGGTTTACTTCTGATTTTTTTTTTTAAAGGGGTGGTTCACCCATATTTTTTATTGTCTAGTTCGATATTATATTGAGAAACAATGTTTCTCTCAAATACCTTGTGTTGGCAATAGTGCCTGTGAGAGGTGCTATTACAGACCGCTGTTCCCCGCTCTGGTGACGTCACGTCAAGTGCCGCACAAGTCTCATCCCTGCGGCCGGCTGCAGTCTTCCTGACTCACTGGGCTGTGGGCGGTGTTTCACCACTGTCAAAGCTCAGCGCATCTCCTGCTTGCAGCGTTCTGCTGTGAGGGAGCAGGGAGCAGATGGGCTGCTACAGTGGTGAAACACCGCTCACAGCTCATTGAGTCAAGAAGATTGCAGCCGGCCGCACGGATGTGGCGTGTGCGGCACTTGACGTGACGTCACCAGAGCGGGGAACAGCGGTCTGCAATAGTGCCTCTCACAGGCACTATTGCCATCATAAGGTATTTGAGAGAAACATTGTTTCTCAATATAATATTGAACTAGACAATAAAAAATATGGGTGAACCACCCCTTTAAATAAAAATATATCAGAAGTTTGTTTGAAAAAAGTGGCATACGTTTTGCGCCATTTTCCGCGACCCATAGCGTTCTCATTTTTTGGGATCTATGGCTCATTAATGGCTCATTTTTTTCATCTCGGGCTGACGTTTTTAACAATACCATTTTGCGCCGATGCTACGCTTTGATCGCCTGTTATTGCATTTTGTACAAAATATGCGGCGACCAAAAAACTTAATTTTTGCATTTGGAATTTTTTTGCCGCTACGCAGTTTACCAATCAGATTAATTGATTTTATATTTTGAACGCGGCGATACCAAATGTGTGTATATTTGTTATTTTTTTAACCTTTAATTTTTAATGGGGCGAAAGGGGGGGGTGACTTGAACCTTTTAGGTTTTTTATTTTTTTTTTAATTTTCAAAACTTTTTTTAAACTTTTTTTTTTTTTTTTTATTTTACTAGGGTACTAGAAGGATCAGCAGTCTGATCGCTCATTCACTTCTCCTGATCAGAGCAGCACCGCGCAGACCGGGAGAAATGCTCATCTCTTATAACCTGCAGTACTTGGCTGCTGGTTAAAGGACCTGAGTCATGTGAGCTACAGGAGTCCTCACATGACCCTGTGCTACCATGACAACCACCAGATCCACATGATTACGTCACGTGACTTCCAGTATCGGACAGTGAGTAAACTTCTACCACAATCATCGTTAAAATTGCGCTGTCACTTCTTGACAGAGCCATTTAAGGGCTTAACAGGTATGAGTCAATAGCGATTCCACTCATACCTGTGAGGAACACATGTCAACTGTACAAAACAGCTGACATGTGCGCCGATCCTCGCCCATATTAACACTATGACCGCAGGGACCTAATATCACGGTCGTTAAGGGGTACACCATGTAGGAGAAAATGAACTTTATTATTTTCAGAAATTGCTGGTGTTGAGTCATGCCATGCTTAAGAGCCACTCATAAATCTCAATTCGAAATGCGTAGGTGATCAGATTTTTTTTCAGGATGTCCTGTTTTTAACTTGCGTGCTTCCACTGTAAAAAAAAAGGATAAATTCTATATTCTATAAGATGTCAACTCAACATAAGTAGTTTTTATACCTAGATTTACCCTGTGTCGGTATATTAGTCTCATTGCCCCAGAGTGATGAATCAGGGCAGTACTCTCTCACTACAAGTCCTTTAGCTCCTCTGAGTCCTTAGCAGAGACTCTTTTGCCCAGTGAATATTGTGCCCAGGTCCTATCTTAATAAAGGGGCACGTTTTTGCCATCCAACATAGTTACATCTTTCCAGACCCAACATGAAAATTGGGTGAGAGAGTAACACTTCAAAACTAAAATGGGGAAGTTTGGTTCCATGCACATGTGTCATCATGGTCATCCCTCTGCTAAAAGAATTTAGTGACTGGTTCTGGGTCTGAGTCTCACTTTACCTGGTGAGATTCTGCTATTTAAATGTGATTTTCTTTCTATTGGGTAAGAGAGGGTTAATGTCAGTTTGTTTTCCAGCGGTCTCAGACTTCTGATCAGGTGCTTCCAGTTTGGACCACTCCCAGTCCCTTTTTATACTCTCTGCTACTAGCAGAGGGGACCGCTTATTCTTGATTCATTTGGATTCTGGACTGGGAGGAAGAAGGAGCTATTACCCTCTGCCGTAGTTGCTGTTTTGACTGCAGCTTTCTGTTGTATTTTCCCCCTGTCTGTCTTCTTTTCCTAGTGTGTTGTTTCAGTGCTGCGGTGGGACTAGCATCCTTCACCTGCCTACTCCCTAGCCAGGGACTATTGTAGGGTCATCTCAAGGCTTCAGGTTCCTGCTTAGCGACAGGTGAAGAACCTGTATAGGGACTGGCTAGCAATGCAGGGTACAGCAGTAGATAAGTGGAGGAGGTAGCCATCTTCCCTCTCATTAGCGCTATGGACTACTGTTGTTAAAGTGTTCCCAAGTGTCCCCTCTGTTTGTAGTTGGTGTACCCCTTGTTGTAATGTGTTTTGGTTCACACCAGACTCTCCCCTAGTCCACGTTGTGACAACATGACATACAAGTGCTGCCCTTTCCCTCAAATGGGATTCTCCAAGAAATGTACTAAAATACATAATACACATTTAAATATTAAATCATTTGCTAAATACCTTTTACATAGCAAAAATATGTTTTATCTACTGCACTCTGTCAGTATTCCAAGATGGCAGCTGCCATAAATCCCAAGCCGTCCTAGAGTTCAGAGGACATGTAGTAGGATGCGCCGAGTGAAGTACAGGACAAATGTCATGTCAGTGCAGTGTCTGGTCAGACAATCAGGCATCCGGAACAAACATTCCTCTGTTCAGTCAACCTGACAGGACACTGAGAGGAGCCAAACTAAAGGAGGAGAAGATACATTCCTTTCTTCAGCTGACTGAAGATGAATATTCATCTCAGTCATCCTGACAGTTTTAGTGCATCTGTCTCTTGTTTCATGCAGTCCATCCTACTACATGTCCAGGAAGCTGCCATGTTTAAAATCCGGACAAAGTGCAGTAGATAAAAAATGCCTTTTTGCTAAATAAAGGTATTTTGAAAAATGTTTAACCCCTTAATGACCCAGGACGTATATCCTAGGTCACCTCCACCCAGTTACCGCAAGCCCACTGTTATCCCAGCTGTGTGGCTAACATGCACGGTTGGATGAGATACATTTATAATAGAAACAGTTGTCATAGGTTCAGCCAGAGACTGTGAGCATAAACATGTAGTCAAGTAGTATATTGCAACAATTTATCATACCAATAGTAAGGCACAGATTGGGAGGCCAACACAAGGAAAAAAACCCCGACGCACGTTTCGTGTGTCCAAATAATCTTCTTCCTCATTAGGGATGGGTATTCCAATCCCCTATGAGGAGGAAGCATATTATTTGAATATGCAAAACACTCGTCAGGGATCTTCTCCATTTGTTGGCCTCCCACTCTACACCTTACTAGTGGAATGATGCATTGTTGCCATGTACTCCTTGACTATATGTTTATTCTCATACTTTCTATGTCTATTATATTTGTATCTCATCCAGCTTCCATGTGGGCATTGATCATACATTTGTCACTTTATATGCACATATTGTAATGCCCTCTGTGTCTGGCTAACAATGAATTGATTCAGTCATCTTTATATTATTTGTATCATTTTTTAACTTTGTACATCAATAACATGTTATATTCTTAGCCTTTATACTCCACAGTCCTCCTTGTTGATCATTATTAGCCTGTGGAGCTGCTCTTTTTACCATTTTAGGTAGTTCAATCCACTCTCTTATGGCCCTCTTTTTCGTTTAGGCATGTACCAGGTGCATTTTGTGTATCTTACTGCTCAGAGAGGTGACTGTTTTCATTCATTGCCAAAATCCTGTTTAGGGAGGGCCTACAAGATCTCAAAAAGTTTTGTGAATTGATTTTAGGTCCATATTCAACCCAAAATGATTCAACTAGCTAAATTTTAATAATTCCAGCCCACAGCCATACCCAAACTCCACCTTGCAGGTATTTAAGTTGAAGTAGAGGTGTGTGTCCCTTACCAATCCAATCACAGCCCAGCTACCTGGTTCCTCAAGAGTCACTGACATCGCTTCAGCCCATAAAACCTTTGAGGAACCTGTCTTCAGATATTACTTGACCCAGTCTTTGTTTCACCGCCTATGTCTTGTTCAGTGTGAGTCAGGTTTCAACTCCCTTACCTTGTCCATGTCTCTTAGCACTGAATACCTTGTACTTCTGGGCTGTCCTGGGAAGTGCAGTTCTGGAATTTGACTGTACTGACGAATAATGGCTTCCTGGACACTTCACGTTTCATTCTTCTGTGCACCTTTTTTTCCTCAACATGGTTTTTGTGGCTCTATTGGCTATTTACAACAAAATGTTTGATAGTTCTGTGATTGTGCCCTAATATCTTAGCAGTTTCAAGAGTGCTACGTCCCTCTATAAGACTTGTAATATTGACTTTTCAGTTAAATCTCTTTTTTAGACCATTTTGTCTGAGGGCAACAAGCTGCATAATAATTCTGCACCCCTTGATAAAAGGTTTCATATCCTTAGGCCTCACCCTCGCTCATTACACAATTTCCCATCACCTGATCTGCTTCATCCAATAAGCATTCAAGTTTATACACCTTAGAGTTGGAATATCAGCATAAAAATTGTGATACGGTCAAGATACTCACCTGCCTAATAATTGTGAACATAGTGTAGCTGGAGACTGATATAGGCGCCATAGAACGACTCCATTTTGTTCAGATCCATAACGTAACTATGTGCATGAGACCAGTATATGAAATTTCACATTGAATAATAACAATGCTATTCCCAGGTAGTATATTTGTGGCTTATCCCAGGACCAATGAAATGAGCGTCCAGCTAAAATCAGTACCCTAAGAAACCACCATTGTCAGTGGGGAGTTGGTCGAAACTCTATCCATTTGTATGTACATTGCATTTATCTCAGCATTGGTAGCAACATACATTGGTGGGACCCTTCATTTACTATAGTCATATCCTAAATTGGCAAGATGGGAATACCCCTTTGAAGAAAAACATCTATATTTAGGAAATAGAAATGTGATCTATATATTGGCATCATTTGTCACATTGGTTTATTGAAACTTAATACCATATATGATTATTGCTTTGGTGTTTTAGGACAAATACGACTGCCCTCCATCAGTGGCATGAAAGAGGATATCAGAAAAAAGAAAGAAGAAATGGAAAAACGGTAATTTTACTTATTCTTGTAAATAGGTATATGCTCTGTATGTTGGAAGGAAGGAGATCCTTGAATGGTTTGAAGAAAACCAATTGATTCCGTGAACCTGTGGATGGAAAAAATAATTAGAACAGAGCACAAATGTTTCTGGTCCAAGAGCTACATTGGTTGCATTACTTCCAAAGACCACAATAAAATGTAGCAGGGGGATTTTTGTCTAAGTTATTTTAAGCATATTGACTGATGGAGGTTTCAGTTTTGGGATTCTCCTGGAGACATCTGAGTGTTTCATAGCTTTCTTCCACATTTACTCTTAATCGACGATGATGTAGATGTAGATCATTGTGCAGGAAGTGGTTAATTTGTAATTATTTAGGACTTTCTTGACTGCTTTTATAGCTGTTGAGATGTGTTTAAATCATCATTTCAAGGAGACGTTGCTCACAGGGTTCTCTTGAGGCTAGTCTAATGCCATGCCTCTTTGATAGAAACGATAAAATATAGTGTAGAATAAAATGTCTCATATGTATGGAACCGTATAGACGGTGGCGTAACTAAACTCCAATGAGAGGGAGTGCTAAGTTTGGGCCTGCCCTCCCCTCACATGCTGGGCAGATGTATGGGCCATTGTAGCATTCTAAATCCTATACATACATACATACGACTTGCCCCCACCCTTCCTTCATTATGTAGTAATGTCCTCCATCCTGTACTAATATCTCCCATCCTGGTATATATGTCCTTATCCTGGGCCCCTTCCTGGTATATATGTCTTTCTAACAGAAAAACACAAATTAACAGCTCACCAGACTGTAATGGATGACTGTGATTCCCAGAAATCCTGGAGCGGTATCCAGATGCAAAAAAACATGCCTTTTAGTCATGACGATATATGTCCTTCTTCTGGGCCCCTTGCTGATATATAGCTCACGTTCTGTCTCTAACGCATAAAAAATACAACTACTCACTTCCCTTTATACCCACATCATGCTGTGTCTTCTGTAGCCAGCGGGCAGTGGCCGACAGTTGAAATCGTATTGCGTGCCATGGCACATAATTTCACTGTCATGTGCCTCCAGTCACCTCTGGTCAGCAGTCTGTATTGCAGTGCAAGGATCCAACGGGTCTCTGTGCTGCAATGCACTTCAGCTGGATGTGCACCCTCAAAAGCACATCCAGCTGAAGCATGCACTGGGGTCGGCGAGCCTCTGTACCCCTCTGCGACTGCAATCGTTATGACCCTAGGCATAGATAATTAAAAAAAAAAAAATTGTAATACTCAGGGGAGCAGCAAGAATAAAAAAAGGGCAAAAACTGGCATGGTGATGGGTACTTTAAATTTAATTTCTTTATCTCTTCTGTCATCTTCAGCTATGTCTGCAGTCAGCGGCACACCATACAGGTGGACTATTTGGAATACATGGATGAACTTGCAGAATTGCTAGGTGTTAAACCAAAAATGATAAGTCTCTTTCTAACTGATCCCCAGCTTGCCTGGAGTGTGTATTTTGGGCCTTGTACGCCGTATCAATATCGGATATCAGGACCTGGGAAGTGGGTGAAAGCGAGGACAACCATCTTATCTCAATGGGACAGGGTCTTGAAACCAATGAAAACACGATATGTAGAACCAAGCTCACGCTTTCTTCTTCTACATGTGGTCGTAGGGCTTGTCATTTTGGCTGCTGCTTTTTTCTACTTTCATGATTGTTGATGAAGATGTTGATATGGCTTCCAATAATAACACTAGTTTGTACCGCAGATGCCAGATATATTATCTACTGTATATAGTGTGGTCATTCTGATTGTTTCTGTAAGTTTCATCACTGTCTGGGTGAACATAACAGATTTTCATAGGATCCCTATTCGTAAGGTAATCTATTTTCTGGAAAATAATAATGTTTATTGTTGTCTACTGGATTGGTATAAGGAATTTCATCCATAATTTTCTTAGACTACTTGGCACGCCAATAAGGGATTTAATAGTCTTGACGCTATCCTACAAAGACTTTCGCTTTTAATTCTAATATATTACTTGTAAATCCTGCTCCAATATTACATGACTGCATGCGTTTTATATTAGTGTCGAGTTGTAATTTTGATATAAAGTTTTTTTGATTTTAGTAAAAGAAAACAATAAAACATTTTAAATTTCTTGAAATTGTGCACTTTTTTCTTTTGTTTTAATTATATGTATTATGCAGATATAATATAAATACTGCCATATCCAACAGATTTTTATGTAATAATGGATTCATGTAGTGTTTATCATTTACAGCTTATATCCAACCTCAATCGCTCTTGTTTGAAAGAATAATTATAGAAATAAAAAAAATATAAAAAGATAAATTTAGACTTTGACATATAATGGATCCATCTAGTACAGATGCACAATGCTATGATTATAGGATTCTTTCTGTGCATCCAATTTTATATTGCAATATCATGATATCAGTAGAGTACCCAGGTAATGGGGGGTGGTACTTTCTGCTTCTTACTGTAAGGATAGTCCTGGGAGTGGACCGACTGGACTGTGCACCGGACTCCACTGTGACGCCGCCTTGAGCAAAACCCTATACAGGGACTGTCGGGCGTAAACGCAGAGGGCCTGGATGCACGGAAGCCGGGATCAGCAAGAGTCACTGGATGCAGGATCTGATCTGGACCAGGTACAGGTTAACGGCATCAGGCAGAAGTCCATAACTGAGACTGGTGCAGGTCACAGGAGTTGGGCTGAAGTCCAGGAACAGAGACAGGTGCAGCTAAACGGGATCAGGCTGAAGTCCAGAACCGGAGACTGGAGCAGGTTACGCGGATCAGGCTGGAGTGTGTGCTCAGAACGGTACTCAGGATCTGCAAGCAGAGACAGAGTTACACCAAGCACAGGCATAGAGGGACCTGAACAACTAGTACATGAAACAAGCTACAGGGACGCATTGAACAAGCACTGGCCATGGGGAGTAGCAAGTCTTAAATACCCAAGGTTACTTATTAGTGATATTCTAGACAGCTGTGCTGGCCCTTTAAGTCTAGGTGAGCGCACGTGTGCACCCCCTAGTGTGCATGTGTAAGGGTCGCAACCCGGATGTCAGAGCTGAGAGCCGAGTCCACAGGAGGAGAGGCAGGACGCTGGAGCACAGGTGGCTGCAGTGAGGGAGCGGCGCGGAGACAGAGCCGATGGGGAAAAGGTCTGGACGGGATAGCAGGAGAGTGGGCTTGGCGGGGAGCGGGAACCCCAGGAGTAGGAGTGACGGGTGGTGAGCGGACCGGGAGCATGACACTTACAGCTTAATAAATCCAAGACGCTCCTGTGAAGACATTCTTTGTTCTATTCCTGCAGAAAGGTCAGTCCTATTGCCATAAACAATCAGCAACGCTGCACAGGAATAACAATCTACGGCTGCCCTGGACCTCCCGATTCCCCCCCCCAAATATTAGTACATCCACCTGTCACGTCAGAAGGATAGAGTTAGCAAGACAGAGCCAGTCCGTCTCCCAAATAAGACATTATAAAATAGTAGCAGAATAATGATTGCAGCTCTTGATGTGACTAGAGGAAAAAACATGATGCAATAGCAGAATAAAGATTGCAGCTCTGGATGTGACTGGAGGATAAGGCATGATGCAATAGCAGAATAATGATTGCAGCTCTGGATGTGACTGGAATATAAGACATGATGTAATAGCAGAATAATTATTGCAGCTCTGGATGTGATTAGCAGATAAGACATGAGATAGCAGCAGAAATGTGAGTGAAACTATGTTTGCGGCTGTTGCATAAGACCACATCAAAATAATGACTGCAGGTCTGGGTGTGACCGAAGTATAAGAGATGACGTAACATTTACATTACACAGGTATTAGCACCTAGACACATTGCTTCATGGGAACAGTTCACTGACTAAAGAATAACAGCACAAACGCTGTGAAAGACACTGACCTAATAGAAGATGAGAGGTCAGACGGGGATACCACTCTTTTTCAACATATTCAACATATTCACAAGTAAATAATCTGGTTCCAAAATTATAGTTTCCATGTATGCCATGCTTTTTTTCCTTGTCAGAGTGGGAAATTCGGGAACCCGTCCCCAGTGATACTGATGACTGTACAGCATGCCGCAGTTTTATCTTTTCTGAGAAATACATTGCAATAAATAGAAATATGCACATCCAGATTTAGTAGCCAATAATTAGTTTTTCTCCTTGATCCTAACCCATTATCAATATCTGGCATTCCATACTATTTATTACACTCATTTGTGAACCAGCAGATAAAAAAATATATATAATCTATTTAAAAACACCGAGTTTATATTGAATTACGTTCCCAGCCGCCAATAGTTTGGTTTGACCGCCATAAGAAAAACACAGGATGGTTATCTGCTCCATCTTCCCGTGTGCCCGGGAACAATTCATTGTTTAGGTGTCACGTGACCCTTTTTGTTTCATCTTGTACCAATCGTCTGAAGAAAACATCTGGCTCTGGATATGGATGTATTTGCCAAAACACATCAGAATTGAGTGCGAAATCACTTATATGTAACATTAGAAGAGAACAAGACGAGGATGTTTATTCAATTGTCTACAACTGGGCGTCTTATTGCGTATATCTATATATATCCATATCAGATAACATTGTCCATTCAAAATAAATACATGCCATATGGTTCAAGTAATTTGGACAGCACTTTCTTGTCCATGTCTATAACACTAACTAATCATATAATTAGGCTACTTAAAAACAATATTATGACTTATTGTCTCTCCAGGAAAGGAGACAAACTCTAGCGCAGCGCCACCTATTGGAAGTAGCGATCCTAAAAGTCAAATGTGGATTTTTAATAATCCTTTACATATGACTTAGGATATATATGCCAAATCAGAATCCCAATTTGCAGACACGGTGTTTCGGGGTGCTTGCCCCTTGTCAGTGCAAAGTATGGGGTGTCTGATCTGGCTCATGAGAAGCTTTGTGGGGACCACGGGGGAACACTATTCTCCTTAAGGAGACTTTGCAAGCCAGTCTGGCTGCCAGTAAGGGGACTTATAGCTGCCACGCCCCTCTAATAAATATTCAAATTGTCTCTCCAGGAAAGGAGACAAACTCTAGCGCAGCGCCACCTATTGGAAGTAGCGATCATAAAAGTCAAATGTGGATTTTTAACAATCCTTTGCATATGATTTAGGATATATATGCCAGATGAGAATCCCACTTTGTAGACACGGTGTTTCGGGGTACTTGCCCCTCGTCAGTGCAAAGTATGGGGTGTTTGATCTGGCTCATGAGAAGCTTTATGACTTAGAGATGAAGGAAGCTCAACGTTCAAATGCAAAGTACAGATAGAACAGAAATTGTCATATACAGTCGTTCCTTGCTATATCGCAGTTCACTTATTGCAACTTCACTGTATCGCGGGCTCATATTATAAGACGTACCCAAAATTTAGAGAAAATAAAAAATATGGGGTCCATCTGGTGGTAACCACACAAATAACCATGCACTCCAAGTGAATTGAGTTTTTTTAATTCCAAATATAATTCAATCCAGTGGATAAAGATGCTTTGGTCGATTAGACCTTCCTCAGTTCACTGTTAAGTATATACAAAAATAATAAATTAATATAACAAGTGATGTTACAGCCATAGAAAAGAACATAAAGCATCATAGTATGATTCAATATAATATTTGGCAGAATTCACACAATAAACCATATAAAGATGCACGGAAACAAGAAGAACATCTTGGTAAGATGATCTCAGGATAGTTCCCTTTTTTATCTGAATTCTCCTCTGGTCATCTTTATTTTTGTTTCTTATTTTTTTCATTTTTTCTATCATTAGATTTTAAAAATTCACATTTGTTATAAATTACCGAAAAATGTGGAAAAAACATGATCCAAAAGTATATAGAAAAAAATATGGTATTATTAAAAATATCACTTTGTCTTGCAAAGAATGCGGCCCCCTAAATACATTTTTTTTCTTTGTGCGGCCCTTATGCTCAGCCGAGTTTAGGAACCTCCTGGCAATCAACTGTTATAAAGGGTGCTTTACACGCTGCGACATCACTAACGATATATCATCGGGGTCATGGTGTTTGTGACGCACATCCGGCGTTGTTAGCGACATTGCAGCGTGTGACACTTAGGAGCGACGATCAATGATCGCAAAAACGTCAAAAATCGTTGATCATTGACACGTTGCTCCTTTTCATAATATCGTTGGTGGTACATTCCGCTGGTTGTTTGTCATTCCTGCAGCATCTATGTGTGACACCGCAGGAACCACCAACATCTCCTTACCTGCGTCCACCGGCAATGAGGAAGGAAGGAGGTGGGCGGGATATTCCGTCCGCTCATCTCTGCCCCTCCGCTTCTATTGGACGGCTGCCATGTGATGTCGCTGTGACTGACGCCTCACGAACCGCCCCCTTAGAAAGAAGGCGGTTCGCCGACCACAGCGACTTCGCAGGGAAGGTAAGTCCGTGTGACTGGTGTAAGCGATGTTGTGCACCATGGGCAGCGATTTGCCCGTGACGCACAACCGACGGGGGCAGGTATGCTCGCTAGCGATAGCGATATCGCAGCGTGTAAAGTGCCCTTAGGGGTACTCTAAGTTTGACTATAGATGCCACGGTAAAATATAAATCACTAAAAAAATGTAATAGATAGCTCTTGCTTAAGTGGCCCCCTTTTTTTACTTCCATGTACCCTATATGAAATATGGTAAGGAATTGTGATAATGAAGAAAATAATTTAAAGGGATATTTATTTGCTACATTCCTTGAAAAAGTTCATCACATAGAGCATAGAGATTCATAGGGTTAATAGAAATAAAGGAGAATTTTTGTAGAACCGTATTTTACTATTTTTTTTTATAGATCAGTTTTAAAATGCATGTATATTGTTGGAATGTCTCTTTTATCGTTGAGAAATAGGAAAAAAAACAAGCCACATTCTAACTTTAGAACTGGATCTGAGAAATCAACAAAATCCCAAAGGAAAGGATGAAAAACGGCTAGTGAAGAGAAGGAAAAAGGGTAAAGAGAAAACTATTGGCACCAGAATACAGATAATGAGCATTTGAGATATGAAAGAAAGCTGATAGACTGCTATATTGAAACTTGAATTTTGTAATAAGATACAGTGGAACTTTGGATTACGAGTAGAGTTGAGCGCGGTTCGTGGTTCGTGGTTCTCCAGTTCGCGGTTCGAGTGATTTTGGGGGCTGTTCTAGATCGAACTAGAACTCGAGCTTTTTGCTAAAGCTCGATAGTTCTAGTTATGTTCGAGAATGGTTCTAGCAGCAAAAAGCCAAGCTAATTCCTAGCTGGCTTTCCGCTGTAATAGTGTAAGTCACTATGTGACTCACACACTTATGACATTTCAGCATATAGTGTGCGGGAACAGCGCATTCAGATCACTGCTGCTGGGATAATGGCGATCGCCATTTTTTTTTTTCCTTGTCTTCCTTCCCTAAGCGCGTGCGTGTAGTGGGGCGGGCCAGCATGTCAGCCAATCCCAGACACACACACAGCTAAGTGGACTTTTAGCCAGAGAAGCAACGGCATGTCTGATAGGATGTCCATGTCACATGTCCCTGCATTATAAAAACGGGTATCTGCCCGTCCGGACGCCATTATCTATTCTGCGTCTGGGTGTCAGTCACCGCTGGCGTAGCTCCTGTCTCCGATACTGCTGTGTACGCTCTATACACAGCGCTGTACAGAATAGGGATAGAAGTTTCTATTAGTCCTTGTAAGGGCTAATACCGGCAGGGTCAGAGCCATAGGTGACAGTCAGGTCTGTGGAAACAGATTTTAACAGCTACAGAAGATAACAGTGTCTGTGTAGCTAAGGTCAGGGACTTCCTCGCTGCATTTCCCCATTAGGAGGGATAGAAAGTGAGGCTTCCTGTACACTGACCCACAACCCTGCCACTGTGCCCTCCTGCCCTTTGCACACTCAAGCTCATTGTTACTAAGCCATTATACTAGCAAACACTGAGTAAACTTAGTGGCATCCTAAAAGTGGCTGTTGGACTTCCATTAGTGTCCCACTAGTGCAAATCTATTTGCAGCACCACTGCATTGCACACTCAAGCTCATTGTTACTAAGCCATTATACTTGCAAACACTGAGTAAACTTAGTGGCATCCTAAAAGTGGCTGTTGGATTTCTATTAGTGTCCCACTAGTGCAAATCTATTTGCAGCACCTCTGCATTGCACACTCAAGCTCATTGTTACTAAGCCATTATACTAGCAAACACTGAGTAAATTAAGAGGCATCCTAAAAGTGGCTGTTGGACTTCCATTAGTGTCCCACTAGTGCAAATCTATTTGCAGTACCACTGCATTGTACACTCAAGCTCATTGTTACTAAGCCATTATACTAGCAAACACTGAGTAAACTTAGGGGTGCTTCACACACAGCGAGCTCGCTGCCGAGATCGCTGCTGAGTCACGCTTTTTGTGACGCAGCAGTGACCTCATTAGCGATCTCGCTGTGTGTGACACTGAGCAGCGATCTGGCCCCTGCTGCGAGATCGCTGCTCGTTACACACAGCCCTGGTTCGTTTTCTTCAAAGCCGCTCTCCTGCTGTGACACACAGATCGCTGTGTGTGACAGCAAGAGAGCGACAAATGAAGCGAGCAGGGAGCAGGAGCCGGCGTCTGACAGCTGAGGTAAGCTGTATCCAAGATAAACATCGGGTAACCAAGGTGGTTACCCGATATTTACCTTAGTTACCAGCATCTGCAGCTCTCACGCTGCCTGTGCTGCCGGCTCCGGCTCTCTGCACATGTAGCTGCTGTACACATCGGGTTAATTAACCCGATGTGTACAGCAGCTAGTAGAGCAAGGAGCCAGCGCTCAGTGTGCGCGGCTCCCTGCTCTCTGCACATGTAGCTGCATTACACATCGGGTTAATTAACCCGATGTGTACTGTAGCTATGGTAGGAGAGCAAGGAGCCAGCGCTCAGTGTGCGCGGCTCCCTGCTCCCTGCACACACAGCTGTGCGCTGGTAACTAATGTAAACATCGGGTAACCATACCCGATGTTTACCTTAGTTACCAGTCTCCGCAGCTTCCAGACGGCAGCTCCGTGCAAGCGCAGCGTCGCTTGCACGTCGCTGCTGGCTGGGGGCTGTTCACTGGTCGCTGGTGAGATCTGCCTGTTTGACAGCTCACCAGCGACCATGTAGCGATGCAGCAGCGATCCTGACCAGGTCAGATCGCTGGTCGGATCGCTGCTGCATCGCTAAGTGTGAAGGTACCCTTAGTGCCATCCTAAAAGTGGCTGTTGGACTTCCATTAGTGTCCCACTAGTGCAAATCTATTTGCAGCACCTCTGCATTGAACACTCAAGCTCATTGTTACTAAGCCATTATACTAGCAAACACTGAGTAAACTTAGTGGCATCCTAAAAGTGGCTATTGGACTTCCATTAGTGTCCCACTGGTGCAAAGCTATTTGCAGCACCACTGCATTGCACACTCAAGCTCATTGTTACTAAGCCATTATACTAGCAAACTATGCTGCCAGTTTAAGGGCCGTAGTTGCATTGTCAGGGATAGTTATTGTTGTTTATTCTGCTGTTAATAAAGATAGACCACCGCTGCAATCTACACCACCTCTCAATTTTTACTAATACATTATAAGTGTACAATCTTGTCGCAATCAAAATGAGTGGCAAAATGACAGATGCTGGTGGAAAGGGGAAGAGGTGTGTTGGAAAAGGAAAAAAAGGGTTTGTCCATGGGGAAGGTGGCAAAGCTCCATTAATATCTGCTGAAGATAGACCATCTTTCAGAAAAAGTAAGATGTCTACTTCTTACCGTGGACAATCCGATGTGCTCCCTTTTTTACGGACACGAACAACTGGAACAAAGGTAGTTGATGGCCAAAAAAAGATAATGCTTGAATGGATCTCAAGTGGTCCAACAAGTGCCCTCTTCGCCACCTCAACTACCACATCCAAAAAACACCAGTCCTCTGAGATGTCATCCCAATCACACTTGCTTTCTCCCAGCTCTGAAGTCTTCATCCACCCTGCACAGTATGGTGGAACTGAGATAGCTGAGTCTGCAGAGCTTTTCAGTCACACTATAGCTTGGGAATCAGAGGTCTGCTCCCAAGCTACAGTGAGTACAGACCAGGAAATGGTCTGCAGTGATGCCCAGAACCTTTGTGACTCTGATTCAGGCCGTGAGGACCAAGTTTCTGAGCATAATGTTGACCCTTATTCACAAACTGTAACACCTGTTGTTATAGACAATGAGGAACATACTGATGACGATGAGATGCAGATACCAGATTGGGATGACAACTTAAATATTCGGTCAGGGCAAGAAGAGGCTCGGTCTGAGGGTGAGGGGAGTGCAAACACAACAATTGATGGGGAAGTTCTAGATCCCACCTACTGTCAACCCACAGTCAGGCACTTGAGGAGGTCAACAGAGGCGGTGGAGGAGGATGCTACTGACGATGAAGTTACCTTGCGCCTTCCTGGACAGAGGAGTAGTACTGGTAGCACGTCTACAACTGCATCCTCAGCCACCACTCTGCCTCTGAGCACTAGTCAGGGGGGCTCAGCAGGTCGCATGCCCTCTAAGCCTTGCCTAGCCTGGACCTTTTTTGACATAGAAAAAGATCGCCCAAACCATGTGATATGTAAAATTTGTCGTGATTCTGTTAGTAGAGGGCAAAACCTCAGGAGTTTGACAACTTCTTCCATGAATCGTCACATGAATAAATATCATATGTCCCAGTGGGAAGCTCACTGTGCTGCAATGCAGTCTAGCGGCGCGAACCATCCACCGCTTGCCCCTTCAAGTGCATCCGCGCGCTCTTCATCTTCTAGGACTGTGGGGACAGCTGTCACACCTGGTTTTCCACGCACAACTTCCACCACTGTACCCGCAACAGGCAGTTTGCTTGGTAGGTCGTCATTTGGTTTGGAAGGGGAAACAAGTGCGTGTGTACAGCTCTCTCAGACATTGATAGCATCAACGTTGGATGAAGGCAACACCAATTTTTGGAAAAAAGGGAGACTCCGCTTGGAGTAACCCTTCCTTACATTGTTTGTAAAAATGATCCAAGATGAACAGAGCTGGGATCAGGAAAGACTTAGCTACCTACCCCGGTGTCATCCTGGGGACGGTTAAGGATGGCGTATTTTTGAATGTGCTTGATGCAAATCTACCTGTGAAGTGTACAACTGGGGCACAAGTGCTGCCACTGAAGCGGTGGGTGTGTGTGGGGCCCAATTTTTGGAAAAAAGGGAGACTCCGCTTGGAGTAACCCTTGCTTACATTGTGTTTAAAAATGATCCAAGATGAACAAAGCTGGGATCAGCAAATACTTAGCTACCTACCCCGGTGTCATCCTGGGGACGGTTAAGTATGGCGTAGTTTTGAATGTGCTTGATGCAAATCTACCTGTGAAGTGTACAACTGGGGCACAAGTGCTGCCACTGAAGGGGTGGGTGTGTGTGGGGCCCAATTTTTGGAAAAAAGGGAGACTCCGCTTGGAGTAACCCTTGCTTTCAGTGTTTTTAAAAATGATTCAAGATGAAGAGAGCTGGGATCAGGAAAGACTTAGCTACCTACCCCGGTGTCATCATGGGGACAGTTAAGGATGGCATATTTTTGAATGTGCTTGATGCAAATCTAGCTGTGAAGTGTATAACTGGGGCACAAGTGCTGCCACTGAAGGGGTGTGTGTTTGTGTGTGTGTGGCCCAATTTTTGGAAAAAAAGGGAGACTCCGCTTGAAGTAACCTTGCGGTGTTTTACATGATTTTAGAAGGGCATGCCATGCCTATATCTGTGTCTCCTCCTCTTTTTCCTTGTCCAGCTCTTTTGTTTTCGCATGATTATATGTCCTTGTCACTTTCCCATGTGTTTGTGTTGTGTTGTGAGTTGTTTGTCACCTTTTGGACACCTTTGAGGGTGTTTTCTAGGTGTTTTTATGTGTTTGTGATTGCCTCCCATTGTTTCCTATGTGGTTCGAGTGGTTCGCCGAACCTGTTTGCCGAGCCGAACTCGAACGAGACCCCGTTCGGCGAACCGAACTCGAGCCGAACCACGACCGGTTCGCTCATCTCTAATTACGAGTAACCCGGTGTGCGAGAATTTCGCTATACGAGCAAAGCTTGCTGCAAATTTGTAACTCGGTTTGCGAGCAATGCGAGCGAATATTCACCGCACATACTTCTTTACTTTCACCACACTCAGACCCACTCTGGCTGCTTCTTGCGGTCCGCAGGCACATGGATCCAGTATCAATCACAGCCCGTGCATGGGCTGCTAGCGTCTTTGCTTCATGTCAGCCGGCGCTGAGCTGTCTCTGCACACCTCTCACAGGCAGCGCGCTGGCCAATCAGAGGCAGACGGCTCATGCCTATGACATTAGCGCGCTGGCCAATCAGAGGCAAGCGGCTTATGTGTATGATGTTAGCTTTGCTGAAGCCCCTGCATTGGCACGATCGTTACCATGTCCACATGCCTGCGGACTGCAAGAAACAGGGAAGAGGCTGGCGAGGGACCAGAGGATAGGTGAGAATAATGTGTGTGTTTGTTTGTGTGTATAGAATGGCAAAATAGGGGACCAGGATGGGACATTGCCACAACTTGTGGAACGAATTGCATGAGTTCCAATGATTTCCTATGGGAAAATGTGCTTTTTCTATGGGAAATTGGTTTACGAGTACACTCCCAGAACTAATTAATCTCGTAAACCAAGGTTCCAGCGTATTATACTGAAAAATTAAACACTGTTATATTTAAAAGTTTAGAACATCACAGAAACAAAGAGGCAACAGTAACTTGGGCTCACAGCAAAATCCAGGGATAAAGACCCCCGGTGACAGCATAATTAGACATAGACTTAACTGTTGGAGTGATCAACTCTAGAGAAGGAAGTATGTAAAGAGGTTCTCTGGTGAAGTTTTCAGCTATCCACAAAGATTGGTGATAACGTGATGATTGTCGAAGTCCGACTGCTGCGACCTGCACCAATTGACAAAATGTTGAACATTTATCCCTAGAATGGAGCTGCTGTGTGCATGCTCGAAAGCCACTCTATTCACCCAGTAAATAGAGTAGATGTAGAGATTGAGACAGTAGGGGTCAATGAGGATTAGGGGAGGCTCGGACATGTATGGAAAGTATGAAGGTGAGTAGGAGTAAATGTCTGCTGGCAAATGAAAGTAGACTTGGAAACAAAATGAATTAATTGAAAACTCTTATGTCAGCCATGGATTACGATATGTGGTGGGCAATACGGAGACCTGGCTGGAAGAGAGCCATGACTGGGTGACAAACGTAGAGGGTTAAACTACATTCAGAAAAAAATGGAAATACAAAGAAGGTGGTGGGGTGTGTATTTTTGTTAAATCTAACTCAGGACTTTTGCTCAATGACACGTAGCGAAAAACTTCAGCACACCAGAATTGAAAAAAGGATGTTTTTTTTCCAATTCTGGTGTGCCGAAGTTTTTCACTATGTGTATACTTTATTTTGCTTCTTGGCGCCCAATTAAATAATAGTTGTCAGGTTTTACGTAATCTCTTTGTGCTCAATGACGACATTGGGGAGAGAAGCGACAATGTAGAGTCAGTATGGGTAAATGTACACTGGAAAGGCAATAATGGAAAGCTGCTGATTGGAGTTTGCTATAAGCCTCCTAAAATAGCTGAACAGGTAGAGGATGAAATTCTGCAATAAGTTAAAAAGGCAGAAAATAATAATCAGGTCATTATTATGGAGGATGTAACTATCCAGATATCCAATGGGACGTAAAAGCTTCTAGTTGTGCTAAAAGCTGCAAGTTCTTATCTACAATGCAAGACAATATCCTCTCTCATGTAGTACATGAACCAATCAGGGAAGATAATTTGCTGGATCTAATCCTGGCTATAGACCAGATACAATTTCGGATCTACAGGTCTGAAAGCACTTGAGCAGCAGTGACCATAATATGGTAAGTTTCAAAGTAATATTCAATAAAACATTTCAACATTTCAAATTTAAAAACCTAGAACTTTAGGAAAGGTGATTTCAACAAATTAAGGGAAGAGCTTAAACGTGTAGATTGGGATCATGTCATGGTAACTGGGGATACTGAACATAGATAGGGCATGTTTAAGGATATACAGTACTATTAGAATCTTGAAGAAAACTTATACTCTATAGCAATAAAATGAACAGCAAGAAAAAAACACCACTATGGATAAATAAGACAGTATAAAGTAAAATAAGACAAAAACAAAATGCATTCAAAATTTTGAAGGAATACAAAAATAGCACTTCAGGAGTATAAAAATCTCAATAGGAAATATATAAATGAATTAAGCTAGCAAAGTTACAGTATCTACTGAAAAACAACTAGCCAACGATATTAACATAAATCCCTAAAAATGTTATAAATTCATCAGTGCCAAAAATAAAAAAAATGAATAGTATTGGCCCCATAGTAACAAGATATTTATAGAGAACAAAGAAAAGGTTGAGATATTAAACAGTCACTTTTCATCAGTGTTCACCAATGAACTGACTGTTCAATGGGATCACTCAATAAGACAAAAATCAAAGTTTGCCACCTGATATAACTAATTTAACAGCGGAAGAAGTACGGCTGTGTCTGAGCTAATTAATTGTTGACAAATTCCCCAGACCAGATGGCATTGATCCATGAGTATTGAGGGAATTGAGCTCAGTAATTGACAGACCATTGTATGTCATCTTCTTAGACTCTTTTGTAACAGGGTTGGTTTCATAGGATTGGATAATGGCTGGAGCACTGATATTTAAAGTAACAACGGTCTGCTAAGTATGACATTAGTGGTGTCAAAGTTTTTGAGGGCATTAAAAGAGATGATATGCAGAACTATATTGCAGAGAATAATATAACTGACAACCAACATGGATTCTAAGCAACATATTGGGTTTCTTTGGGGAGGTAAGTGCAACAAATCTGGATGTTGGTAATGCAGCTGATGTGATTTATCTGGACTTTGCAAAGACATGTGATACTGCCTTATAATAAAGTTCCAGAAGCAAGGACTAGGGGAAACTATATGCAGATGAGTGAGAGATTGGCTAAAAGAAAGGAAACAGAGAGTCATACTAAATGGTACATTCTCTAAATGGGCTGTAGTAAGTAGTGGGTTACTGCAGGGATCTGTGCTAGGACAAATTTTCTTTAATTTATTTACTAATGACCTCCTGGATGGGATTGAGAGTAAAGGCCCCGTCACACTAAGCAACATCGCTAGCAACATCGCTGGTAACGAACAACTTTTGTGACGTTGCTAGCGATGTTGCTGTGTGTGACATCCAGCAACAACCTGGCCCCTGCTGTGAGGTCGTTGGTTGTTGCTGAATGTCCTGGGCCATTTTTTAGTTGTTGCTGTCCTGCTGTGAAGCACAGATCGCTGTGTGTGACAGCGAGACAGCAACAACTAATGTGCAGTGAGCAGGGAGCCAGCTTCTGCTGAGGCTGGTAACTAATGTAAACATCGGGTAACCAAGAAGCCCTGTCCTTGGTTACCCGATATTTACCTTTGATACCAGCCTCCTCCGCTCTCACTGCCTGTGCTGCCGGCTCCAGCTCTGTGCACATGTAGCTGCAGCACACATCAGGTAATTAACCCGATGTGTGCTGTAACTAGGAGAGCAAGGAGCCAGCGCTAAGCATTGTGCGCTGCTCCCTGCTCTGTGCACATTTAGCTGCAGCACACATCGGGTTAATTAACCTGATGTGTGCTGTAACTAGGAGACTGGGGGCTGGTCACTGGTTGCTGGTGAGCTCACCAGCAACTCGTGTAGCCACGCTCCAGCGATCCCTGCCAGGTCAGGTTGCTGGTGGGATCGCTGGAGCGTCGCAGTGTGACAGCTCACCAGCAACCTCCTAGCAACTTACCAGCGATCCCTATCGTTGTTGGGATCGCTGGTAAGTTGCTTAGTGTGACTGGACCTTAAAGTATCAGTCTTGCTGACAACACCAAACTTAGTAGGATATTAAAAATGGACCTTGATAGTACGTTACAAAGCGATTTGGATAAGATGTCAGAATGAGCAGACACTTTGCAAATGAGATTTAATAATGATAAATGTAGAGTAATGCACCCAGGACGGAGTAATCCTATAGCTGCATATACATTAAATGGAAGTAAACTCGGGACTACAGAACAGGAGAAGGATTTGGGGATTCTGGTTACAAGTAAGTTGCGCAGCAGCACTCAATGTCAGGCAGCAGTTGAAAATGGAAATTAGATTTTAATGTGTATAAAAAGAGATTAGATCCCGTGATCCCAACATATTGTTACCCCTCTGTAAATCACTTGTAAGGCCACATCAAGAATATGGGATCCAGTTTTGGGCTCCACATTTTAAAAAGGACATTCAGAAGTTAGAGTCAGTTCCAAGGCGGGCAACTAAATTATTACAAGGAATGTAGGCCGCCCATATGATGACAGGTTGAAAAAGTTGTGCTTGGTAAGCTGAGAAAAAAGACGTCTCAGAGGAGATCTCATTTATATGTATAAATACATGTGTGGTCAATACAAAGGATTGGCACATGACTTATTCCTTCCAAAGGACCAGGGGGCACTCACTGCGAGTGTAAGAAAGGCAATTCCGGCAGCTAAATAGGAAAGGTTTCTTACTAAGCTGACTGCAGAATACTCTACTGCCAGAAGTAGTAATGACAGATACTATAACAGTTTTTAAAAAAGGGCTAGATGATTTTGTCAGTTCACATAAGAGTGTGGATTATAGATAATTTATTGTCAAAAATGTATATTTGTTTGAGAAATGTTGAACTGATGAGTTTTGCAAGGGACATTTTCCGACAGTCCCATATATACTAAATGGAACAATAGTCAGGTATCCCACCTGCCACTTCATTCTAATGGGAATAAAAGTGCGCCTATCAGTGATAAAAAAAATCCTCTTCCTGACAATTGGTGCAAGTCTCCTCTGTTGGACCACCACTGATCGATAAATCATTACTTTTTTTTAGATAGCTGATAACTTGTTTTAATGTTCATAGAACCATCAGAAGTTTTTATGGAAATAGTCATCCAGGCTGCAAAAAACATGTAGAGAAAAAAAATGAATATCAGCTGCCAAAGATTTAAGAAGAATCAAACGTGAAGCGACCAGGTACCCATTATGCTCCAGTGCTGTCATATTCCAGAACAGCAACCTCCCTGGAGAGCCCGGAAGTACAAGCTGTTCACTGCTAAGAGAGATTGATAAGGTACGGGAGGTTGAAACTCCGACCACCACTGAACAAGACACAGAAGTTGGAATGTCAAAACTGGGCCAATAAATATCTGAAGACATATTTTTCAAAACTTTTATGAACTGATGATGCAAGAATGACTCTTGGCAGACCAGATGGCTGGATCAGTAACAGGCACAGACCTCCACTTCTACTGAGACGCCAGCAAGGTGGAGTTGGATACTGCTATGGGATGGGATTATTACACATAAGCTAGTTGGACCTTTTTGAGTTGAAGATTGACTCAAACTCCCAAACCTACTAACAGTTTTCTCAAGCAGTGGTATAGAAACAAGTCTGCATCTTTAAAAAAAAACGTGATTTTTTTATATTTAAGGTGTCCTGAAGATCGTTCTCTCTTTTGCATTTTGTGAAAATCTAAATATTTAATTTCCACTGCTTGTGTAGGGTTGAGTTAAAGTCCTCCATAAAGGCTTTCTGGGCATACCTATGTGAATAAGGGTTATCAATGGTGATAAGCAAATAGTAAAATATTCTGGATCGGATTATTCGTACTGAATACCTAGTACTATTCAGGTATTCATCTCGAATAACAAACTTAATGTAAGACAACCATTTTTCTGGTAAATCTTCAAGAAAAATGCTTAGGATCC
This sequence comes from Anomaloglossus baeobatrachus, assembly GCF_048569485.1. Taxonomy (NCBI): domain Eukaryota; kingdom Metazoa; phylum Chordata; class Amphibia; order Anura; family Aromobatidae; genus Anomaloglossus; species Anomaloglossus baeobatrachus. The sequence goes on along the minus strand of NC_134360.1, from coordinate 179,332,878 downwards.
TCATTGATTTGTATTGGGTCCGTTATTCATGACGAATACTGAAATAGTACAGGATTAGAAAAAATCCATCAAAAAGTCCAGAAGTACAGTACAGTCCAAACGTTTGGACACACCTTCTCATTCAAAGAGTGTTCTTTATTTTCATGACTCTGAAAATTGTAGATTCACATAGAAGGCATCAAGACTATGAATTAAAACATGTGGAATGAAATACTTAACAAAAAAGTGTGAAACAACTGACAATATGTCTTATATTCTAGGTTCTGCAAAGTAGCCACCTTTTGCTTTGATTACTGTTTTGCACACTCTTGGCATTCTCTTGATGAGCCTCAAGAGGTAGTCACCAGAAATGGTTTTCACTTCACAGGTGTGCCCTGTCAGGTTTAATAAGTGAGATTTCTTACCTTATAAATGGGGTTGGGACCATCAGTTGTGCTGTGCAGAAGTCTGGTGGATATACAGCTGATAGTCCTACTGAATAGACTGTTAGAATTTGTATTATGGCAAAACAAAAGCAGCTAAGTAAAGAAAAATGAGTGGCCATCATTACTTTAAGAAATGAAGGTCAGTCAGTCCGAAAAATTGGGAAAACTTTGAAAGTGTCCCCAAGTGCAGTGGCAAAAATCATCAAACACTACAAAGAAACTGGCTCACATGAGGATCACCCCAGGAAAGGAAGACCAAGAGTCACCTCTGCTGCGGAGTATAAGTTTATCCAAGTCACCAGCCTCAGAAATCACAGGTTAACAGCAGCTCAGATTAGAGACCAGGTGAATTCCACACAGAGTTCTAGCAGCAGACACATCTCTAGAATAACTGTTAAGAGACTTTGTGCAGCAGGCCTTCATGGCAAAATAGCTGCTAGGAAACCACTGCTAAGGACAGGCAACAAGCAGAAGAAACTTGCTTGGGTTAAAGAACACAAGGAATGGACATTAGACCAGTGGAAATCTGTGCTTTGGTCTGATGAATCCAAATTTGAGATCTTTGGATCCAACCACTGTGTCTTTTTGTGATGCAGAAAAGGTGAACGGATGGACTCTACATGCCTGGTTCCCACCGTGAAGCATGGAGGAGCAGGTGTGATGGAGTGGGGGTGCTTTGCTGGTGACACTGTTGGGGATTTATTCAAAATTAAAGGCATACTGAACCAGCATGGCTTCCACAGCATCTTGCAACGACATGCTATTCCATCCGGTTTGCGTTTAGTTGGACCATCATTTATTTTTCAACAGGACAATGACCCCAAACACACCTCTAGGCTGTGTAAGGGCTATTTGACTAAGAAGGAGAGTGATGGGGTGCTACGCCAGATGACCTTGCCTCCACAGTCACCAGACCTGAACCCAATCAAGATGGTTTGGGGTGAGCTGGACCGCAGAGTGAATGCAAAAAGGCCAAAAAGTGCTAAGCATCTCTGAGATCTCCTTCAAGACTGTTGGAAGACCATTTCCGGTGACTACCTCTTGAAGCTCATCAAGAGAATACCAAGAGTGTGGAAAGAAGTAATCAAAGCAAAAGGTGGCTACTTTGAAGAACCTAGAATATAAGACATATTTTCAGTTGTTTCACACTTTTTTGTTAAGTATTTCATTCTACATTTGTTAATTCATAGTTTTGATGCCTTCAATGTGAATCTACAATTTTCAGAGTCATAAAAATAAAGAAAACTCTTTGAATGAGAAGGTGTGTCCAAACGTTTGGTCTGTACTGTATATAAAAAAATGCAAAAAAGTTTATTTGAATAAACTTAAAAAGTCTATCATGCAAAAGTGAAGTCCATAATCAGGGCAGAGGATGCGTTTCGGACTTTGCGTCCATACTCTGAGTTAGAGTAAGGACGCAAAGTCCGAAACGCGTACTCTGCCCTGATTATGGACTTCACTTTTGCATGATGGAGTTTTTAGCTTTATTCAAATAAACTTTTTTGCATTTTTTATATACATCTGGACTTCGTTGCTGGATTTTTCTAATCTTGGTGCAAGTCTTGCTGACGCTTTTTTCCGTGCACGGTCTGATTGGTTGGTCTCCTGGTGAGCTGTACAACCCTTTTTCTTTTCTATGAAACAGTAGAGGGAAACTGGTATGAAAAATGTGAACCAGAATATTTAACTAGTTGCTCATCACTAGTTATCAAGACTCAACTTGTTAAGGCTCTGGAGGAGTTTTTATTCATAGAATGGGACAAGGTGGAATCATAAAGGTTCCAATAACATGGTAGGGGATATTGAAACTGTTCATCAGGATATTGGGGCTCAGCTAGACAAGTTAAAAGAGGATTAATGGGAAAGGAAGAGGGAATTTTGTTACTTATGAAGAAATCTACATGAGAGAAACAATACATGGAAGGAGGTGTACAATTTATGCTCTGGTTCAGTGCCTTGTTGACACATCAAGAGAAATTAAAGACATTTTAGGTCATGGTTAAAATCCTCAGCCAAGCATGATGGGCGGTCAATTTGGATTCTTGCCACAGATATACACAAGTATTTAGTTATAAGATTTGAGAAAAAAAAAGTTTTATATAGCAACCATGGAGTTTGTTGGGAAATTTCAATTTTAGAGATTGTAGAAACCCATGGAAAATAGTTTAAATTTGGAAAATAGTCCAGGAATTCAGCTATGTCTAAAGCCTAATTATGTAACTGTTGAATTGATAGCCTTCACACAATCTCCCGACCTAAGAATGTATAAGGTGGTCAGCCTGGGTGAGTCTTGCTGATTATTACTAGGTTGAAACAAGCTGTGTTGGGTAAAAAGCTGTAATTCTGTGATCCAAGAATGTTGCTTGTTTAGTCCGTGGCAACAACTATACTTTGTTTCTCCAGTTTGTTTTTCCGTCTGGACAGATAATTATCATTATGAGGTCAGTTTAATATAAACTGCCAAATTCCATGTGTACTTACTGTTCTTTGCCCATATCTCAGGAAATGTCTCAGTTATCCAACTCCATTTATATAGAGATTTTTCTACTTTTATTGACCGTATTCCAAGTTGGTATGTCTTACACTTTTATTAACTGGTTATAGGCTAATATTGAGTATACTTGAATTGAGCAGTACGTTCTTGCCATATTATGAGAAGCATATTTGTCAGGCATTGCTGCTGTGACTCGGTGAGTGCTGCTGACAGTAGAAGAGGTTGCAATAATGACATCATAACAAGGTAGCATGTTTGCCACCTGTTATTATGAGAGGGACCTGGGTGATGTCTATTTTGCCTAGTAACGCCCCCTTCTGTTGCATCATGGGTGGCACTGTTGCACTGCCTTGCAAAGCCAACAACATTGTCTTTCCATGCCCGGCCAGTATATTCCGGTATAATTTGGTCTGAATCCTATGGGAAAGACAGCAAGCCAAGTTCAGGGGCCAATAGTGGGACACGTTTCCATATTTAAACCTCCATTGGTCACCAGTCCAGTGTCAATATTTGTATTCTAGTTTTTCATGGTGCAAGTAGCCCTGTTTGATAGTCTGATTCCTGACTGTTAATACTTAACCCTTTGGATTGCTTATTTGAACTTGAACTTGGGCTATGTGACTTTTCTGTAGTCTGTAGTCTCTGCCTAATACCTTGAACTTGACCGTGGCAACCCTTTTGACCACAACTCAGCCTTCAGTATGGACCCCACATAGCCTCTCTATATAGAGCATGAGACATCACATAGGCCCCTATATACAGCATGAGCCCAAACATAGCCCCTGTATACAGTATAAGTCCCCATATAGCTCTCTATATACAGTACGAGTCCCCATATAGCTCTCTATGTACAGTATGAAGCCCCCACATAGCCTCTCTATATACAATATGAGCTCCCACATGGCACCTATATACAGTATGAGTCTCCACATAGCCCCTATATACAGTATAGTATAAGCTCTCATATAGCCATTCTATATACAATATAAGTCCCCACATAGCCCCTATATACAGTATGAGTTCCCACATAGCCCCTATATTCAGAATGAGTCCCCACATAGCCCTTCTACATAGAGTATGAGTCTTCACAAAGCCCCAATATACATTATGAGCCCCCACATAGCCCTTGTATACACAATGAGACCCAACATACCCTTTATATACAAAATAATAGTATTTGATTTTCTGCCTGTGCAATACACTTTATTGGTGAAGGTCTGTTATGTGACTGAAACGTCTATAGTTTTGGATTGCTTGCAACAGTAAATATCAATTCACGCGATACCCTCTGTAGTCACTTTCCAGTGGATTTGTGTAAATAGTTGGCTTTGGTACTAGATGTGTCCTCAGCCTCTGGTTTTACGAGCGGAGCATGTTGGTTCTTCTCCTCTAGTCTAGGGACAAGTCCGAGTTCTGTGGCTAAGGCCCTTCACTCCAATATGTCGTATGTGGAACGAGGCCATGAGAGTATGGCGCACTTCCCATGGGCTCTAGGACCCTTTCTGTTTTGTGCCTGGGTCGAGCTGCACCAGCTCCAGACCACAGGTCTTCACTCCTCCACTGCTCCTTCTCGACTCCCTGTCACTACAGTGTCCCCTCACTAACTAGACTCCAGCCCCAGGGTGGTCAGATTAAGGGGAGGGAGATGCCATCACCGGTGGTGGCTATACATAGCATTAAGGGCACCAAGCTCCAACCTTGACCTGATGGGGAGCTACTAATTTAGAGTGTTGTGTGTTTTGTGTGCATACCGGTGGATGACCTCTTCCTTACCCAGGATGGGGCACCACATCTCTGGCTGAGAGGCAGTACCTCTGTGGCGACTGAAGCCTCAGGGGCGCCACACAATCCTTTTGTTCTCTGGGAAATAAGCCAATGCCATAGAGAACACTGGAGTGCTCACCCAAGCAGAGCATTCCATTGGATGGGAAAGTCGGGAGAGGTAGTTGTCAGCAAATCATTGGCTGACAGCTATCTAATGTCTTTATTGTTCATATAGAAATCATTTACATTAGTAAAATAAATGTAAAATCATTATATAAATCTAAAACAAACATATAATTATTATAGTAAATACATTGAATTGTACAAATAGTTTCCTTTAAGTTACCTAGAAGTCTGCATTTAAACTTTGATTCCCCATATCATTTTTTGGGTGACCACAGGAAACGCACAGCACACAATGAGGGTGATGTGATGATTCACAAGTCTTCAGTCACATAGAGTGACACAAAGAGGGACTACAGACTTGTGGATTTAGATCGAACAACCCGTTTAAGGCATCTGACGACTAACCTTGGACATCTTGCGTGACTTCCTTTACAAACCATTCAATTCTGGAGATTTTAGGGTCTGTTGGGAGCGGTGGTTTTCCAACAGACTGATATTTTTGGCATACAGTCCATTAAACAGGATCTCTCTCTTGCTGAAAAACATTGAGTTAAATATCTTGTAAAAATCCCTGTCCTCCCTTATCTCCCATTCAAATGAACAGCTCTTTGTCTCATCTTATGTCACAAGCCTCATTACAGAAATATTGAAACAGTGTCAAAGGGGTAATAGACTCTGAAAAGTATTTAAATGTGTAAAATCATGGATCATTTATCTTCTGAAGTGTCTTAAAATAGTATTCCTGTAATTGTCTGTATTACTGTAAATGTCATAAATGGTGATAGGCGAGTGAAACCAAATTTAAAAAAAAACAAAACAAAAAAAAACCCCTTATTCGGGCCTGGAATTGATCCCGTATGTCTGCCCAGATGCCAATCCCCATATTAGTCTATAGGGACCCGAATCATTCCCTTTAAAATGGTGGTAGAAAGGGCTAGGGGGATTAGAATAGGCGCATTATACTTACCAGTCTCAGCATGGCTGTAACACTACTTCTGTGGCCGCTCATTAATCTCAGGCAAATTTACTGCTTCCCCTACCTACTGGAAGTGCCGGCATCTGTGATTGGTTGTAGTCAGACCGTGCCTCTACCCTGTGTGACAGCGTATCTGACTGCTTGGAATCACAGACACTGTGTGTGTCTCTACAGTGTAAAAATAAATAAATAATTGGTGTAGGGTCCAAATTATGATACCCCGCACAGATAAAACATACAGCTACAGGCTGCAGCCACCAGCTGTGTGCTCATTTTGGCTGTGTATCAAAAAAGAGGAACCTCAAGTGGCTGTTTGTAAATTATTTAAATAAATCACTTAAAAAAATGATGTGCAGTCCCCACAATTTTGATATCCAGCCATGATAAAGTCAACAGCTGGGGGCTGTTGTTCTCAGGCTGGGGAGGAACATGGTTCTTGGGACCCCCCAGCCTAGAAATAATAGCCTGCAGACTTCCAGAATTGTCGCATCCATTAGATGCGACAAACTCGGCACTTTACCTGGCTCATCCCGATTGCCCTGCTGTGGTAGCAATCGTGAAAAAAGGGGTTAATGAGAGCTCACAGCTGCCACTAAGGCTTAGATTATTAATTAGTAATTAGTGAAAAGAAATAATCACAAATAACGAAAACATCCTTTATTTGAAATATAGTACAAAAAAACCCCACCCTCTTTCAACCCTTTATTAACCCTAAACACCTAGTTCCGATGTAATCCACATGAGGTACCATGATGATTCTGGCTCTGCTACATACTGAAATCATAGTGTGCGGGCACAGAACATGTCCACAGGCTGTGAGCTTCAGGCAAAAACTGACTGAGCTGCAGTGATGGGCGGTGATGTCACTGCGATCATAGCTTGAGGTTTTGAAAAGGATCGCATGCCTTTTTTAAAAAAAATCATTTAAATAATTTGAAAAAAGGTCTCTATTATTTTGATACACAGACAAGATATGCACTCGGCTGGGGACTACAGCCTGCAGCTGTATGCTTTATTGCTTTATCTGCGCTGGGTATCACAATATGGGGGGACCCTACACCAATTTAATTTATTTATTTTTACACTAGTATACATACGCAGACAGCGTGTGTGATTTCAAGCAGTCAGACTTGCAGTTTTACAGGGTGGGGGTGCAGTCTGACTTCAACCAATCACAGACGCCGATGGGGAAGTAGTGAATATGTATAAAGTTAATGAATAGCCCCTGAAGTAGTGTTACCGCTGAGCCCCTACTTTATTCTTATTTTCTCTTTCATTTATTTTTTTAAATTATCTGGATGGCCGGTTCTGGATAATTACAGTACCTGGAGTTCCCTGAGAACTCTGGGCTCGGGATCGGTGCACAGGTGCTAGGGAACCCGTGCGGATCCAGTCTTTTACAGTCTGGGCTCGCCCATGACTAGTCATAAATGTACAGTAGATACGGGTCCTTCCAATGGAACCAGATGATCTGTCAAGGCCCCATTGCCATCAGACCACAGGTGGTCAGAATTCCAGATAATGAATAAGATTTCTGATCACCTCTCCCTTAACACCTCCTTTCTCATTCTCAAGAAAGTGCATGTCTTATTCGTAAGATTCATACAGTCATACATTGAATGGAAGATAAACCATAGTACTGGGCAGTGGCTACTAAATGGTGCACAAAGCTATGGTGTTCTGCCTTGTACATTGGTGGAGCAGAAATCAGCTGATTTAAAGGGGTGCCAGATGTCAGACCCCCTATCTACTGACAGTTCATTAATATGTGAAGCCCAGACAACCCCTTTAATGTTTTATGTTTTTTTATGGTTATACATCAAAATTGTGTCCTAACAATATTTCTTTGTATTCTTTGTACTGGGACAGATGTGCATTTTTGCCTAACAGTGTTTTGTGTTGCAATTTCAAGGATAAAAAAAAAATCAAACAGAACTCAAACACATTTTTTTACTTGACATTTAAATATTGATGCGTGTACTTTAAAATTGTTACAAAGCAAAGACACATGTTCTGGCTTTGTTCTGTGTTTTTATAGCATGTGATGTCTCAAAGAGCTTCAAGGGAATGTTCAGATTTGGAGGTATATGCCCTGGATGTCATACTTGTAGTTTAACACTTTGTGCCTAGAATAAAGCTAAGCTGCTAGAGACACTTACCATACATGCAAACAAAACAATACAGTAATAGTCTGTCAGTGTTAAGATGTATGTGTAAGAGGGCGCGGGATGGTGGTCACGGGCAAGGGATTCACTCCGAAAGCCCCGACACTCTACATAGAAGACATGGTCCTGGCGGGGTGTGTGAACTTAAGGCTGCTTTACACCAGACAATCTATCGTGCGATAGATCGTCGGGGTCACGGTTTTTGTGACGCACATCCGGCATCGCTGGCGATGCCGGCCTGCGTGACACCTCCTAGCAACGCAGTATCGCTCACAAATCGTGAGTCGTGTACTGCTCGCTAGGTTCCATAATATCGTTTAATTTAGTTGTTCATCGTTTCCGGGGTAGCACACGCCGCTCTGTGTGACACGATGAACAGCAGCTCACCTGCGTCACGCGGCCGCCGCCGGCTATGTGAAGGAAGGAGGTGGGCGGGATGTTTACGTCCCGCTCATCTCCGCCCCTCCGCTTCCATTGGCCGGCGGCCGTGTGACGTCGCTGTGACGCCAAACGTCCCTCCCACTCCAGGAAGTGGACGTTCGCCGCCCACAGCGAGGTTGCACGAGAGGTAAGTATGTGTGACGGGGGTTACCGACTTTGTGCGCCACGGGCAGCGATTTGCCCGTGACGCAAAAAGGACGGGGGCAGGTACGATCGATTGTGAAATTGCACAATCGGTCGTACCGTGTAAAGCAGCCTTTAGTGTGGGCCTTGTGAAGGTGCAGGCCGCATAATGTCGCTATTTTCGGCTGACCATCACTAACTGGTAATCTGAGAGACAAAGTTCTTTTTACACAACGGTTCTTTACTAGACAGGTTAAACACTCCTTCAGTTATAACTTTACACAGGAGATCGCGGCATAAAAATTCCAGCACTTTTCGGTTTCATCTCTCATTGTCAAAAAGTTTTTAAACTCCCACTGCCTTGCCTCTATTATCCTGGTCCCGAAAGTCTTAGCGCAACCGAGATCAACATACCAGTACAGCAGTGACGTTCCCCTTCCCTACAACAGCTCCACGCCCAGTCTCTATTTGGGTTCAGTTAGTAAGGCTTTGAGCTCCTCATTGTCTGTGGAAACTCGGCTCTGGTCGGCGACTACACTCACACGCCTGTAAACTTCACCCAGAAAATTATTAAGAAGTATCTACCTGTCCTACATACGGACAAGACACAAGAGGGATCAGTTTGGGAAATTTAATTTCTCTATATAACCATACAAATAAACGTGGAATCCCTAAGAAAAACATTGGCTATTCAGTACAGCATCCTACAGATGTGGCCAGAGACTATGTGGACTATGCCCTTACATGAGGAATTCCAAAACCATTGTTTCCTCCTCTACCTCCAAGATCTACAAAAATAACTCCTTCATTAACTGCAGTACCACATTTCCTGTGTATGTCATCACCTGCACTGACTGTGATATCTAATATGGGGGATGCACCTCGGGCCCTTTAAAAAAGAGCATTTCTGATTATTTCTGATTTCATATATATGATGCTCAAAACAATACTACACGGAATCTTTCTGGAGTGTCCCAACATTTTTGGAATTTTCATCAGGGCAATGTAACCAGCCTTAAAGTTTATGCCATTAAAAAAAATGGCCTCTCCCAAATGGGGTGGAGACTGAATACGGTTGTTACTGTTTATATCGCCATGATTTTCTGGCAAATAAGGCATATATTTATGATAATATGTTTTAATTAAGTATATATGTATTTCACTATTGTTTTTTTTTTCTTTCTTCCTCTATATTTCCTGTTCTGAGACCATTTGATCTGATGGTTTGTTCTCTGTTGTATGCTATGATTAAGAACCTTGTGTTTGAAACAAGTAAAAGACCACAGGGATCTTACTCACTACTTGAAAAGTTTTACATTTTTTTACTACGAAGAGTTGATTTTAGTGTCAACATCCTAGATGTTTTTGTTGCTGGATATACACCCTTTTTTATTTGCCGTAACCCTCTCTATATAGCGTATGAGCCCCCACACAGCTTCCTAAATGCAGCATGAGTCCCCATAAAGCCCCAGAAATACAGTATGAGCCCTCACATATCCACCTATATATATATTATGAACCCCATAAAGCCTCATATACAGTATGAGCCCCCTCATAGCTCCTACATACAATATGAGCCATCACATAGCTCCTACATACTCAACTTGCCTCAATTCCCCCATCGTTCTGCTGCACTGACCCTCCGCACAGCTGTCTCATGCACTTATTGGTGGAAGAAGGAGCTGGCGGCCCCTCTTCCACTAATGTATTCACCACTATCCACATCCTGCGGGTAGTAGTGATGCAGGGCAGCAGCGGCACTCAGGATGCGGAGGGCAAGGTGCGTCCCATGGTACACTGTTTTTAACCCTTCGGCTGTCTCAGATAGCAAAGTGAACTGGAACAACCAGAGGGACGCACTTTGCCCAGCCCTGCCTTAAAACAAAGCTCCAGTTATACCTTTTGTATGAGGACGTGGAGTATGTTATCCTGTGCTGCAGTAAGGCCTGATCACACCACTTATGGTCTCCTATCCAAAGTGAAAATATGTCTGGATTTTATGAGAACTGGGATGTCAAGTCTGTATTATAGTCTGTAATATATTGTTTTACTGATCTAAAACACAAGGCTAAAAAAAGTATTCTGAGCTAAGGACCAATATGTGACAAGGCTGGCATGCTCCAATTCCAAAATACCTCAAAGTTTTTCTCTGGGCCATGTCTGGTAATCTTAGCTCCAGCACTTCATGAATCTTTTGGTGAAAATCAGTTCTGGCCAAGTCTTCTAAAACAGATGTGTCAGTAATTGTTCTAAGGCAATATGCATACAGAGTTTTTTAAGTGGGAACTGCTTGAGAAAACTCCTTTTTTAATGGAGGGTTTGAAAATTTTTTCTTTTCCTTAAAGGGAACCTGTCACCAGATTTGTCGACATTAAACTGCGGCCACCACCTCACGCTCTTGTATACAGCATTCTAACATGCTGTATATAAGAGCCCAGGCCGCATGATACGTACTACGTTATCCACATTAGCCGGCATTGAGGTCTTGCGCAGGTGCACTTTGATCTTCCCTGAGCAGGGCAGATCAAAGTATTGTAGTGCGGCCGGTAAGAATGCTGTATATATGAGCCCACTGCTGGTGGCCGCAGTTTATAGTCGCTAATTCTGGTGACAGGTTCCCTTTAAGAGTTTCTTATGGCCATGTGTGTTGCGGGTGGTGGACCGCTGCTGCTTCTCTGGGCTCGCTCGGATCCGGGTTCGCCGCTGCAGCTCGAGTGGTGACCAAACCCAGGCTCGCACGGCAGTCCATCCTCACAACCGTCGGAAAGGGGGAGATATTTACAGGTGGGTTTGTTGTGTCGGTGACGCCACCCATGGGTTGTGGTGAGGGATGGTGACACCGCCGCTGCCTAGTGATGGGGCGCCCGGGGCTGATGGAGCGTGGCAGCAAGATGGAATCCCCTCCACGGGTAGGAGAGGCGTAGTCCTGGGGCCCAGGGTCTATACATGGGAGTAATGGCTGCTGGAGGTGGCATGCCAGGTTGGACCGGGGGTCAATGGTGTACTCACAATTAAGTAATTTCACACAAGTCCAATGGTAAACCAAGTTGCCAGTGACCGGCTGCCGTTGGAGGGTGTATTCGGGTCCCACACCCAGGTTTAGTAAACAGGTGTCCCTTCCTCCTGCACTCTGTGTTTGTCTCTTCTGTCGGACGATTCCGCATGGAACGGGAAAGTCCTCTCCTGGTACTGAGTTTTTTGGGAGCTGTGGCCCGCGAAATCTGACCCTTGGGATTTCTGTGGGTTCTGACGGACACGCTATCCCCCGCGTTGGGCTGCCGTTTTGCTCTCTGGGCTTCTGGAGAACAAGGCCTGGAACCTTGTCCTCTGCTGGTTGATTAACAAGGGGCATGAACCTTCCTCGTCCAAGGGTCCAGGCACCCCGTCTGTGCATGGCCTCCGGACTGGATTCCCGCTGTCGGCACTGGCGGGCTACAACCCTGCCCCAGTCCACTTAAGGTTTCCCGCGACCGTATCTCCGTTGCCTGTGGCCCTGTTCACTGTCTGCCACCCAGCCGGGTAGTCCAAGGGCCCCCACCCCTGACTACACTTCTCAGTCTGTACTTCACTTTCACTCCACTACACTTGACTGTCAGCTTCCACTGTCAGAACTCAGCTTGAACTCAACTTGAACTCAACTGTTGTGTTCCCACCTGACACCTCAAGACCCCTAGGTTTGCCATAAAAGAGCACAGCAAAAGTGCCCTCTGAACAGAGTGCACAGAAATATGAAAATAACATTGCTGTGCACATGTTTTGTTTTATATCACATTTTTAGCAGGGGAAAAGAGGTTATATTTGTGTGTGAGGTTAATCTGAAGAAGCTGAAGGGAAAAGTAAGTGAGTAGCCATAGCTCCTGTATACAAGTGCATCTCAATAAATTAGAATATCATCAAAAAGATCATTTATTTCAGTAATTCAATACAAAAAGGGAAACACATATATTATATAGAGTCATTATAAACAGAGTGATCTATTTCCAGTGTTTATTTCTGTTAATGTTGATGATTATGGTTTCAAGCTGTGGTGCCCCTGAGGCTTCAGTCCACAGGGTATTGCATCTGACCTAAGATGAAATGCTCATCCCGGGTAAGGAAGAGGTTAACCACTGGTTTTCACTTACACAACACACACACACATCTTAGCAGCTACCGCTGAAATTAGGCTAAAGGTGGTTACTATAACAACAAGTTTTTCCCAGCCACCAGTGAGTCATTAGGAAGGTGTGCAATTGAAGACACAGAACACTTGAACTGCTCACCACAGTGGAAGTAAGCCTGATTAGTTCCTCCACATAAGTATCCTTGGTCTCAGCAAGGTTCACGGCAGCCAGCTGTATATAGACAAGAAGCAAGCAGGAGAAAGATCGAGCTCAGACTCCAAGGATTTGAATAAAAGGTATTTCTTTATTTCAACTTTGTTAAAAAGAATATATCCAAAAAGGTATAATGACACTGGCTGATAACACTGACAGATGGTAGTTGATGAAAAAAACTAGGAAGGTGGGGCAGCACAGGGGAATAGAGAGAACACACACACATTCACCTCAGAATAGTCTGAGACTCAGGACAACACAGTCACTATAGAGAGTGCTTAAGAGCTTCTATAGTTAGGCCTGGGCAGACTGGAAGGAGCAGGAGACGATAGTGGAGGAGCTGGCCGACCGGTAGCTCATTTTGGTTGCAGGAGAAACACGGTTGCCGAGGGGAGAGCTTCATTGATCCCTTGGAACTGGCACTATTCAGGGTACAGAGCCCTAGGGTGGAACAGACTTCACGTTGGATCACCAGAATCTGCAGGATAGGGGGATTGCATGTCCCTCTGGCCACCACAGTTCCCAGAGCACAGTGCTACATAGGGTCCGGAGTCATGATTGCAGTCAGGCCCCACCACGGACCCGCAGCACCTGTATACGGGACAGGAACTTTAACACTACACTGGGGTCCCCAAGCACTTCAGGTCACAGGGATCCACACTAAAAAGCACAAGGAGGAAGAGCCCACAGACTATCACACCAGTTCTGACCTTTGGCTTACCCGGGATCGGCTGGAGTCCATCGCAACGGAGACCGGTGCCTCCGGGCAGCCTACAAAATATCAGTAAAGAAACCTGGAGCTGCAGCAGCTGACTGCTTTTGCGCCAGTGGCCACCGTCTCCTCCATCTTCTCCCCGGGGCCCACTCCACCTGTGGGGAGCCGAACCACCCTTGCTGCGACACCATCAGCCCAGGAGGACATCACCTGCAGCGGCGGCTAATCCCTGGCCGCGTACCACAGGTGGCATCACAAGGCAAACTACCATCTTCCATTCATCCCCTTTTATTGTATACCTCGGGGCCACGAAGCTGGGCAGGGCCACCCATGACATCCCAGACCCCGACATCACCGGTTCGGCGATGAGTAAAGTTAACCCCTTGCCCCATGGGTGCTACAGCTTGGCGTCATGAACAGGATAACGTGCCTTGGCTTATCGGGTACTGTGCGCCTTAAAGAACTGTGTTAAGCCTTATTGCTTAAAAAGGACAGTCACTATTATCCATCCTGGCGTGGGAAAAAAAGGTGCATGCCATCATGGACGGAACTCAAAAAGAGTGCGAAAGCATGGGTGGAGCCCAAAAAGAGTGCGAAAGAGAGCCCCACTGACAGAGACTTACCGGAAACCCCGAACCTTTCAGTGAGGGCGGGAAATAAGGACACCTCGTTAAGATGCCCCCATTGCTGACGCTGCAGCACCATCACCAGCTGTGGTGGTACCACTTGCTATGCCGTACCTTCCGAGAGCAACATGATTGCTGTGGTACACCGGGGAAGCGAATACTCGGATTGACTTTAACAATAGACTGGACTGCGGTCGCTGTGGAAAAAGCCAGACACTACACCAGAGAATGTTTCATGGTTGTCCCAAACCAGGGGGGCCAGGACCGGTCCTCTGGTACCACCATCAGCAGCTAAGATAATGTGCCAAAAGTTTTTTTTTAAAATATATATATTGTAAGGATGCAATCGGCAATGTGGTAAATGGCCGGTATGTGTCACAGAGGCGGAAATCCTCTGCGATATGAACCCGGAATGTTTCTCTGGGACTTGTAGTTCCATGAGGATTGTTGTACACGTTCAGGGCTGGGTTCATGGGATGGTCAGAAGTGATAGGCGGGACTGACCATCCATATACCTCCCATACGTAGGTGTGTTTCATGGGATTTAATGGAGCTGTCGTTTGTCACATGATCGCTGTGAGTAGGTGGGAACCATCTTGCTGAAAGCACATGGTCAGGAGAACATGTGCATGCTGTGACAGCAAAGGGCTCTGAGCGTCCAGGGAGCTGCAGAGTCTACTGGGGCTCTGGACTGACAGCAGGTGTCGTCGAATGGAGCTGGTCCGAGGACCTGGTTAGTGAGCCCAGTGAGAGTCTCCCAAGAGGTCGACTCTGGATGAAGGAAGACGTAGAAACCTACAAAGTGACTGAAAGGTAACATCCTGAGAAAAGGGGATGTGGACTGGCTGATGCCAGAGAATGAACTGTATAGACACTCAGCGGTTTAAACCAACAGTGAGACATTGTTGTCCTGGAGGGGAGTGTGTTGTGAATGTCAGTTATGCTTTGGCTGCTGGGAGGCTCCCTCTTGTGGCCAGGAATGGTTTGGACAGAGACCAGGTGTGTTGAGCAATGGGCGTTTCCATTGCTAACTCTCTACTTATTTAAATCCTGGTCTAATAGCAGGCTATGCCGGATGTCAGTTGTTCTTTGTTCACCAGCCTGCTTCATTCTACTCCACACCACATCTACCCCAGATAAGTGCTTTGCTCTTTATTTGTTGTTTGGTTCTTTTACTCTTATCTGAGTTTGTCATTTGCTGTGGTTATTTTCAGTTTATTTGCATGCAGGGATTTTCCCTCTCAGTTGCTTAGCTGGGAAACTCCTTGCAGTTTTGTTTGGAGTATAGCTCCTATAAGTCCATGTGTTTGTGGCTTTTTGAATTTGTAATGATTCTTGTTTTCTGTTCATTGGTATGACAAGAGCACCTGGTATAGGATGGAGTGCAGATCGTGCGATCTGAGGGCCTTTTTGTACCATCAGGAATTTGGAATTTTGCAGGGTTTTTCTCTGGCCACCATCAGCCCCTTTCCTGTCCTTTCCTATTTTAGTCAGTGGGGGCCTCACCTTTTGCTAATCCTATCATCTGTCTGTGTATTGTGTTTTCCTATATCACTGCAGTCTTTGAATGTGGGGGGCTTGCTATTCTTTGTCTATTTTCTGAAGCAGAGAGTTATTCATCTTTCCTTCCTTTAGGATAGCTAGTTCTCCGGCTGGGTTCGCGATGTACAGGATGTTAGTTCACCCCTCGGCTACTTCTAGTGTTGATGGTTAGTAAGGGGATGGCGGCCAGATTAGTTGTCAATGCTCTTGTCACCTTTTACCAATGAGTTATGGTGGTCTTCCATGGTTCCGGATCATAACAGGAGTGACTGTGGTCCATTACACTGCGTGGTTTATGAGGATGTGAATAAATCACCTGGACTGTTTAAGTGACAAAGTGCTCGTGTGTGTCTTGATCCCACTGCCAGACGTGTGCCCCAATACGTTCGAGACTCAGGTCATTACAATATGTATATAGGATAAGGACTTTTACTATGATAGGATTTTGCTATTGAACAGTTTTTGCTCTCAGTTTTTTTTTGTTATGAAAATTTCGATAGGCTGTTTTATTATATCTATGTATGATTTGACTGTGCCTAATCTAATTGATCTATACATCCGTTTCTATTGTCTTATGATACCGGACTTATGTGAAAAGTGTACAGAGTTTTTATAGAACTGCTAAGAGTTATTATGTTTGCAACGTTTAAGTGATTCTGCCTCTCATAAAAAGAAGAATGTTCATATCTTTCTATGCATAACAAAAATTGCGGTATACCATGTATAGTTTGTTGCAGCCCGGGAGTGCTGCAATTCGCTGTGGGGGAATGTGGCACCCGAGGCTTCAGTCGCCGCAGAGTATTGCATCGGACTTAAGGTGCAATGCTCATCCCGGGTAAGGAAGAGGTTAACCACTGGTTTTAACTTATACAACACACACACAGCTTAGCAGCTATCACTGAAACTAGGCTAAAGGTGGTTACCATAACAATGGGTTTTTCCAAGCCACCAGTGAGTCATCAGGAAGGTGGGTGCAGCACAGGGGAGGAGAGAGAACACACACATTCACCTCAGAATAGTCTGAGACTCAACAACATGGTCGCTATAGAGAGTGCTTAAGAGCTTCTATAGTTAGGACCGGGCAGACTGGAAGCAGCAAGAGATCACAGTGGAGGAATTGGCTGACCGGTAGCTCCTATGGGACGAAGGAGAAACACAGTTGTCGAGGGGAGAGCCTCATTGCTCCCATGGAACCGGCACTATTTATGGTTCAGAGCCCTATGGTGGAACAGACTTCATGTTGGATCACCAGAATCTGCAGGACAGGGGCATTGCATGTCCCTCTGGTCACCACAGTTCCCAGAGCACAGTGCTACATAGGGTCCGGAGTTGTGATTGCAGTCAGGCCCCACCACGGACCCGTGGCAATTGCATATGCATACGGGACAGGAACTTTAACACTTCACCGGGGCCCCCAAGCATTTCAGGTCACGAGTAAAGTGAACCCCTTGCCCCGTGGATGCTACACAGCCAATGAAAACCCAAAATTCATTATCTCAGAAAATTAGAATATTATATAAGACCAGCTGAAAAAAATATGTTAAACTCAGAAATGTTGGCCTACTGAAAAGTATGTGCAGTAAATTCACTCAATTCTTGGTCGGGGGTCCTTTTGCTTGAATTACTGAATCAATGCGGTGTGGCATGGAGGCGATCAGCCTGTGGCACTGCTGAGATATTATGGAAGCCCAAGTTGCTTTGATAGCAGCTTTCAGCTTGTCTGCATTGTTGGGTCTGGTGTCTTTCATCTTCCTCTTGACAATACCCTATGGGGTTTAGGTCAGGCAAGTTTGCTGACCAATCAAGCACAGTGATACTGTGGTTATTAAACCAGGTATTGGTACTTTTGGCAGTGTGGACAGGTACCAAGTCCTGCTGGAAAATGAAATTTCCATCTCCAAAAAGCTTGTCAGTTCAGGAGGCATGACATGCTCTAAAATTTCTTGGTCGATGGCTACGCTGACTTTGGTCTTGATAAAGCACAGTGGACCTACACCAGCAGATGACATGGCTCCCCAAACCATCACTGATTGTGGAAACTGCACACTAGACCTAAAGCAGCTTGGATTGTGACCTCTCCACTCTTCCTCCAGACTCTGGGACCTTGATTTCCAAATGAAATGCAGAATTTACTTTCATCTGAAAACAACACCTTGGACCACTGAGCAACAGTCCAGTTATTTTCCTCCTTGGCCCAGGTAAGACGCTTCTGGTGTTGTCTATTGGGCATGCGTGGCTTGACATAAGGAATGCGACAGTTGTAGCCCATGTCCTGGATACATCTGTGTGTTGATTCTTGAAGCACTGACTCTAGCAGAAGTCCACTCCTTGTGAATCTCCCCAAAATTTTTGAATGACCTTTTCTTAACAATCCTATCAAGGCTGTGGTTATCTCGGTTGCTTGTGCACCTTTCTCTACCACACTTTTTGCTTCCACTCAACTTTTCATTAATATGCTTGGATACACTTTGTGACCAGCCAGCGTCTTTAGCAATGGCCTTTTGTGGCTTACCCTCCTTGTGGAGTGTGTCAATGACTGCCTTCTGGACGTCTGTTAAGTCAGCAGTCTTCCCCATGATTGTAAAAAAACAAAAAACAAAACAACAATAAAAAAAACCAAGAAAGCCAGCTAAACACAAAATGGCATGTATTATATGTATTATAAGTTGTGCACTGCACTACAAATTTCAAACTGTACTACTATAAATTTGAGATTTTTGGCAAAAAAATTGCAATTTCTTGAGCTACCCCGCCACGTCACGGCAAATCTTTTTGGGGCAGTCCTACTCTAAAATATTTTGTATTTAAAATGTGCCATACGGCCTCACATATGAAAAAGTAGAACTGTTTATAGGAGCACTTACCAGGTGCTTTTCAATCCCATACCCATGACTGAATCATGGGTGTGGGCGGGACAGGCCCAAGCAAATGCTGCATGAAATAAATAGCCAGTGGAGAGGGCTTGATGGCTGAATGTGAACACCAATTGCCAAAATCAAGTCAGGTGGAAAAATAAACCAAATTGAGGTGCATGGCAAGGTGGGGGTCAGCCACCGACCAATTCCCATGATTGTGTAGCCTACTGAACCATACTAAGGGACCATTTGAAGCGCTTTGGAAGCCTTTGCAGGTGTTTTGTGGTAATTATTCTAATTTTCTGAGATAATGACTTTTGGGTTTTCATTGGCTGTAAGCCATAATCATCAATATTAACAGAAATAAACACTTGAAATACATCATTCTGTGTGTAATGACTCTATATGCGTTTCCCTTTTTATAATGAATTACTGAAATAAATGAGCTTTTTGATGATATTCTAATTTATTGAGATGCACTTGTACAGTATATATCAGAACCCTGAGCCTCAGCTGCAGATAATTGTGTGGTTAGAATTGTGCATCCCAGTAGACAAGCTAAGGAATCACTGCAGCTGATGTATAAGCACATGACTACCCTGGAAAATAACTGATTGCTGAATAGGAATTGAGCCTGTGTGTAAGTATAATTCATCTGGATGTACCTAAAGCCTGCATTACATGTTACGATTTCGCATACGATATCGTATGCGATCGTAACCGCCCCCATCGTATGTGCAGCACGTTCAATTTGTTGAATGTGCCGCACAAACAATTAACCCCCGTCACACGTACTTACCCGTCAATATGACCTCGATGTGGGCGGCGAACGTCCACTTCCTGGAGTGGGAGGGACGTTCGGCGGCAGCCGGCCAATAGAAGCGGAGGGGCGGAGATGAGCGGGACGTAAACATCCCGCCCACCTCCTTCCTTCCGCATTGCTGGCCGGGAGCCGCAGGACGCAGGTAAGATCTGTTCATCGTTCCATCGTGTGTCACACACAGCGATGTGTGCTACCCCGGGTACGATGAACAATCTGACGTTCAATTTTTAGGAATTGAACAAAGTGCATGCGATGAACGTTTTAACGTTCAATCGCAATCGCACGTACCTGTCACACACTACAATGTACCTTACGATGCCAGATGTGCGTCACTTACGACGTGACCCTGCCGACACATAGTAAGATATATTGTAGTGTGTAAAGTGGGCTTTACATGTTTCCCCAAAAATAACACCTACCCCGAAAATAAAATGATTTTACAGGATTTTTGGAGTCCGCTTGAAATATAAGCCCTACTGCAAAAATAAGCCCTAGTTACACTCAGGGGCAGCGCTAGGAGAGTCAAACTTCTCAATTTCTCAGAACTCCACTCTCTTAGGGACCTCAGCAGTTGTATTCCGAGGTTAAGATTCTTTATGGACCTTCGATGTCATGTGACCAAATGTCTCTTAATTGCAGAAGTCTAAAAGAACTGAACAAGAGACAGGCTGTTATGCAGGACTGGCATTAGGAGGATGGGAGGGCAAACTGGGAAATTTCACATGGCCCCCATTCTCCTAGGGGCCCCAGGGTTTATATCCTGAGGAGAACATTGCTTCAGGACCTTTGTGACATTGGATCTGGTGACCAAAAGTCATTGCAGAAATCTAAAGCTGAAGAGGAGGCTGGCGTGTGTGTGTGTGTGTTTGTGTTTGTGTGTGTCTTTGTGTGTATGGATGCATGGATAACAGATAGTAGCTAAGAGATATATAAATATATAGACAATAGATAGAAGGATATATACAAGGATAAATAGATACACCCACATGTATTACACACAGAGTTTGTAGAATTATGTTGATGTTCCAAAATGTAACATAACTATATATGAATAAATGTTGTTTTTTTTGTTCAAGAATAAATGTGGATCATTATTCATGCAAAAAAATAAGACATCCCCAGAAAGTAAGCACTAGCCTATTTTCCGAGCAAAAAATAATATAAGGCTATGTGCGCACGTTGCGTTCAGTTACTTGCAGTTGTTAACGCATCCTCTGGCAGAATTTGTCAATGTCAAATTTGGTTTTGACCACAAAAACGCAGGAAATACGCATCCGTTTTTACCACGTTTTACATGCATTTTCTGTGCTTAAAGACAGATGCGTTTTCAATACAAATACACTACTAAATAAAGTTTAAACATTCAAACACTATGAAAAAAAATGGAAAAAAAATCATACTTTAAATCATACACAAAATAGCTAATTTTATTAAAAATATTAATGTGATTTAATATTTATGTATAAAATAACGTTAAATTATAGTTTTACTATTTTTTTTATACTCGGGCTAGATATGTGCAGAAAGGAGACGTCAAGACCTCATTATAATTTAAAAAATGCATGCTTTGGTTTTTGTCAAAAAAGCATGCATTTTGCATCAAAAAAGCCTGTAAAACGCTAGAAATTTGATTAAGGATGCGTTTTGATCATTCTCATTGACTCTAATGTTAGCAAAACTCAGCCAAAATGGCAAACACAATTAACATTTTGCTTCTTCAAACGCAGAGATTTTGACAAATTTTACGCACCTAAAACGCTGCATTTTTAACAGCATAGTGCGTACAAGAAATTCCTATTTCCCATAGACTTTGCTTGGAAATCAAAATGCATGCATATTTGCATTAAAACGCTGCAGTTCAAAACACTGCGGAAATGCATGAAAAAACGCAACGTGCGCACACAGCCTAAGACTCGATCTTATTTTTTTGTGAAAACTTAGAACCAGTAAATGTGTTGTTTTCTGCTGCTCCCCTGGCTTCCCTGTTTTCTGGTCTAATTGGAGTGCACCACATTATACCACATTGCCAGGGAACAAAAGTAAATCGAGTGCACCCTGGCATCACAAACTCCCTTTTCTTTTTGTCACTGTCATGGTTGTGTGGTAACTTCTGTGACGCCCTGGACTAGCCACAAGTCACAAACACCAGCCCCTAAAAAGATGTAACCAGCCAACCTAAAAACCCTGAGTCACCCCTCTCAGGTCTTGACGTTCACATCCGGGGGCGGAGCCAGGCAGTTGGCCATGCCCACCGAGGAGTTCGGATAGCATGAGGCGGGAAAACACAGCAGATCTGTTAGGAGGGAGAGGAGAGTGGAGTAGAAAAAGGAGGAGAGGAGTTGGAAACGTGCAGACATCTGTCAGGGATCTGGGTAGGAGCCCGGGATACCCTGTGGCCAGGAGGCAGACGTTGGTGGTCGCCTGCAGGAGCCAGGAAGACGGATGGTGGAACCGTAAGGGACTGGGACAGGGTAGTGGCCGGCCGGTACCGAACCAACTGGAAACCGGAGCACCAGGAGGGGTACTCAGACCCAGAACAAGGTCCAGAAGCCACTGGACCACGTTGAATTTACTGATTGAGGTCTGGACCTTAGGTCCTTTCCATCCCAAGACCCGAAAGACGGCAACAGCCCACCAAGTGGGATAGAAAGCCACCGCACAGGCAGAGAGATCCCACGGGCCAGCGCCTGCGGGCAAGCGGGTTCCCCGACACACAAAGCCGGGGAGCAGACTACCGTTGCTGAAGCATAGGCAGTCAAGATCCACAAACAGAGATGCAGGAGAAAGGCGGAAACCACCAACCCGAGTAAGGGGCAAAGGGCAGCCGGCTGCGGGCACTGACCACCATCCTTTTGGTTTACCAGAGACTCCGGTGTATCTGTCATAGTGAGTACAACAGTGCCCTCGGGCCGCTCACCGCACCAACACGCTCGCACCTCTCAACCACCGGGCCCCGGGACCATCACCCCCTGCCCACAGAGGGGTTAACACCAGGCTGCACAACACCGTCCCTGGGAGCCTAGTTAACGGCAGTGGTTGTGTCCACATTCCCCATAACCCGTGGGTGGCGTCACAAACTTAAATCCCTAAAACACCATGGCCCCGGCCGTGAATTTCCCCACCGAAATCCCTACACGTAGCGCCAGCTTCCCTTCAGAGCGACGTGACCCCCTGTTCTGGAGGCGCTCGAGCCACCCACCAGAAACGAGCCCGGACCCGAGCGGCTCGGCAGGCAGCTGAGCGCGGGGCGGTACACATGGACTCCTCTGGCGTCACGAACAGGATTGAACCCATCCACTTACCGGTGGAAGTGCACCTTGAAGCAGAAGTCAGCGGTGACCTGTTGAAAAATTTCAGAATCCGCCATCTTGTCACTATCCCTTGGCGCGAAGTTTCCCGACAGACCCGTCTTCCCCGCGAAAGGAGCGCGAAAGTAAAAGCCCTGCCCCCTGGGAACAGAGCGGTGCCGGAAAGTGTGTGGCTAAAAAGCAAAACTGAACAGAAAGAAAGCAAGGGAGTGCCGTGAAAAGACCAAGGGGGGGGCGGGTGAAGATTCCGTGCCATGTGACCGAGTGGATAAAGGCCAGGGACTCCAGGACTGTGTTCCTGGACCCCAAGTGTGCACAATGTCCACCCCGTCTGGCAAGCCCGAGATCCCGGAGCCCGCGCCTGGAACAGCGGCGTGGGTGGAAGCCCGAACCGCACAGATGAGTTGTCGTTTCCAAGCGCATGTGCGTTTCCTCCTGGAGCGCTGGTTGGTCGAGGTGGAGGGGATAGCCGCCGCCGTGCGGGCACGTGAAGTGGCGGCAGCTTTGGAGGAGAGGGTATGCGATCCACACCCCTGTGTCCGAGAGGAACCGGCCGCTGCGGCTGAGGGACCCGAGGGACCCGGTCTGCTCCTACCTTCCATGCTGCCTCCCCCACCGCCCGTAGCGGTTGCTGCTGCCTCTCCACCCAGTTCGCCAACCCCGACATCAGTGTCGGAGACCGTCTCAGACGCCCGTGAGGATCCAACTGCAGGAGCGGCCCGCGGACGGCCACACAATCAGCCTGCACCGACCCCGTTGCCCTGGAAGGACCATTTCCGGAGGATGTCCATTCCTGATGTGGTCCTGCCGGTCCAGGAAGAAGCTGTGCCTGAAGAGATCCCGGCCCCGGCAGTCCGCCCGGCCAAGAAGGAGGTGGGCGCTGCCTGGAAGAAGGCCCAGCAGGTGAGGCTGGTCATTTCCGGGTCGCAGGCTTTGACTGAGACTCTGCGGGGTGGCCGCTGCGAAGCAGCAGGGCCGACCGCGATACAGCGGGGTTCCCCACGGAGGGTGTAGGTCGTTGCCGACACCGGGGAACTCCGGCTGGGCCAGACCCCCACACCACGAGACCCCGGGCAAGCAGACGCCCCGCATTGGGAGCGGCGCCCGAACCAGCTGGGCCGGGAAATCGAGGCCGGGAGAAAAGGAGAGCCAAGATACTAGCCCGTACCATCTGGGAGAAGAAAAATCTCAGGAGTGCTACCTACCGGGTACAGGGCCCGACTTATCAAGGCCAAGTCCGGCGATTTGTCCCCAACCGAGGATGGGGGTTTATATACGAGCCTGGCCTGGAGGCCGAGGTGTTCATGTCCCGCTGGCAGCGGTGGTGTCCACATTCACCACAGCCAGTGGGTGGCATCATGAACTTAAATCCCTAAAACACCACGGCTCCGACCGTGAACCTCCCCACCAAAATCCCTACACGTAGTGCCAACTTCTCTTCAGAGCAACATGACCCCCGGTTACGGAGGCGCTCGAGCCACCCACCAGAAACAAGCCCGAACCCGAGCGGCTCGGCAGGGAGCCGAGCGCGCGGCGGTACACTTCCACAGACCACATGGTCCATGGTACGTTATACATTAATAATGTTCTTTTTTTTGTGTTGCTGGAACCAATAGTAATACTCCCCCTTTCTCTTAACTGTCCCAAGGCAAGCGGCTCTGTCTTCTTCTTCCTTTGCCCAGGGCAGGTGGCACAATGTAGTGACATTAGGACACGGCCTGCTATAGGACGCTGATAATTCTAGTGCAAATTGCTTTGAAAAGTTGAAACATTTTGGCACAACTTGGAGTTGCAAAAAAATGTTGTGACTTTTGACATTTTCCCAACTACGCCAAAATGAGACTGTGTCCGCCTGTCATTCCCGGCGCCGCTGCCCCGCGCCTCGGCGCCTGCCATTACTACTCCCCTCAACATCCTCCCCGAGGCCCGCTCAACCTGTGGGGATAGAAACACCTCGGCTGCAACTACCATCCGTCCCAGAGGACAGTGACAGCAGCGGCGGATAATTCCCTGGCCGCATTCCGCAGGTGGCGTCATGAAATCAACCATTCTCTATCACCTTTATCCATCCATCTTCCTCCGTGTACACCTAGGGGGCATGAAACCGGGCAGGGCCACCCGTGACATCCCCTGACCGGCACTGGTCCAGTGACAAGTATTTGGGTGCTACACTCTTATATACAGTATTCTAGAATGCTGTATATAAGAGCTCACTGGTGGTGGCTGCAGCTTATAGGGGACAAATCTGGTGACAGGTTCCCTTTAAGTTACATGTGGCCACCATGAGACTCTATCATTATAGATAGACTTCTCCTCTCTGCAAAGTTGTTAAGTTTTTTATTTTAAATGTGAGAGCAATGATAAAAATGATGGCAAAAATGTACATCACCTGTGAGATTTTTTTAGTACAAAGCATTCCTCCTGTAGATGCAATGTAAAGTATGTGCATGAATGGCAAACAACCTAACTGGAGGGGTGTGCTATGTACTCTGACATATAATGAATAGCCATCTGGGTTCACTCAT
Organism: Anomaloglossus baeobatrachus; assembly: GCF_048569485.1. Lineage (NCBI taxonomy): Eukaryota > Metazoa > Chordata > Amphibia > Anura > Aromobatidae > Anomaloglossus > Anomaloglossus baeobatrachus. Next base: position 179,307,654 of record NC_134360.1, on the reverse strand, counting down.
TTGTATTTCTGACATTGCTGTTTTACAAGAAGCTTTAATTGATGTCTACCAAGAAATTGTAGCTTCTGGGCTTTTAATGTGTTTAATTTTCACCAAGTTACATAAAGAACAATAAACCTGCAGTGCACAAGTGATTCAGAAGTTTGAAGTACTAAGACCCAACAGATATGGGTCCCTGGAATTTAGTATTAAGCGGGCTTTACACGCTACGAGATTGCTACAGCGATCTCGTTGGGGTCACGGATTTTGTGACGCACATCCAGCCGATGCCGTTGCGTGTGACACCTATGAGCAATTTTGCATCGTCGCAAAAACGTGCAAAATCGCTCATAGGCGACATGGGGGTCCATTCTCAAATATCGTTACTGCAGCAGTAACGAAGTTGTTCCTCGTTCCTGCGGCAGCACACATCGCTCCGTGTGACACCGCAGTAATGAGGAAGCTCTCCTTACCTACCTCCCAGCCACAATGTGGAAGGAAGGAGGTGGGCGGGATGTTCGTCCCGCTCATCTCCGCCCCTCTGCTTCTATTGGGTGGCGGTTCAGTGACGCTACAGTGACGTTGCTGTGACGCTGAACGAACCGCCCCCTTAGAAAGGAGACGGTTCGCCGGTCACAGTGACGTCGCATGGAAGGTAAGTAGTGTGACGGATCCGGGCGATGTTGTGCGACACGGGCAGCGATTGGCCCGTGTCGCACAACAGATGGGGGCGGGTACGCACGATGGCGATATCGGTACCGATATCGCAGTGTGTAAAGCGGCCTTTAGTCCCCCATCATACAGACAATTTTTAGCATATTTAATGCATCTACAAACACAATAAATTTCTATTTTTTTCCAAACATTTGTAGTAAATTAACACCCAAATTGTGTCGCTATAGAATATCTAATACAGTTAGGTCCAGAAATATTTGGACAGTGACACAAGTTTTGTTATTTTAGCTGTTTACAAAAACATGTTCAGAAATACAATTATATATATAATATGGGCTGAAAGTGCACACTCCCAGCTGAGAAAGGGTTTAGGAATCATAGCTCTGTAATGCATAGCCTCCTCTTTTTCAAGGGACCAAAAGTAATTGGACAAGGGACTCTAAGGGCTGCAATTAACTCTGAAGGCGTCTCCCTCGTTAACCTGTAATCAATGAAGTAGTTAAAAGGTCTGGGGTTGATTACAGGTGTGTGGTTTTGCATTTGGAAGCTGTTGCTGTGACCAGACAACATGCGGTCTAAGGAACTCTCAATTGAGGTAAAGCAGAACATCCTGAGGCTGAAAAAAAAGAAAAAAATCCATCAGAGAGATAGCAGACATGCTTGGAGTAGCAAAATCAACAGTCGGGTACATTCTGAGAAAAAAGGAATTGACTGGTGAGCTTGGGAACTCAAAAAGGCCTGGGCGTCCACGGATGACAACAGTGGTGGATGATCGCCGCATACTTTCTTTGGTGAAGAAGAACCCATTCACAACATCAACTGAAGTCCAGAACACTCTCAGTGAAGTAGGTGTATCTGTCTCTAAGTCAACAGTAAAGAGAAGACTCCATGAAAGTAAATACAAAGGGTTCACATCTAGATGCAAACCATTCATCAATTCCAAAAATAGACAGGCCAGAGTTAAATTTGCTGAAAAACACCTCATGAAGCCAGCTCAGTTCTGGAAAAGTATTCTATGGACAGATGAGACAAAGATCAACCTGTACCAGAATGATGGGAAGAAAAAAGTTTGGAGAAGAAAGGGAACGGCACATGATCCAAGGCACACCACATCCTCTGTAAAACATGGTGGAGGCAACGTGATGGCATGGGCATGCATGGCTTTCAATGGTACTGGGTCACTTGTGTTTATTGATGGCATAACAGCAGACAAGAGTAGCCGGATGAATTCTGAAGTGTACCGGGATATACTTTCAGCCCAGATTCAGCCAAATGCCGCAAAGTTGATCGGACAGCGCTTCATAGTACAGATGGACAATGATCCCAAGCATACAGCCAAAGCTACCCAGGAGTTCATGAGTGCAAAAAAGTGGAACATTCTGCAATGGCCAAGTCAATCACCAGATCCTAACCCAATTGAGCATGCATTTCACTTGCTCAAATCCAGACTTAAGACGGAAAGACCCACAAACAAGCAAGACCTGAAGGCTGCGGCTGTAAAGGCCTGACAAATCATTAAGAAGGAGGAAACCCAGCGTTTGGTGATGTCCATGGGTTCCAGACTTAAGGCAGTGATTGCCTCCAAAGGATTCGCAACAAAATATTGAAAATAAAAATATTTTGTTTGGGTTTGGTTTATTTGTCCAATTACTTTTGACTTCCTAAAATGTGGAGTGTTTGTAAAGAAATGTGTACAATTCCTACAATTTCTATCAGATATTTTTGTTCAAACCTTCAAATTAAACGTTACAATCTGCACTTGAATTCTGTTGTAGAGGTTTCATTTCAAATCCAATGTGGTGGCATGCAGAGCCCAACTCGCGAAAATTGTGTCACTGTCTAAATATTTCTGGACCTAACTGTATATAACGCTGACTGTGTGTATGTATGTGTGTGTGTATATCCGGGATTGGCATCCGCACCATCGCAGCTACAACCACAAAATTTTGCACACTCACACATCTGGACCCAGAGAGCGTCATAGGCTATGTTGTGAGGCAAAATTTTAACCCCGCACGTTCCAATTTACCTATCAATTTTGCCCCTATCTACATAATGGGGGAAAAGTGAAACGAAAAGTTTATCCGCACCGTCGCATTAACAATCACAAAATTTTGCACAGACACCTCATGTGACCCAGGGAATGTCGTAGACTATGTTTTACAAAAAAGTATATCCGGCACACCACAATGTAATAGAAGAATCCTTGATTTGGCTTGAAAACAGAATTTTTATTGTGCATATACAAAAAATAGTCCGTCCAACGTTTCGATCCAACTGGATCTTTTACAGGGACACTAGGACTAGTGACAGAAAAAAGAAAAAAGACATACAGAGAATTAGAATACAAATGGAAAAACAGTAAAACACTGTTATGATTTCCAATAATACAATACATTATATATATTTTTTTGTTCCTCCCATTGGTGCCTATGAAATCTATGTATATGATGTTCTTTTGTTCTTGCGGTCTCCGCCATTTCCCCTACATTTATTATGTATTGTGTACATTGTGGTGTGCCGGATATACTTTTTTGTATTGCTATGACTATGACTATGTTTTGACAGGAAAATGTACCCCCGCACTTTACAGTTACTCTCCAAAAAACATGCCTCCATTAAAGTAAATGGAGCCTGGAATTACAGGTTATTACTGGGAGCTGTGATTGGTTGCTATAGGAAAAAAAGACATTCATAGTATAAGAAGCTTATATGTGAGGTAATAAGATGTCGGTGGGGAGACGAATAGAGAGAGACAGACAGAGAGACAGACAGACGGTGAAAGAGACATACAGAGACAGACGGTGAAAGAGACAGACAGAGACAGACGGTGAAAGACTCAGACAGAGACAGACGGGGAAAGAGACAGACAGAGACAGACCTGGAAAGAGACAGAAAAACCAAAATGTGTAGTAATACCCATGAAAACAATTTTATTAGTTATAAATTCTAAAAATAACCAAAAACATTCAAACAGACAGACACACAATGTGCGTGTAGTGTGAATATACACACTTGATAGAGAGGTATAAGGAGAAAATATAGAGGGGCCCGAGGTGAGTATGATAACAAAAGAGAGGGACTGATATTGAATTATATCCACGGGGTCAAGATAATCTTAGCTTGTATAATAACATAATAAAATCTATTCCTGTAGGGGAGTTCATACGCACTAAACGTAATTGCAGTAAACCTCACAGTCTTGAACACGAAATTGCCTGATCTAGGTCTAAACTCCAGGCTAGGGGTAACCCCTCATGGACTTTGACCCATGCAGAACAAATTGTGTCCGAAAAAAGCAGATAAGATATGTTAATTTAGCGCCCCTGAAGCCATCAGGGCACTACAAGGTACTGCTTCTCTCCAAAGATGCTGGGCCTAACCCCAGGGACCAGTACGACCAGTACCTGTAACAGCAAAACACATTATAATCCCAGTTTTCCCTCATCCCCACAGGCTGGTGACAGACTAGAATTGGACCCAATTGATGGCCACCTAGGGGTGGAGCCGATCCAGTCCACTAGACGACGACCAGGTGAGAGGGGACTAACATACAGTTGGAGTTCGTAAGTGGAAGTGAGAGGAGATAGACGTAACTGCACTGACACAGGAGTGTGACGGTGACCTGAGGGTCCAGGCGTGTGGTTGCCGGTGGAGTACGGCGAAGTAATCCCGGAACCATAGCACCGACGGGGTACAGAGCCCTAGGTCAGGCAAACACTCCAGGCAGATCTGATAAAATCTACACAGTGAGGGAACCATCCAGGACCTCACTGACCTTAGAAGTCAGGGAGCACCAGCAGTGACGGGAGAACCAGGTACCGGAACAGAACACTGACCCTGCAGGGTTCACACTGCCCACTGTACGGACCAGAGACCGAGAGACAAACAGGAGGGGACCCCCAGACGCTCCAAGCCACGGGGACTCACAAATTTGAGAAAGGTGCAGGGGAAAGAAGCCACCAGGTCATCAACTGGCACTGGGACAAAGGGAACCAGAGGTGAAAACCAGCCTTCCACTGGGTACCAGTTACCATCTACTGTGAGTAAAGAGAACCAAATACACAGCAACCCCTCGTGTGGTTTACCTTTCTTTCCACGCCTAACTCTATCACCTACCCCCCGTGGCCCTGGCCCTACTTGCGGAGGGCCTAACATCTAGGCTGCCCTCACATTAGCCCCAGAGGAGAGACTATGCAGTGGCGGTTCCATCACCATAACCGCAACCCGCAAGTGACATCACAACATAAACTTTATTATCTATTCCCCTGTATATAAATCCCTTTTTTAAAGCGACCCCCAAGGGCACGGAACTGGGCAACGGCCACCCAGTGAAACATCCCAGTAGTATACTGCCCGGGACCGACCGAGTACCCCATAGCCCTGGGCGGCACACTAACACCAAATTCAAATTTATTTTTAGATAAGAATGGGGAACAGGGTAAGTTCAATAGGGATGGAAGTGAAAATCTAAATAAAAATAAAAACAAGATTATCTATGAAAACAAAAAACGCCTGCCTGTTGTTCTTTTGCAGTACAGTCCCCAATTCTATCAAATTAAATCGCTCATTTTGAAAGCATTGCCTCTTCTATATGATGACGACATTCTACATAAAATTTTAAATCCTGGTTGCTTAGTAGTAGCAAAAAAAGCAAAAACCATAGGGAACATTGTTGCACCTAGTTTTTTTCTCATCAGCCCACAGGCACATGGCTCAGTATGACGGGATTTAATAAATGTGGCATGACAAATTGTAGAACTTGTGTTCATGCAAAAGTCAAAGAATTTTTCGAATTTCAGTTCTGAGAAAAATCATACCATTAAACAATTTATTAATTGTAACACCAAGAATGTTGTTTATCTTATGGAATGTACACAATGCGGTTTAAAATATGTAGAATGTACTATACGCCAGCTTAAGAAACGTTTTTCTGAACATATTACTGGCATCATATCTCTCAATACTTCTAGTAATATCTTACAAGCAGCGAAGCATTTTATTATCGCACATAATAGGTCTACATTGAGAAAGTTTTTTTCTCTAGCCGAGGTGGTAATCACATGAGAATGCTTCTGAATCGAGAAGCATTCTGGATTTTTCATTTAGGCACCTGTTCACCAAACGGGCTTAATCTGCGGAGGGAAATCATGTATCACTATTAAATTGAATTTATTTATCTAACCTCTGTTTAAATCAATATAAATATTTGCAAGAATCTATTGGAATTGCATTTTTGTAACTGTTGGGGGTATTCTGCATACTTATTCTCCTATATGTTATTATTTATTGTGGGTTATTTTCTCTTGTCTTAAACTTTGTGCATAATTGTTACTATTATTTATTTTGTTATAAAAATTGTATCAATGCATGTGCACAATGATTGACTGGTTCTGGAGACCGTATTGATACGATGAACCGTGAATTTTTCCTTTTGAGGAAATACGGTATACTCACCTGTGTCAATCAATTCCAACTGGTTAAAGAGATCTCCAGAAAATGCATTTGTTAAGCTCTGAAAAAGGACACCTAGTCTGAAACGCGTAGCTTTCTTTATTCAGTCTTTTATCCTCTGGGAATGTTTTTCTGTTTGGATTTTAGCCTATGAAATATAAACGTCTTTTATACTCCTGGAAGTTGGAATTTTCTTCATGGACTGATTGCGCCGTGACTCAGGATCGGTCCTCAGGTCCGTAACCCCTCCAATGCACTAAGTACTGAAGTGAGCTGCGGACCATGCGAGAGTCGACGATGTGTTCCACTTCATATTCTGTCTGGCCATCAACAGAGACAGGAGGGGGGGCACAGAGACTCAGCACAGGGGGAAACAAATGATTTAAGAAGGGACTTGTGAAATACATTGGGAATGCGGAACGACTTGGGCAAGCGCAGACGAAAAGCCACTGGGTTAATAACCTTGACGATATCATATGGCCCAATTAAATTGGGACCCAGCTTAGCGGATGGAAGTCTTAAATGGATGTTCCTGGTATACAACCATACCTTGGCCCCCACCTGAAAATTGGGGCCAACGGAATGTCGCTTATTGGCAAAGCGCTTTTGTCTGCCCTGGGCCACCCCAATGTTCCTCTGTACCTCCCTCCAGACCTCCCCAATCAGTGGACTGCCGAATCAGCCCCTGGGCACCCAGAATCCAGTCTGGAAAATTCACCAAAATGGGGATGGTAACCGTAATTACAAAAAAATGTGGGTGGTGCCAGTAGACTGGTTGACTCAGGTATTGAAAGAGAATTTGGCCACGGGAAATGAGGGAGACTCCGCTTGGAGTAACCCTTGCTTGCAGTGTTTCTAAAAATGATCCAAGATGTACAGATCTGGGATCAGCAAAGACTTTGCTACCTACCCCGGTGTCATCCTGGGGACGGTTAAGGATGGCGTATTTTTGAATGTGCTTGATGCAAATCTAGCTGTGAAGTGTACAACTGGGGCACAAGTGCTGCCACTGAAGGAGGTGTCTGTGTGGCCCAATTTTTGGAAAAAAGGGAGACTCTGCTTGGAGTCACCTTGCGGTGTTTTACATGATTTATAGAAGGGCATGCCACGCCTATATCTGTGTCTCGTCCTCTTTTTCCTCGTAACGCTGTTTTGTTTTCGCATGAGAATTTGTTCTTGTCACTTTCCCATGTGTTTGTGTTGTGTTGTGAGTTGTTTGTCACCTTTTGGACACCTTTGAGGGTGACGCGACCTCCGTTCGGCGAACCAAGCTCGAGCCGAACTGCGACCAGTTCGCGTATCTCTATTCACGAAGTCTTGGAACACGGCGGGGGCATTGCAGAGTCCGAAGGGCATTACGAGATACTCGTATTGACCGTCCCTGGTGTTGAAGGCGGTCTTCCACTCATCGCCTTTTCGGACTCGCACTAGATTGTATGCCCCCCGTAGGTCCAACTTCGTGAAGACCTTAGCCCCTCGGAATCGATCAAACAACTCCGTAATGAGGGACAACGGGTATTTGTTCTTAATCGTGATTGCATTTAATCCCCTGTAATTGATACAGGGGCGCAGATCTCCTTCCTTTTTTTGCACAAAAAAGAACTCCACACCGGCCGGTGATACAGATTTGCGAATAAACCCTTTCGCCAGGCTCTCCTGAATATACTTGGACATAGCCTCTGTCTCTGGAGCAGAGAGTGGATAAACTCTGCCCCTAGGGGGCTTGGAGCCTGGTTTCAGGTCAATTCGGCAATCATATGGCCGGTGGGGGGGGGGAAATATCTGCAGCCCTCTTGGAGAAGACATCCCTGTAGGCCTCATAAGGCGCCGGTAAATCCGGCCCCCCTCTATTCCCCGAGGGTCCAACTGACCTAATAGTAGTGGGTAGTCCGGTGGTCACGAGGTGTTCTCTACAAGACCCTGCCCAGGACGAGATCTCCCCGGTTGCCCAGTTGAGCGTAGGAGCATGCTGTCTCAACCAGGGGAGGCCCAGTAAGATCTCATCTGTCCCCTCGGGAAGCACCATGAAGGACACCTGCTCATGATGTCCTGGTGGTACATCCATCCTAAGAGGAATGGTGGTCTGGGTAATGGGATCAGCAAGCAGGGACCCATTGACTACCCGGATCTTAATCAGTTTAGGCAACAGAACTAAGGGAACTGAGTTGCCAGGGAAGTCGAAATGAAGTTGCCATCAGCGCCCGAGTCCAAGCAAGCCAGGACAGAAAAGACAGTAGTGCCGAACTGCAAATGGGTGTTGATGGTCAACCTAGAGGGAGATGCAGCGTCTAGAGTCCCCCCTCTGACGGAAACTAGACTCTGCCTTTTCCCAATGGTTTTAGGACATTGGGTAGCTATGTGTCCCCTCTGCCCACAGGAAAAGCAGAGGAAAGAAGGTCAAGGACCTGTGGCTGCTTTGGACACCTCCATTGACTCCACGGAGTCATGTACAGAGCTGGCTGGGAGACCTGTCTGGTGGAAAGTAGGGACCAGACGCTATTTGGGCCGGGTAGATGTGGGTGCCGAAGAGACCTCAAGCCTCCACTCTGCCTGGCGGATATCTATGCGGGAGGCAACTTGAATCAAGGCCTCTACAGTAGCAGGCACCTCACGTGTGGCCAGTGCGTCTTTGACGAACCCTGCCAGGCCCTCCCAGAACACAGGGACAAGGACAACTCCAGCTCTGCGGCGAGTGTCCTGAAACGTACTGCAAAGTCCCCGACTGAGGTGGACCCTTGCCGAAGGCGTAAGAGCCGCAGCGCGGAGTCGTGGGTGACTTGAGGCCCGAGGAACACCGTTCTCATGGCCCCAAAATAAGCTGTGAGGTTATTCACCACCTGATCTCCGCGCTCCCACAAGGGCGTGGACCACTTCAGTGCTTTGCCTGTGAGCAGGGACTGGACGAAGGCTACCCTCGCCCTCTCAGTAGCATAGTGGGTAGCGGATAGCTCCAAGTAGGTGGTAACCTGATTTATAAAACCACGGCACTCGGAGCTAAAACGCTCTGGAAGCGCAAGGCGAGGTGAGCTTCCGCCCAATGCCACAGCCTGAGTGGCCGCCTGGGTGGCGACTGTCGCCAGAGCAGCCTTATTGGGGGAGGGCTGCTCCACTGCTGCCAACCGTGACTCCAAATGCTGCACATAATGCAACAACTGCTGCTGCTCTTCAGCCATAGCCAGACCTTTGGCGCGACCGTAATGTTACGAGGGGGACCCGGGGAAGCGTGCCAAGATGGTGAAGAGGCAGCTCTGCCGGTCAAGGTCCACTGTGCGGTGTAGGGGACCGCTGCTATGGTCATTAGAGAGTGAGCGGGTTGTTGCTGACGATCGTCTGTTACTTAACAGACGATCTGCGTACACCGGCTCGCCCTAACCCGTGAGGGTTGTATGGGACGGGGCTTACAGCTCAGTGCACTTGTTGCACGAAGAAGCACTGTGGCGCCCACGCACGTGTGCCCAAACAGAAGTCACGGAAACGTGACACGAGGGTAGCACAGCGGTGCCCGCGCACGTGTGCTTCAATAACAAGGTGAGTCCGAGGGGGTCCCGAGGAGCTCACCGAAGGCAGGGACACGACCTGCAAAGCAAGGCGCTGCCAGAGCTGCAAGGGCAAAGCCCACAAGAAGACAATAATGCCTGTACAGCGGCGTAGCAGCACGCTGCCAGTCATCCAACAAAAGAGGACGGTCGCGCGCCGCCATATTGGAAAGCGGGGCTTTTAAAAAGGTGCAGCTCCACCCAAAGGCGGGCGCAAGGCGAAGACGACGGATTTGACCCAATCGGGATCCACGACGTCCCAGCCCGGCCAATCAGGGTTCACCTCATCACCAGCCTCGTCATCAAGCCGTGTGATGTCAGTGGGCGGATCAAAACCTGCCACGTGGTGCACATGCTCATTCTCCTGCCCCTGAGACATAGAGGCGGGATCTGTGGCTTCACAAGATGCAGGGATAACAAGATTCTTGCTGCTTCCCTTAGTAGCTATCCTCCGCACATTGTGTAGTCTCCTGGACCTTTGGCGCTGCTGAGCAGGAGGGCTCGTGGCAGGCAAGGAATTGGAGACCACATCATTCCTTGCAACAGGGAGCCACGAGGTGTAACACAGACTGCTCTGCTCTGTTACTTCTTAAGCTCTTCTCGATCCCTTCCCTTGTCCTGGGGGGGAGTGACTAGGCCTGATTGGCTGGTGTATACCTGTGTGGGGACTGTGTTGGTGGCAAAGAGGAGAATAGCCTGCATTTTGGTGGATTTGTGCAGGCTCTGTGACAACCTAGTTTTACCAGGGCATCACACCAGTTAAGTGTCGCACCCCCCAACTGGGACAGAACACAAACAAAAGTTTAGTTTAGTAAAGTAGAGCGGAGCTCTGCCAACCATTCATTGGCTCCTTCTACACATGTATTCAACACTAATGGCGTCACATCATGAATAGGGCTGAGCGGATCCGATTTGCAAAAAATCTGGAAATGCACGGTTTCAAGGTTTTCCGGGTGCTGGATCTGGATCTGGAATTCCGGGTGCAAGATCCGGATCCGGCACTGGGAAAAATAATTGAAAAATAAAGAAAACCAGAAATAAAACAGCGTTTCATACTTACCAAGACTCGGTGTCATGGCGGCAAACTACCTCGTGTGAATTACGCCGTACCTGCAGGGTCTTGGGGGTTAATTAAGTGGTGAAGGAGGGTGTGTGTTTTGTACTTTATTCCAAATAAAGGATTTTTCTCTGTGTCTGTGTTTATTTACATTCACTTACAGGTTAGGGTGATGCAGGTATCTCATAGACACCTGTGCTATCACTAACCTAGGGTTTAGTAGCAGCTGTGCGCTGCTATTGACCCATTATTACCCCAATTGCCACCTTTCCAGGGCAATTGAGACGAGACGCTATTGCACTGGGATTGTCACATCTAACAGATGCGGCAATCCCGTCTGGCTGTTGTCATGTCAGACTTGTACGAGTCTGACAGCTCATCATCGGCACAGCCGCACATACTTCTGACAGGAGCGTGCATACATTTCTGTGTACATGCACGCTTATGGTCAGAGAGTGCAGGCTGTGCCGGCTGATGTCATGTCAGACTTGTACAAGTCTGACAGCGCATCACCAACACAGCCGCACACTTCTGTCAGGAATGTGCATGTGTTTCTGAAAGACATGTACGTTCACCATACTGACCCACAGACACTTGCACTGCTTTTTCCGCCCGCCAGCCGTCCTGCTTCCTGTGATTGGTTGCAGTCAGCTGACACGCTGCCACTCGGGGTGGGGGAGCGTCTAGCTGCAACCAATGACATGCGCCGGTGGGCGAGCAAAACAATGAATATTAAATTGTCGGCTCCGGAAGAGAAAAGCGTGACCCGGAAGGAGTTTACTGCCATGACATACACTATGGTGAGTACACCGCATGCGTCCCTGTCTCCCTCTCCCCTCCACAAACGTTTTTAATATCCACACTCTGGTCCCTATAGACTTATATGGGCACCGGAATCTGAAGCAGATCCGGATTTTTTGTTCAATCCGGCAGGGATCCGCTGGTTCCGGATTTTGGTGGATTCTATCAGCCCTAATCATGAACCCATTCATCCAGATGTGTGAGTTTGATCCACAAATCAAACTAAAAATGGCCATGATTTTTTTTTTAAAACTGTCGGTCTGCAAAACTTTATATTTTTCATATTTAGGGATAGTGTACGCGTGGATGTCTTTGTTTGGGTGGTTCGGCCGGACATTAGTTAAAAGTTTGGTTCGGGACCTTGATATGACTCCAGACATCCTAACCCCATATAAGTCAATGGGGACCAGAACTGTGGTGCTGTAAAATGGAAGTAAAATGGTTATAGTAAGGGCTAAGGAACTACAAATTTAAGCAAAATGGGTAAGAGGGCCAGACAATTGCCCTGTAAACAAATGTGGATTGGAAATAAGTAAAAAAAAAATGATTTGGTGTCCCTACTATTTTTGATAACCAAGGCAGGTAAAGCAGGCTGCTTCTGTGACGCCCCTGGACTATCAGGTCATCACAGGGTATTGAACACTTTGCCCTCCCGTGCAATATCCACCTCCTTCTTGGTTATGGGTCCCCAACTACATGGTGTTGCCTACATCAGCTAATTATAATCCTAGGTACACTCTGCACCACACCCACCAGAGACATCAGTGGATGGCCTGAGTGGAATAGGGTCGCCCACTTGGGGGGTTGGTTAAGGGGAGGTCAGGAGTGTCAGGAGTGAGGGAGAAGTGTGTTGGAAGTGAAGGAGAGAGGTGGTCAGGAGCCGGGCTCCTTGGAAGCTATCTAGGTAGCAGATGGTGGTCTGGGCCTAGAGGAGCTGGACCTCTGGTCGCAGGGGATCGTGGCAAGGGGCATGGAACTGTCGAGGAGGACAGCTGGCGGCCTTGCACCATCACCAGGCTGAGACAAGGGCACGACGGGGTGCGTGGACCCTAGGTCAGGGAGTAGCTTCAGGCAACCTGACAATTTACCCGACGAGAACGGAGCCTTCAAGATTCGCTCTCCACCTGCTCCAAAATCGGGGTACTATAGCAACGAGGGGGATAGGACTTTCCACTAAAATGGTCCAGAAAATCCCAAGCGTGAACCCTGAGAGCAAGCTCCCACACTTAGCCATAGTAGGGAGCGGGACCCGACTAGTTCCATACTACCGGGACCAACAGAGAAGTAAACTTAGTGCCAGGAGGCATGTCATGGATAACCAGGCAGCACCATTGGGGATGGGACCCGAACTAGCTCCCCTCACTGGCAGCTGTATCCAGAACTTTGGTTTATCCAGTTGTCGGTGTCAGCTTACTGGACTGAGTGAGTACGAAAGTGACCTCCTTTGCACCCAACGGCACTCCCCAGACACCATCACCGAGTCCTGGGGCATTTCCCATACCCGTGCAGGGTTCTAACACCAGGCTGCCCCATTCCATCGCACCCGGGTACTCCCAACTGCAGCGGTGGTACTCCACATTACCACATACCACGGGTGGCGTCACGAACTTTAACACAATCCCCTGTAAATACCCTCTTTATTTGAGTGGCTGCACAACCCCCAGGTCCGGACACCCCTCGAGTCACCGCGGATCTGGATCCGAGCAGCCCGGCTGCTGGCACGTGGGCGGCACACTTCGGGCTGCCTTGCTAAAGAAATGTTCCAACCATACACTTGCCGCAGGGCAGGCCAGCACTACCAAGGCATAAGGGGCAAACTCAGGCCACATGACCAATTTGAAGACCCTAAAGTTAAATGGGGAAGACCCCCACTCAGTACATGGAGACGTGTGGACATCTACTTTTCCACTACTTGTTGAAACTCTGCCTCCTGCTAATACAGACTAAATCAGATGGTGATACTGGATGTTGGGACATGCTGAGAAACATTTTCCACATTTTGGGCATACTAACCCTCCCTTCCCAGTTGGTGCCGGTGCCCCAGCTGCGTTGCTGAATTCCTCCTCTACCCTGTTCTACCACTGAGTCTCCAGTGTCAGGGTGGAAGCAGTCAGTAGTGTGTCTACCAGGAAGCGCTTATATTTCTGCTTTTTCTGATGCCGCTAAAGTGACGGACGTAAGGGCACAGTGCACCAGGCTATTAGGGAACTGTGCACTATGCTGTTACGGCACTCCGCACCAGGCTATATGAGGGCACTGTGCACCAGGCTATAGAAGTGCACTGTGCACCAGGCTATATTAGTGCACTGTGCACCAGGCTATATTAGTGCACTGTTCACCAGGCTATATTAGGGCACTGTGCACCAGGCTATATTAGGGCACTGTGCACCAGGCTAAATTAGGGCACTCTGCACCAGGCTATATTAGGGCACTTTGCAACAGGCTCACACTCTGCAACACGCTCTGATAATCTACTCTGCACCAGGCTGAGAATGAAATGGCAGTGCAAGCTGTGATCTAGCCTTTATACAGGCCAGTTCACATGATGCGCCAGCCAATCACACCCATACCAAGACTTGGCATGGCTGTGATGGCTATGAAAGTGCCCACAGCCCAAAAGCCTGTTTCAACAAGCTTTATTCAGGTAGCAAACACAGACAGTAACACAGACTTGCATGAGAAGCCCTTGCTTGGAGTTTGGCACTAGGTGTCTGGTATGAGCCCTGAACTTTACTGTTCGCTAATCTTTAGTCATATGAAAACAGGAATAGACCTTAAAAGGGAAACTGTCAGCAGATTTGGGGCCTATAAGCTGTGGCCACCACCACCGGGCTCTTATATACAGCATTCTAACATGTAGTGTATATAAGAGCCCAGACCGCTGTGTAGAACGTAAAAATAACTTTATAATACTTACCTAAAACGGTCGCTGCAGTGGAGTTGGGTCATATGGGCGTCTCCGTTCTCCTCTTTCGGCCATCTTCATCCTACTTCTGAAGCCTGGGTGCATGACGCGTCCTATGTCATACACACTTGCCGGTCCCACACAGGACCTCAATTCTAGTGAGTGTATGACGTAGGACGTGTCATGCACCCAGGCTTCAGAAGTAGGATGACAAAGATGGCCGAAAGAGGAGGCGCCGGCACCGGTGAACGAAGACATCCATATGACCCAACTCTACCGCAGCGACCATTTACGTAAGTATTATAAAGTGATTTTTACGTTCTACACAGCGGCCTGGGCTCTTATATACAGTATGTTAGAATGCTGTATATATGTCACGCTCACCGGGTCCCCTGCCACGCTCCCCGGCTCCGCTGCCACGCTCCCCGGCTTCCCTGGCTCGCTCCCCGGCTTCCCTGGCTCGCTCCCCGGCTCCTCTGTCTGGCGTCCCCCGCTCCACAGCCTCTAGGCCCCCTCACCTATGATCCCCAGGCGTCCCGGTCCCCGCTCCCGGCGTCCGTCGGCAGCTTCGCTCCAGCCCAGCTCCCCTGCCTCCTGTTCGCCGCTCCCTGCCCTGGCTTCTGGCACCCGGGCCTCGCGCATTAGGGCGCGCGCGCGGTCATTGACCCTTTCTTAAAGGGCCAGCGTCCACTGACAGGATATTGAACACACAGGTACAGGGTATAAAGGGGTTTAATGTCCAAGTGGGCGGGGCCTGTTCTTCGTGTTTCCTAAGCTAGGAGTCAGGTCTCCTTGTGTCTGCTGGTATACTTACCTAGCTCTCTTCTAGAGCCGCTCCTGCCTCGCCATCCGGTCCTGCCGATTCCCGAACCCCGAACGCTGACTATCTGCCATCCCGTCAGTCCGTACCATCTCTGATCCCTGTGGTGATCCGTCCTCTCGCTCCATCGGTTCCGGACTCTGCCTGACAACATCTCGGCCTCCGAACCTGAGCTCCGTCACCCGGACTACCATCAGTGACTCCGTGGTCCCAGGGACTTCTACATTCCACTCTTTTGTACGGACTGTCCTGCTACCTGTAGTGCTCCGGCTACCGGACCCCTTGCCTTCAGTAAGGTGTTCGGCCCAGTGGATCCACCTCCTGGGTCTGCCCGTCCACCTGGCCCTAACAGTAAGAACAG
Organism: Anomaloglossus baeobatrachus; assembly: GCF_048569485.1. NCBI lineage: Eukaryota > Metazoa > Chordata > Amphibia > Anura > Aromobatidae > Anomaloglossus > Anomaloglossus baeobatrachus. The sequence continues at coordinate 179,292,066 of NC_134360.1, read as the reverse complement.
GCCATGGATCCCGCCGAAGCACTAGCAGCCTTGCAGGAGGAACTCACACGCCAGCGTGAGACCCAGACCCGCATGCTGAACTTCATGTCTTCTGTGGACGCCCGCCTGAACACGCTACAAGCGTCAGTCACATCTTCAGCATCTCGAGCTTCCACTGTACAATCCACGGCCACAGCTCCCGTGGCAGCCTCCTCGGATGCTTCCAGACTTCATTTGGCCTCACCACCCCGGTACGCCGGAGATCCCAAGACCTGCAGGGGATTCATCAATCAATGCTCTCTCCATTTCAAACAGCTGCCGCACTTGTTTGCCTCCGACCAAGCCAAGGTCGCGTTCATGATGTCCCATCTAGAGGGTGAGGCACTGGCCTGGATGAACCTCTTGTGGGAGAAGGAGGATCCAGTGACCACCGACATCCAGGAGTTCCTGCAGGCATTTCGTGGCACCTTTGACGAGCCCGGACGCGCCTCCGCGTCTGCCTCATCTCTCCTCCGGCTACGTCAGGGGACTCTGACGGTGGGCCAATATGCCATCCGTTCGCACCTTGGCTTCGGAACTCGTGTGGAACAATGAGGCTCTAACCGCCGCCTTCTGGGAAGGTCTCTCGGGTCGTATTAAAGATGAGCTGGCTGGTCGTGACGTGCCGTCCACCCTGGATGCCCTGATTGCCCTAGCGACTCGAGTGGATCTTCGCTTTCAGGAACGATCCAAAGAGGTGTCCCGTGAGAGACGTCCGATACGGCATTCATCTCCTCCGTACTTCAGTCAACGTTATCTGGTGTCTCCGTCCACGAGCCCATGCAGATCGACCGTTTGCGGCAGTCCGAACAACGCCGAGCAGAACGGCTCGCCAAGGGTCTCTGCTTCTACTGCGGAGAGGGCACACACCTGCTACGCTCCTGTCCAGAGAGGTCGGCAAACTCCAAAGCCTAGGGTTGGTAGGAGAGGCCACCCTAGGTGCTGGGACTCTCTCTGACCCGGTTACATGGACTGTTCAAGTGACAACAGGAGAGACGCGGTTCACGGCCGAGGCGTACCTCGATTCCGGGGCAGCAGGCAATTTCATCCAGCAGGCCACGGTGGACAAGTACCAGGTGCCTGTTACTCCACTCGACAAACCCCTCGTGATTGCCTCTGTGGATGGGAGACCCCTCTCTGACACCATCTCGTGGATCACCAAGCCGGTGGAACTGCGTATCGGTGCCCTGCACACCGAGAACATCGCTCTCTATGTCCTCCCACACATGTCTCATCAAATCCTGCTGGGACTCCCCTGGTTACGGACACACGAACCGTCAGTCAGCTGGGGTACAGAGCTAGGAGTCAGAGTCAAAAAAGAGTCAGAGGTACTGCCGCCACATCGTCCTTACGATTGTGCCATCGACCTGCTCCCGGGAACTACACCACCTCGAGGACGGATATATCCGCTGTCTCCTGCCGAAACAAGGGCCATGTCTACCTACATCACAGAGAACCTGGCAAGGGGATTCATTCGGAGATCATCCTCTCCTGCTGGAACAGGCTTCTTCTTCGTTAAGAAGAAAGAGGGCGACCTACGCCCATGCATTGACTACCGGGGATTGAACCAAATCACCGTGAAAAATAAATACCCCCTGCCGCTCATCCCCGAATTGTTTGATCGGCTTAAGCGGGCTTTACACGCTACGACATCGCTAATGCGGAGTCGTTGGGGTCACGGAATTCGTGACGCACATCCGGCCGCATTAGCGATGCCGTTGCGTGTGACATCGCTAAGCGATTTTGCATCGTTGCAAAAACGTGCAAAATCGCTAATCGGCGACACGGGGGTCCATTCTCAAATCTCGTTACTGCAGCAGTAACGAGGTTGTTCCTCGTTCCTGCGGCAGCACACATCGCTGCGTGTGACGCCGCAGGAACGAGGAAGCTCCCCTTACCTGCCTCCCGGCCACTATGAGGAAGGAAGGAGGTGGGCGGGATGTTACGTCCTGCTCAGCTCCGCCCCTCCGCTGCTATTGGGCGGCGGTTCAGTGACGTTTCAGTGACGTCGCTGTGACGCCGCACGGACCGTCCCCTTAGAAAGGAGGCGGTTCGCCGGTCACAGCGACGTCGCCGGACAGGTAAGTATGTGTGACGGCTGTGGGCGATGTTGTACGGCACGGGCAGCGATATGGCCGTGTCGCGCAACAGATGGGGGCGGGTACCCACACTAGCGATATCGGGACCGATATCGCAGTCTGTAAAGTAGCCTTTAGAGGAGCTCGTGTGTTTACCAAGTTGGATCTTCGGGGTGCCTACAACCTGGTCCGCATCCGCTCTGGGGACGAATGGAAGACCGCGTTCAATACTCGCGATGGGCACTATGAATACTGTGTGATGCCCTTCGGCCTGTGTAACGCACCAGCAGTCTTTCAGGAATTGGTGAACGACGTGTTCCGGGATCTTCTCTATGTCTGTGTGGTGGTGTATCTTGATGACATCCTGGTCTTTTCTCCGGACCTCCAGACCCACAGAGAGAACGTGCAGCTGGTACTATAAAGACTGAGGGAAAATCGTCTGTACGCCAAGTACGAGAAGTGTGTCTTCGAGCAGTCTTCTCTTCCCTTCCTGGGTTACGTAATCTCCGATACCGGCCTGCAGATGGATCCGGAGAAGGTCTCTTCCATTCTCAACTGGCCCCCTCCTTCTGGACTGAAGGCAATCCAACGCTTTCTGGGATTCGCAAACTATTACCGTCAGTTCATCCCTCACTTCTCTGCTCTGACTGCACCTCTCTCCGCCTTGACCAAGAAGGGGGCTAATCCAAAGGACTGGTCACCTGCGGCCGACGCCGCGTTTGGCTCCCTGAAGCGGGCATTTGCTTCCTCCCCTGTGCTCCACCGTCCGGAGTTAAACCGACAGTTCACCTTGGAGGTGGATGCCTCCTCCTCGGGAGCCGGAGCAGTGCTCATGCAGAAGTCGTCCTCCGGGAAGATGGTGACTTGCGGTTTCTTCTCCAAGAGCTTCTCAGCGCCTGAACGCAAATACACCATCGGTGACCGAGAGCTATTAGCAGTCAAACTGGCTCTGGAGGAATGGCGCTACCTTCTGGAGGGAGCAGTGTACCCCGTGATCATTTATACGGACCACAAGAACCTGGAATACCTGCGGTCCGCTCAGCGACTGAACCCACGGCAAGCCAGGTGGTCCTTGTTCTTTGCCAGGTTCGATTTCCAGCTCCATTTCCGACCCGCGGACAAGAATGTGCGAGCAGATGCCTTGTCCAGGTCATTCATGCCCATGGAACAGGAGGAGGAGACATCCCAGCCCATCATCTGTCCTAGTAAAATCATTCCGGTGGCCCCTGTCACCCTGGCCCAGATACCGCCCGGAAAGACCTATGTCTCTGAGACCGACAGGCAAAAAGTGTTGCACTGGGGCCATGCCTCGAAAACAGCCGGCCATGCTGGTCAGAAGAGAACATGGAGTACAATTGTACGTCACTATTGGTGGCCATCCCTCCGCACGGACGTCGCTTCTTTTGTCTCAGCCTGCTCCTCTTGTGCCAGGAACAAGACGCCCAAACACCTGCCATATGGTCGTCTTCTGCCTCTGCCTATACCCTCTGTTCCGTGGCAACACATTGCAATGGACTTTATTACGGACTTGCCCCTGTCCTCCGGACACACAGTCATATGGGTCGTGGTGGATCGGTTCTCCAAAATGGCTCATTTCGTCCCTATGGCTGGACTGCCCTCAGCCCAGGAACTCGCTGACGCCTACATACAGCACATCTTCCGGTTGCATGGCTTTCCATCACACATTGTGTCCGATAGAGGAACTCAGTTCACCTCCCGCTTCTGGAGGGCTCTCTGCAAACATCTGGGAGTGACTCTGGACTTTTCTTCAGCCTACCATCCTCAGTCGAATGGCCAAGTGGAACGAGTCAATCAGATCTTGACCTCCTTCTTACGTCACTACGTCAACGCCCATCATGACGACTGGTCCACGCTTCTTCCTTGGGCTGAATTCTCCCATAACCACCACGTCAGTGAGTCCTCCTCCAGCTCTCCCTTCCATGTCGTTTACGGACTTCAGCATTCCGTCCCATTACCTGTATCCTCTTCCTCGGATGTCCCTGCTGCTGATGCTGTAGCCCGTGACTTTGCAACAATTTGGGACTCTGTCAAGACGTCCCTTGGACGTGCTTCCCTGCGGATGAAGAGACACGCAGACAAGAGGCATCTGGATCCCCCGTGTTTCTCTCCAGGAGATCTGGTCTGGCTTGCTTCCAAGTACGTCCGATTGAAGCTGCCATCATACAAGCTGGGTCCTCGCTACATCGGGCCGTTTAAAGTCCTCAGCAAGATCAATGACTGAGGTCTCCTACAAGTTGCAGCTCCCGGCCACGATGAGGATACCCAACTCCTTCCACGTCTCCCTGCTCAAGCCGATTGTCCTTGGTCCCTTCTCCGCTGCTGCCAGTTCTGCTCCTCCTCCTATTGCTGATGATGACATCTATGCGGTAAGGGATATCGTGGCCATGAAAACCGTAAGGGGCCGGCAGTTCTTCTTGGTGGACTGGGCAGGGTATGGTCCTGAGGATAGGTCCTGGGAACCCCGGGAGAATGTGGGTACTCCTCTGATTCGTGCCTTCCTGTCCCGGTTGCGGGGAGGGGGGCGTGGGGGAGGGGGTACTGTCACGCTCACCGGGTCCCCTGCCACGCTCCCCGGCTCCCCTGCCACGCTCCCCGGCTTCCCTGGCTCGCTCCCCGGCTTCCCTGGCTCGCTCCCAGGCTCCTCTGTCCGGCGTCCCACGCTCCACAGCCTCCAGGCCCCCTCGCCTATGATCACCAGGCGTCCCGGTCCCCGCTCCCGGCGTCCGTCGGCAGCTTCGCTCCAGCCCGGCTCCCCTGCCTCCTGTTCGTCGCTCCCTGCCCTGGCTTCTGGCACCCGGGCCTCGCGCATGCGCATTAGGGCGCGGGCGCGGTCATTGACCCTTTCTTAAAGGGCCAGCGTCCACTGACAGGATATTGAACACACAGGTACAGGGTATAAAGGGGTTTAATGTCCAAGTGGGCGGGGCCTGTTCTTCGTGTTTCCTAAGCTAGGAGTCAGGTCTCCTTGTGTCTGCTGGTATACTTACCTATCTCTTTTCTAGAGCCGCTCCTGCCTCGCCATCCGGTCCTGCCGATTCCCGAACCCCGAACGCTGACTATCTGCCATCCCGTCAGTCCGTACCATCTCTGATCCCTGTGGTGATCCGTCCTCTCGCTCCATCGGTTCCGGACTCTGCCTGACAACATCTCGGCCTCCGAACCTGAGCTCCGTCTCCCGGACTACCATCAGTGACTCCGTGGTCCCAGGGACTTCTACATTCCACTCTTTTGTATGGACTGTCCTGCTTCCTGTAGTGCTCCGGCTACCGGACCCCTTGCCTTCAGTAAGGTGTTCGGCCCAGTGGATCCACCTCCTGGGTCTGCCCGTCCACCTGGCCCTAACAATATAAGAGCCCACTGGTGATGGCCGCAGCTTATAGGCCCCTAAACTGGTGACAGGTTCCCTTTAATGTGTCAATTTGCTTACTGTTAACAAGAAAAAATAGAGAGAACTTGTATGAGAAAAATAGTCATGTGAATTCGGCTTTATTGTTTCAAATGAACAAGATTTATAGCAGTCATAAAAATACTATGGAACTGACAACTCCAAATACACCAGATTTATTACGAGGCGGCACTGTTTAATAAGTTAGTCTCATAACTACCCTTTAAACTTTGTGAAAACAAACAACATAAAATATGTAGATATGAACAACCAAAAAGTGTTCTCTAATAGTGTTCACAAGATGCTATTAATTCATGGAAAACAAGCTCCCTATGGGAAACAATATTCTTCCAAACCATTGTCCTTTCCATCACACACAGATCACAGGACTTTCTGTGGGCTTGCTGTCTGCTTGGGAGGGGCAGAATAAAACATCTGATGCCCCCACAGTCCCACCACACGGATTTCTGGCTGCTCCAGAAGACGACAGCTGCAGCACTACACAGTAAGTGCAATACAACAGTTATGTCACAAATTAATAGGTAAGAATATAAGTTTTGTTAAAGGAATACTTAGTGTATACTTTAAAAACAAAATCTTTGTCATATATTTAGCATCTAAATCTAAAATTTTCCACTTTGCCTATTTGTAGACCTTTGGCTGCTTATTTGTACATATTGTTAGTATCAATATGATTTATTGTATCCTGGGATCAATATTTGGTTTGGTTTTCCTATTATAGATGCAAAGTGACCTTGTCTTCACTCTCTAAATGTGCAAATCTGGGAGCAGAATATCACCAACTGTAGTAGTGTCTTATATTGGCATACTGGTGGCGTTCAGAGGAATTTTGATTTCTTTTAATTAACCTCACTAAGCTACAGACCACAATACAGCAATCTGTAGTCTGCAAAGCAGATGATAGTATATTATTACTGTGGTAGATAAGTGGATGAAATTCTGCAGATTTTAACTACATACTTCACTACTGTCGTAAACCTGCAGCAAAGAAAAAATGCATGTAAAAACATGGTGGTTTTGCATATTTGCTAACTAAGGCTGCTTTCACACATCCGGTTTTTGCTGAGCGGCACAAAACGGCGCTTTGCAGAAAAAACGCAACAGTTTTTTTGCCGCCGGTCGCGTTTTTTTCCGCTTAGACTTGCATTAGCACCGCATTATGCCGCATGGCCTTGCGTTGCGTCCATTTTTTGCCGGATGCGGCATATTTAGCCCATGCGGCGGCCGGATGGAATGTTGCCTGGCACGTTTTTTTGTGCGGCGAAAAAACCGCATTGCGCCGGATCCAGCGTGATGCGGTGTGATTTACAATGCAAGCCTATGGACGCCGGATGCGTTTTTTTGAACTGCGCATGCTCAGTATCAAGCTGCATCCGTCAAAAACGGACGGACCGCATGGAAAAACATATGCAACGGATCCGTTTTTTCCACCGCATCCGTTGCATAGGTTTTTGAGCCAGATTGAACCGCACTGCAAAAACCGGATGTGTGAAAGCAGCCTAAATCACCCATAAGGTATAATGGAAAGAACAAATAAATTCTTCCAATTAGGACTGAAAATTAGTCATTTATTTCCTAGTTCAATAGTTTTTTGAGAATTTTGTGTAATTCATAGGATATTTGAATGAGTTTTAGTCTTATGAAATTTGTAATAATGTGCAATTAAACTATTTATATCATCCTTGCCAATAATTTATAATAATTCGACTAATCACTTAGATTTCATTTGCCAAAAACGTTGACAGCTTCCAACATAGTGTGGACATGCTCGGTGTAGCAACTAATGATGAGCATTTTGCTGCTCGGGTGCTTGGTAGTTGCTTACAGAGTATTATGGAGGACAATAGGGAACGAAAATCATCCAGAAAAAATGCTCGAGTTTCCCATTGACTTCCATTATACTCTGTAAAGAAATACTGAGCACCCGAGCATCACAATGCTCATTATGCTCGACGAACGATGAAGCTGAAAATACAAAAGGCGCAACCTGGCGTATTATCCTGGTGAAACCAGTATAAGGAGGTGCAGGGAATCACTCACCTGTGTAAGTTTTGCAAGTCACAATTACTGTAGTGCACTTGTTGGCATAAGGAACCTGCTCCTGCAGCCCCACGAAGTGAAATGTCAATCAAATGGAGTGGAAAAAAGGGGGTTAAAATGTAGCGCTGCCGGACAAACTCAGGAAAGTTATCAATATGATCAGCAGCTTTTGTTGTTCATAGTTCTAGGTGTTTCGGTACATTAATAACATTGCTATTGCTAGTTCCTGAAGAAGGAGCATGCTGGCTCCGAAACGTGTTGAACTATGAACAATTAAACCTGCTATATTGATAACTCTCCTGAGTTTGTCCGTCAGCGCGGCATTGTAACCCCTGTCTTCCAATCCAATTGATAGACATTACCCTTGCCGAGCACCGAACAGTTCACTCATCACTAGTAGCAACCCAAAGCCATTTAGCATCTGGACAAGCATGCGCAGCTCATCTTCTGGAACACCAGGTGCCACTAGTCACTATGCCAATAGTTGTGCCACTGAACTTGTGCCAAGTTAGGCAGGCGTATAGGTTGGATATATATTGGTGAGTTTTTGACACTATTTTCGATGCTTCAAAAAATGCAGCATCTTACAGATCCCGCAAAGCGGATGGGATTTATAGAACTCTTCTGCACACTGCGCTTCTTTTATTCTCATTGTAATCTGACCTGCGGTGCGTGTTTCTAATCTGCCGCATGTCAATTTCTCTTGCGAACACGCTGAGTTTTCTATGTAGATTTTCCCTATAGGTGCATTAGGTGCAGAAAATCTGCAGGTGAAAAACAGACATGTAGTTTTACTACCTTTCCGCGGTGGAAAGGCATAAAAAAAGCATTTAATCTGCACCTAAGCATATCAATACAGTTTTGTATTGATATGTATTCCCATCTCTAAAATCCTATCCTAATATGTAGTAGCCGTAATAATAATAATAATATTATTAGCAAACACATCCAATTAGAAATGTAGTATAGTTCTTCTGATTCACTCTGTCCCTTACCTCATGTTCAGTGCATTGCAGGACCTTAAAGAAGTATGTATTCCCAGCTTCAAGTTCCTATCCCAATATGTAGTAGTAATAATAATATTAATAAATCTCTCCAATTAGAAATGTAGTATAGTTCTTCTGATTCACTATGTTCCTTACCTTATGTGCAGGGCATTGCAGGACCTTAGGTATCCATGGTTATGACCATGCATTTACACTGTGTGCAGAATTATTAGTCAAATGAGTATTTTGATCACATGATAATTTTTATACATGTTGTCCTTCTCCAAGCTATATAGGCTTGAGAGCAAACTACCAATTAAGTAAATCAGGTGATGTGCATCTCTGTAATGAGGAGGGGTGTGGTGTAATGACATCAACACCCTATATAAGGTGTGCTTAATTATTAGGCAACTTCCTTTCCTTTGGCAAAATGGGTCAGAAGAGAGATTTGACGGGCTCTGAAAAGTCCAAAATTGTGAGATGTCTTGCAGAGGGATGCAGCAGTCTTGAAATTGCCAAACTTTTGAAGTGTGATCACCGAACAATCAAGCGTTTCATGGCAAATCGCCAACAGGGTCACAAGAAGCGTGTTAGGCAAAAAAGGCTCAAAATAACTGCTCATGAATTGAGGAAAATCAAGCATGAAGCTGCCAAGATGCCATTTGCCATCAGTCTGGCCATATTTCAGAGCTGCAACGTTACTGGAGTATCAAAAAGCACAAGGTGTGCCATACTCAGGGACAAGGACAAGGTAAGGAAGGCTGAAAAACGACCACCTTTGAACAAGAAACATAAGATAAAACATCAAGACTAGGCCAAGAAATATCTTAAGACTGATTTTTCAAAGGTTTTATGGACTGATGAAATTAGAGTGACTCTTGATCGACCAGATGGATGGGCCAGAGGCTGATCAGTAAAGGGCAGAGAGCTCCACTCCGACTCAGACACCAGCAAGGTGGAGGTGGGGTACTGGTATGGGCTGGTATTATCAAAGTGAACTTGTGGGACCTTTTCGGGTTGAGGATGGAGTGAAGCTCAACTCCCAGACCTACTGCCAGTTTTTGGAAGACAACTTTTTCAAGCAGTGGTACAGGAAGAAGTCGGTATCGTTCAAGAAAAACATGATTTTCATGCAGGACAATGCTCCATCACATGCATCCAACTACTCCACAGCGTGGCTGGCCAGTAAAGGTCTAAAAGATGAAAAAATAATGACATGGCCCCCTTGTTCACCTGATCTGAACCTCATAGAGAACCTGTGGTCCCTCATAAAATGTAAGATCTAAAGGGAGGGAAAACAGTATACCTCTGGGAACAGTGTCTGGGAGGCTATGGTGGCTGCTGCACACAATGTCAATCGTAAACAGATCAAGCAACTGACAGAATCTATGGATGGTAGGCTGTTGAGTATCATCATAAAGAAAGGTAGCTATATTGGTCACTAAATTCTTGGGATTTTGTTTTTGCATGTCAGAAATGTTTATTTCTAAATTTTGTGCAGTTATATTGGTTTACCTGGTGAAAATAAACAAGTGAGATGGGAATATATTTGGTTTTAATTAAGTTGCCTAATAATTCTGCAGAGTTATAGTTACCTGCACAGACAGATATCCTCCTAAGATAGCCAAATCTAAAAAAAAAACCACTCCAACTTCCAAAAATATTAAGCTTTGATATTTATAAGTCTTTTGGGTTGATTGAGAACATAGTTGTTGATCAATAATAAAAAAAATCCTCTAAAATACAACTTGCCTAATAATTCTGCACACAGTGTAGTCACAGTTAGTTAGCTTTTAGTAGTCATAACCATGGATACTTAAGGTCCTGCAATGCCCTGCACAATATGGTAAGGGACATAGTGACAACTATGAAGAACTATGCTTATCAACAATGGAATAAAATATAAATGGTCACAGTCCGCAACCATAAGCTATGTATAAACAACAAGTCCTTCTTTGTTTCATCACCAGAGGAAGGATTTCAGTTACTTCAACGCTATAACATAAACATTGATCAGAATGGCCATCATATCTACTCCACTTGATTAAGAATTCTTTTTACATGGTCTCTGATCAGTTGTAATAATAAGGAATAACGTTTGGAACACCATTCTAAGTCTGAACTGGGTGAAAAAACCTAAAAAAACATCACTATGGGGAGATAAGGTATGCACACCAATGACTATGCAAGGGGAATACATGGAATAGCAGAAACTGCTGTGTGAATACTGACTTGAAAAATCCAATAGCTATATGTAAGAGTGAAAATGTGAAAAATGGAATCTGCATTACTGCCATGAACATATGAATCAAGAGAAATTTAGCTACTGAATTGATCAATGCAATAGAGCCCCAACACTACACCAAAGCATTTCTCTACGTTGGGGTCCCTAGCTTGTGTGTGTCCTAGGGACCCCAACGTAGAGAAATACTTTGGCGTAGTGTTGGGGCTCGATTGCATTGATCAATTCAGTAGCTAAATTTCTCTTGATTCATATGTTCATGGCAGTAATGCAGATTCCATTTTTTCACATTTTCACTCTTACATATAGCTATTGGATTTTTCAAGTCAGTATTCACACAGCAGTTTCTGCTATTCCATGTATTCCCCTTACATAGTCACTGGTGTGCATATCTGATCAGTTGTAGTCTGAAAATATGGATCTTGATCTTTGGAGTTTTTAACTTAAAAGAATACTAAACATTTCAGCCCTACTGGATCTTCCATTGATAAGGCTACTGTAGATTACAATGGATACTCCACCACTAACTTTATAGTTTGGAACTACTACTCTTTTCTTGGAACATCCTTTAGTACCTCTTCATTTAATGGTGGACTAAGGACCTTAATTCAGGAACTGTTCGTTTCACCTAAAGGCCGGACTCTTTCACCCCCAGAGTTGAGGTTTAATCTCGACCTGGGCAAGAGTAATAAACATCGTGAGCTAAATATTGCTTGATATGTATTACTAACCTGACTTTTTATCCTCTTCGAGCTGTTGACCTTTCTCCAAGGAATATATTATACTATACTCTACCTTTAGCAAGTTATATTGAAAACTTTACATAATCCTCCGCTACTTACTTTACGCATTAATATTTAGCACGACTTATCCAAGAACTGAATTATAATGTAATTGTAGATGTTTAGATGCTTGTCATCTTTCCCTTTTTAAGGGATTTCCCTCTCCTTCATGTTCTTTACCTCTTCCTTAATAAAGATTTCCTTCCCTACCTTTCTCTTTCCCTTCCTCTCCTCCCTTATGTTTCAGATTCCTATACAATATGAGTAAGTAACTAGTTTATGGCAAGCTTTTAATTGTTATTTATGGTAATGTACTGTATTGTACTATATTGCATTGTATATACTCTTATGTTCAAAATATCCTATAAAAATATTTTAAACAGAAGAACTATACTACATTTCTAATTGGAGATATTTATTAATATTATTAATATTGCATCTACTACATATTGGGATAGGAAATTGAAGCTGGGAATACCTCTTTAAGGTCCTACAATGCCCTGAACATGAGATAAGGGACAGAGTGAATCAGAAGAACTATACTACATTTCTAATTGGAGGTATTTTCTAATAATAATTTTATTATTACGGCTACAACATATTAGGATAGGATTTTGGAGATGGGAATACCCCTTTAAAGTATGACACACAAAAAAGAGTCAAAATAGCGATTAAAAACACATGTTAAAAAATCACAAGTAACCTAATTTAAACAATAAGTGCAGAAATGGAGTACAAATTTGTCAACAGCAAAAACTCACAAAAAGCTCGTTGTGGGAACGTAGCCTTAAGGCCCTGTATGCACACTGCGGATATACCGCGGATTTTACCGCGGATTTGCTTCAGATTTGCTGAAGAAAATGTGTCTAAGGCCTCTTTCACACGTTCATGAAAAACCACGCACGTTTTTCACGGACGTGTCAGAGGTGCATTTTGCCCTCCATGAGCCGTGTTTATGGGCTATGTGAGTTCTCTGTGTGTTATCCGTGATAACACATGGAGAACAGGAACTTTCTACTCACCTGTGCCTGGCGTCGCTGTCTGTGGTGCTGATCTTCGGTCTCCGGTCCTGCAGACTCCCCGCTGCTGCTGCTTCCGGCCGCAGTGAAGTGAATATTCAATTAGCATAATGAACGGCAGCAAGTGACAGCAGCGGCAGAGACAGGAGGGCTGGAGAAGGTTAGTAAAGTTTTGTTTTTTTTCTCACAGACACATGTCTACTCTCTGTCCGGTGCGTGTCACACGGAACACATCCGTGTGGTCCGTTTGTATTACGTGTGACACATTTGCGTTCCTTGTGACACCCGTGATGCCGTAGAGAATACGGACATGTCGACATGAGAAACACAAGGACACACGTAAGTACGGAACGGACACACGTTCCGTGTGCAAATACTTACGTATGTCCAAAACCATAGGAATACATAGGTCTACGTGTGTACGTGTCTCCGGTACATGAGAAAAGTGCCAAACACGTACTGGAGGCACGTACGTGTGAAAGAGGCCTATCAGTGCTGCAGTCATTCCCCAGCAAATCCTATGGGTTTTAAAAAATGCTGTGCGCACACTGCGTTTTTTTCTACCCACGGATTTAGCCGCAGATTTTCCACTGCGAAATTAATGAGCATGTCACTTCTTTTCTGCAGGTACCTGCGTTTTTTGCCATAGATAATGGTAAAAATCCGCAGGGACTAACCTGCAGAAAATCCGTGGTAAATCTGCGGTAAATCCGCTGTAAACCTGCGGCAAACCACGGTAAAACCACATGCGGATTTCGCTGCGATTTGGTGCGTTTTTTTACTGCGGGTGCGGGATACTTTAAGAGGGTCCGTTTTTTTCTTAAGAAAAAGGCACTTTCTAGTGCGCACATAGCCTTACAGAGTTTAGTGTGCTGCATGTGGTTATTGTAACCATAAGCGGCTAACTAGGTTTAGTTAATTATCTGCGAGCAGTAGTTGTAATATTAAAGGAGTTGTCCAGGTTTAAAGAAAAGAGAGCAGTCATATGTTGACTAGGGTCACCCAGCTTCTATCAATTCACTTCTATTGAGAGAAAGCAAAAGAGTCTATTGAGTTTGTGACTGCAAGTGTGCAAACTACATACAGGAAGACACGTGACTGCCGACTGACATGAGGAATACCGGGAATCGTAACAGCAACCGCACCGACCGCAGTGTGCCATTACATAGAGTGACTGCAGACCTTTGTCCCAAGCCTGGACATCCACTTTAACACAAAGGTAGGTTAGGATTTTTGATTATATTGATAGTATTGGTACTTGTTACGGTCTTGGCTCAGTTACATCACTAGAGTAATAGCAGTTGCCGAGCTGAGAAGCGAAAAAGGAAAAAGAGAGGTGTTTGCTACAACATGATTCCAGCAGGTAAAATATATCTTTGTACCGTGTTAGAGTAACAGTAGAGATAAAAAAAATTAGTTTAAAAGAACTTTAGTCCTCAGTGGTTGATACCTTTTAATGGCTAACTGAAAAGATGGTAATATATAGCAAGCTTTCGAGTCTACTCAGGTCTCTTCATCAGGCTCAGTATAACACAAAATCTGAAGAATCACATATTTATACACAACAGGACATAGAATGGAGCATAAATAAGACAAGTTATGTGAAGCAGAACTATCACTATGGCAAGGGGACAAACTGTTGTAGCCATAAATATTTCTGCAGTTCATAGATAAGGAGTGTGAAAGTTTTATTGTCCTCTGATTGGGGTCTGGTCCAGAGCTGTGCCCCCAGATGCTCTGAAGAGCACATTTCTTAATTGATGTAAACTTGTCTTTTTACATCAATTAAGAAATGTGCTCCTCAGAGCATCTGGGGGCATCACAGCTCTGGACCAGACCCCAATCAGTGGACAATAAAATTTTCACACTCCTTATCTATGAATTCCTGCAATATTTACTGTCACAACAGTTTGTCCCCTTGCCATAGTGATAGTTCTGCTTCACATAACTAGTCTTATTTATGCTCCATTCTATGTCCTGTTGTGTATGTGTATGTGACTCTTCAGATTTTGTGTTATACTGAGCCTGATGAAGAGACCTGAGTAGACTCGAAAGCTTGCTATATATTACCATCTTTTCAGTTAGCCAATAAAAGGTATCAACTATTGAGGACTCTCAGTTCTTTTAAACATTTTTTTTTATATTCCAGCATGAATAAAATATAAATTACAGAATTCTGGGGTTTTGTACAGTTTGTGGTTAAGATTGGACAGAAGGTTCATGAACATCAGAGGTGAGTACGCAGTTCTCGTGGAGATAGAAGATTCAGGCTGAGTCCAGGCATGCACTATACTGGAAATAGGGGAATGGCGTCACTGGTGGGGAAAGTTGTTTTCTTTTAAGGTACTTTAGTGGAGTCAAATCACATGAAAAACTGTTCATAGTCCTAATTTTAAGTTTTCTAGAAAGTAAATTTGAAACCGGGTTCGAACAACATTTTGCATCATGTTTCTAAAATAAATTAAAAAAAGCTAAAAAAACAACAAGAAACAACTAAAAAATTCTATAATGCTACTCTCAGATTAAATGGCAAAAAACTTTAATTTCCAAATTATAATCCAAGTATACAGTACATGTCAAAAGTTAGGACACACGTATTCATGCAATGATTTTCATTGTTTTTATTGAAATGTCCACATTGTAGATTCAGACTGAGGGCAGCAAAATCATGAAGGAACCCATATGGAAACAAACTGTAAATATATAACAGCTTCACTGTTTAGGCACATTATGGGCTCTCCATTATCCGCTATCTATTCTAGACAATTTTATGTTTAAAAACTCAAATGGCGCTCCTTCCCTTCCGAGCCCTGCCGTGCACCCAAACAGTTGATTTCCACGAAATATTGTCGTACTCAGCAGAAATTGCACCACAAATTGTATGGTGTATTTTCTTCTGTTACCCTTGTGAAAGTTAGGGGTTAAGGTAATATTGTTGTGGGAAAAAAGAAAATAAATAATTTTTTCCTTCCACATTGCTTTAGTTCCTGGGAAGCACCTTAAGAGTTAGTAAACTTCTTGGATGTGGTTTAAAGCACTTTGAGGGGTTCAGTTTTTAAAATGGTGTCATTTTGGGGTATTGTTTGTCACAAAGGCCTTTCAAAGTCACTAAAATTGTCTCTAAAAAATTGTTTTGTAAGTTTTGTTGGAAAAATGAGAAATTGCTGATAAAATTTGAACCCTTTTAACTTCTTAACAAAAAAATATATTTCAAAAATTGCACTAATGTAAAGTAGAAATGTGGGAAATTGTATTTATTAACTATTTTGTGTGACATAACTCTGGTTTAAGAGCATAAAAATTCAATGTTTGAAAATTGCAACATTTTTAAAATTTTTGCCAAATTTCCAATATTTTCACAAATGTTCACTAAAAATATTGTCCTAAATGTACCACTATCATGAAGTCCAATATGTCATGAAAAAACAAACTCAGAATCACCGAGATGCGCTGAAGCGTTCTAGAGTTATTACATCAGAAAAGTGACACTGGTCAGAATTAAAAAAAAATTGCCCTGGTCATGAAGGTGAAAACAGGCTCGGGGTGGATTAGGATTAGCAGATAATATGAAGGTAAAATTATTTTCTGTTTTTGTGTTTTTTTCCAATCAATGGGATGACAATCAAATGTAATCAGGGAATCTATTTTATTTAACCAGTTCAAGACCATTTTCCTCCTTGCGGACCAGGCACATTTTTGGGTTTTATTTTACATGTGATTTTAACAGGTCTAAAAAAATGTTTCCATTCAGATATTGAAATAATATTTGCTTCTATTTTTCGTGGTTTATGGAGCTTCATTTTTATATACTTTTCATTTTCCTTTTTTGGGAAGGACTGATCTTGAGGACAATGTGCATAAAAATATGAAATTCAAAACTATTTTTCACATGTTAAATTTTCTTTTACAATTACAAAAAGAAAATTGAAATTGTATTCCCTTTTTCTGTAAAGTTTTTTTTAATCTATTGGACTTTATTGTTGTTGATTGGGATGAGGTTACAAACAACAATTTTGTTTTGGATGACATTTGAACATATTAATACATTATTATATTGCTGATTTCTCCTGTTACTGGGGATAGTATTTTAGCCCCAGTTACAGGATATATTTGGTTCCCTGACTGTTTTAGAAGAGTGGACTGGCTACCTTCCAAAACCCAGTAATCACATGGCTTCTGGGTCCGAAAAAGAAAGCACTGTCAGTGCTTCCAAATTTCTATATATAACACTTGTTTAAACAGCAATCAGATAGGGAAGCATGGTAAATCATGTCTGCTTTCTGTATGGGGTATATGGCTGTGTCTCAAAGCAGTTTCCCAATCCCCACAGCTGCTATAGCTCCTTGAAGCTGCTTATTCTGTATTTACATTATAGAATGTCAGTGCAAGGTAAAGTGTGAACCATTTGGATGTTTAAAGGGAACCAAACATCAGGATTTTCGTCTATAAGGTAAAACCAGTGCAGTACTGGCACTATCAGGCACAGGCTGTACATACCATAAGTGGGCAGCTCGGATGTTTATGCTGTGAAATCCAAGTTTATGAAGTTTGAAAATTCATCATCTTGTTGATTGACGTGTGCACCTCTCCAGATAATATCCGGGCAGGTTATGCACATGATTCCAGCCCCCCCCAACACCCACCCCGCTGCCTGTTCCTCCCTCTCTCTGGCTTTATGTAAATTTTTCTATTCAGAAACATGGTGTCGGAGTTGGCGCCTGCACATAGCGCTTATCTCCAGCGTCATGTGCATAACCCGCCCGGATATTATCTAGAGAGGTGCACACGTCAATTAAAAAGATGATGAATTTTCAAACTTCATAAACTTGGATTTCACAGCATAAACATCCGAACTGCCCACTAATGGTATGTACAGCCTGAGCCTGATAGTGCCAGTACTGCACTGGTTTTACCTTATATACCAAAATTCTGATGTTTGGTTCCCTTTAAAGTTTATAGGCGATCCAGAAATAGTTAAAAAAAACCGGGGATCTTTGAAAGTCTAATCTTCAAAACACATGTTCATTTGTGCCAAGATCTCCTGAGGTCTTCATAAATCTCCTTTGAGAAGGTAAAAGAGATGTTGGTGCTAATAAGGTTGCAAAAGGTTACAAAACCATCTTTAAAGAGTTTGTGCTCCAACAATCCACAGTCAGACAGATTGTTTACACATAGGGGAAATTTAAGACCATTAGTGGTCGACCAACACAGATCACTTCAAGAGCAAGGTGTATAAAGGCCCCTTTTAGACACTGAGACTTTCTAGCGATCCCACCAGCGATCCCAACCTGGCCGGGATCGCTACAAAGTCTCTGGTGAGCTGTCAAACAGGCAGACCTGGCCAACGACGCAACAGCGATCCGGACCTGCAGAACGACCTAGCTAGTCATTGGGGACGTTGTAAAGCAGCTTTTTGAAAGGGAAGTCGCTGTAAAGACCCCTTTACACACTGAGACTTTCTAGCGATCATGCTGCACAGCGGGAAACAAAGGACCAAAGAATGGTCCTGAACGATTTGTAGCGATCAGCAACTTCACAGCAGGGGCCAGGTCGCTGATGTGTTTCACACACTGCAATGTCGCTGGGGAGGTCGCTATAACGTCACAAAACCGGTGACGTTACAGCAATGTCATTTGCGATGTTAAAGTGGGTAAAACCACCTTTATAGTTCTCAAGGCCACAAAAGAACCCAAGGACAACTTTAAGTACTAATGGCCTCTCTCACTTTTAAAAATGTTAAAGTTCATGACTCTACCATCAGGAGGACACTAAACAATGATGCGCATGACAGGATTGCAAGGAGAAGGCAACTGCTCACCAAAAATAACATCACTGTCAGGCCCACAGTTTACTAAAGATCAACTGTGGAAACCAGAAGGCTATTAGAACTATATTTTTTCTTTGAAAAATGAGAAGTGTTATGTTTAGAGAAAAGAAAACACTGCATCATACCATTTGAGAAACATGGTGGTGGTAATATCATGGTTTTGGCTTTTTTTTGCAGCCTCTGGGCCAGAACGACTTGTTACAATTGATGGAACAATGAGTTCTATATTTGATGAAGTCCTAAAGATAAATGGCATTGACATTTGTGAATGAGTGGAATATCAAGAGAATGTATGTCATACAGCGAAACCACGACTCAGAGAGCACAGGTTGTTGTACAAAAGAATGGATTGGTAACGACTAAAATTAAAAGTTTTGCAATGGCCAAATCAAAATCATGACATTAGTCCAATAGAAATGTTGTGGAAGGACTTATAATTCAAGAGACAAACAGAGTTGGA
Source organism: Anomaloglossus baeobatrachus (assembly GCF_048569485.1). Classification (NCBI taxonomy): domain Eukaryota; kingdom Metazoa; phylum Chordata; class Amphibia; order Anura; family Aromobatidae; genus Anomaloglossus; species Anomaloglossus baeobatrachus. The sequence goes on along the minus strand of NC_134360.1, from coordinate 179,273,187 downwards.
GATGTTTTTTAGGGAGGAAGGGGCTAAAACCCTTCAAAACCGATGTATGGTCTACCCAAACAATTACCGTAAACATTTAGGTTCAGTTTTTGCTGCACAAGAGGTCACTCCAGATACTGAAAGGAAATATTCAATCATAGATATGTGATATTTGATCATTTTCCTTAATGGGAAAATGACAAAGTGTAATATTTTTGACTCATTAGTTTGATTTGGTTCTTTATTTTTAGAAATTAAAATTATTATTTATTATTATAGTGTCATTTATTCCATGGTGCTTTACATGTGAAAAGGGGTAAACATAATAGGGACAAGTACAATAATCATAATCAAAACAAGGCACTCAGGGCACTACAGGGAACTGCATCCTCTTGGGGATGCAGGACCTGCCCCCTGGGACCTGGAGTATCAGTGCCGATACCACCAAAGCACAACCAAAATCCTAGTTCTCCACTCCACACCGGGCATAGAGGGTTAACCATGGAAGGGGATGGTCACCATGGGAACGAGTCCCTGGGATTAGCCAGCCTGGTGGGAGGGGTCAGCAGTGAGTCAGCAGAGAGTGTGGCACACAGAAGAGGTGTGTGGACGTGCCTGAGCTGGGTCTGTGCAACAGTGACCCCGGGGGCACAGGAGAGAAGTCGCCAGGTTGGGTACCGGAGATACCGCTGGGACCAGAGCACAAACGGGGCACAGGGCCCTAGATCAGGCACCAGTTTTACACAGCTTGGTAAATATCTGCCTGGTGAGGACACCTCCATGGAATTCACCGAACCAAATAATCCTGGGGCATCAGCAGTAAACTAGGATTGGGGTTTGGACACTTACCTCACCACAGGGTCTGCATTGCCCACCGTACGGAGAAGCAGACTGTACCCCAAAAAAGACAGTCGGGCCCCAAATGCTCCACGCTACGGGGACCCAACAAACAGAGAGTGCCGGGGACAGAGCAACCTGAGCCACTACATTGGCACTGATACTCCTGGGACCGGAAGCAGCAACGCCTAAGTCAAAGTGAGTAGAGACTTTTAAAGACAACCTGGTGTTGTCTCCGTTATTACCCCTGTTACATCTCCTAGGCACAGCCTTACCTGTGGAGGGCCTAACACCATTGCTGCAATCACCACCAGCTCTGGGAGTACCCACATTTAGCAGCGGCGGTTCTCCATCCTTAACTGCAACCCGCAGGTGGCGTCACATGACATTAACTCTTATCGCCCCTGTAAATATACCTCCTTACAATAGGGGCCCAGGGCACAGAACTGGGCACCAGCCACCAAAGTGACATTCCCAATTATAAGTACTGCCCGGGACTGAGTACCCCCTTCCCTGGGCGACACAGATACAGTAAGTGAGGGTAGAGATGGTCCTGCGGTGCTATAGTGGACTGAAGGTTACTGCAGATTGTAGGCAGTCGGAAGAGGTGGGTCTTCAGGTTCCTTCTGAAGCTTTTAAAGGTAGGCAAGAGTCTGACATGTTGTGGCAGAGCATTCCAGAGTATGGGGGAGGCATAGGAGGAATATTGGATGTGACTGTGGGAAGAGGAGATAACAGGGAGATCTTGTGAGGATCTGAGGTTACGTGCAGGTAGGTACCGGGAGACTAGGTCACAGATGTACAGTAGGTAGGAGACCGGTTGCAGGTGGCTTTGTAGGTCATGGTTAGGGTTTTGAACTGGACTCGTTGGGCAATCGGAAGCCAGTGAAGGGATAGACAGAGCTGATGTAGTTTTACATCAAATTTAAGCAAAAATATGGAACTTTCTGAAGGGTTCGCAAACTTTCCAGCAACACTGTATATAACTTCACATAGATGTGAAGAGTAAATATTTCATCGTATACTCATATTTCCTAGATATAAATCAACATGAAAGTGGCAGTGATTGGAGCAGGGAATAGTGGACTGACAGCTACTAAATGCTGCCTGGATGAGGGCCTGGAGCCAACATGTTATGAAAGGAGTGATGACATCGGTGGGCTCTGGAGGTTCACAGTAAGTTCAGTTTCATAATAATGTTCTAATCTGTAGTAAATTATTTTATATGGTGAACAATCAGCGCAAAAATAACTTGTTAAAAAAAAATAACAACAAATGTTTTCTGCAGCTATAGGGAATCTGAAACCTCCACATCTTATTATATGGTTATTTTACCTTGTGGGAGTGTTTCCAAAAATAATTAATGAGACTTAACAATACTGCTGAGAACCTAACTAGTTCTATACAAGTCTTATGGGAGTGGCAAGGTTCACTAACCCACAAGGACGCTGTGTCCGTTCCTTAATAAATGGTTACAAGATATAAGCCATTATGCATGTGTTTGTATATAAATCACTACCTGCGTCATTATAATAATAATGTATAACTCACAGGGTTATTAGGATGCCCAGTAAGAAAACTGCGTAGTAGTTATTGCGTACATGAATCAGTTGCTAATTTAATGGGAAGTATTTTATATTTATTGGGATGGTCTTAATTAATCTATAAGGGTAAAGTTAAGTGCACGTACCCATACCGGTATTCACTGTGAAGTTTATTGAGATTTCTAAAATACATGATAATGATGGTACTTAATGGGATTCTGTCACTTTAGAAATGCTATATACAGTAATATATGATTAGCATGCATGTTAGCAGGCTGGGAGTAGGTGAACGAATTGGTATATAGGTTTGTGGGAAAGCATTCTGTATAGCTTGTATTTTATGTATTGACATTCTTAGGCCAGAGTCACACTTGCGAGTGCCTTGCGTGTAACTCGCGCAAGTCTCTCATTGAATCACCCGACATAAACTCACACTCACAGGACAGGAGCATCTCAGCTGCATAGACATAGATGCAACCGACCCGCTCATGTCAAGAGAGTGCGAGTCCGTGCCGGAAGACTCAATGAGAGACTCACGCGAGTTACACGCGAGGCACTCGCAAGTGTAACTCTGGCCTATAAGGGACTCTGTCAGCAGGTTTTTGATATGTAAGCTGAAGACAGCATGCTGCAAGGATTAACACAAAATTCAGGGCTGCCTGTCTTGTCAAGATCTAATCTGTTGTTTATTTGCTATGTTTGTTTAAGCAGCAGGAGACAGCAAGACTTATCATTGCTCAGACTACAATGTCAAACACGTGGTAGTTTGTTTGGCATGCCCCCTCCTCTGATTGTACATTGACAGTGAAGTGTCAATCTCTATAGAGAGTCTGGTGTGAGTGGGACAGCTCTCTCAGATCTGCTACATGGCTAATTCTAAGCAAAATTCTGACTAATGACATTAGACATTCTTGTCTTATCAGTCTTGGAGCTCAAGACAATTTGTTTTTTCTTGTCCACTCGTTTTTGAGGATTGAAGGTTCCCAATGGGATTGACGTTTGGGGACCTTCCTGGTCATGTAACCAAGATGTCAATGTTTTCTTCCCAAGCGCCTTAGTTATCACTTTTGCCTTGTGAAATGTTGCTTCATGCTGGAAAAAGCATTGTTCATCACGAAAATGGAACTTGGTGATTATCATTCCTAGGTCTAGCTAGCATGTGTAAGGCAGTCTGGCACACTTCCACCTGTGATTGACACCTCACTGTCAATGTACAATCTCGATAGAGAGCCTGGTGTGGGCAGGGGCAGCTCCCTGGGCTCAGCTGCATGATCAAAGCTAAAAAATCAGATTGTATCAGAACAACTGTAGCCAGTAATCTAAGTTATACACTGTTGCATTCAGATTCTCTTTGCTACATTATGCTGCTCTCAGATGAGGTAGCAAAAACCTGCTGATAGATTCCCTCTAACCGACGGGCCTCCTTTGTTTAGCTGCTTAAATGCCAAAGTATCTAGTGATTACAGTGTCTAGGAGGATAAACTGCCATGAGTTAAATTTGTTACATAAGTGGGAGTAATAAATAAATATTTTGCAGCTAATTATGTATTCTTTCATATTTATTTTCAGCCGGAAGTGGAGAATGGCAGGGCCAGCATCTATCAATCTGTTGTCACTAACACTAGTAAAGAAATGATGTGTTATAGTGACTTTCCCTTCCCAGAAAGCTTCCCAAACTTTCTTCACAACTCCAAGATGTTGGAGTATTACAGGAAATATGCAGAGAACTTTGGCCTATTGAAGTACGTTCAGTTTAAGGTAAAAAAAATAACAAAAATGTAACATGTATGTATCCATAGATTTATCACAGAATTTTGCTGTTCAGATTTACAATGTAACATTCATAGCCTGCCAAGGGGCTAAACTTTATCTCCACATGCTTTTGGTTTTCCAGCTCATTTCCGTGCTTCCTTGCATAACATAATATATAAGTATTTTTCCCTAGAAGCATCCAGAGATAATCTAAATTTGCCATTCACTGATCAGTTTTTCTCATAACCTATCCCCAAAAATATAAAATAAATGACTGGAACGAGAATATGTGCCAATAATTGAAACTTTTCACATTAATCACCAAATTTGAAAAAACGGTTCAATTTTGGTGCAAAAGGTGAAAGCCTAAAAATGGCACAGATGTTGGCCAAAATCTATGTCTTCTTGCAACAGATAAGATTAAAACATGCCAAATTTATTAAAATGTACCGTATATGCGTTTTAGTACATTTTCTGTAAAACACTTCAAGAAGTTTTCAGGCTGAGGACAAAAGTCAGCAGTCACTATATATGACTGCATACTGCCGAATTGTGATAGTGTGGGGTGCGCATATTGTCAGGATTCCATGGTATTCCTGGTGCTGGTGATTTGCATACTTGCAGTCACATGTCACCTAAACACATTTGGCTTTAATTAACAGAAGTGAATTAAGGCAACCACTCCAGCATTTATTGCACCACTGCAGTGGTGCTTTAAATCTAAGTCCCCTGACCCTTGTCACATACTCTCCTTCTATCTCTGCCGCTTCGGTCAGTCTCAGCGATTTGTGACTTGCCAGCGTATTCCGGTGTTTCATGGAGCATGTGGGTGGTCACTCTTCAATGCATCTCTAGGAGAGCCTCTTTATGGCTCTCCTAGAGGTGCATTGAGTGCTTGTGACCTAGCTTCTGAGTTATGGCAAAAGATGGTGCCGCGGGACCGGAGCGGTGTTGGTAAAAGGTGAAACCACCAGAAGGTAGGTATATGACAGCGGGTTACATTTAAAGCACCACTCCAAGTTGAAAAATAAGTGGTGCTTTGCGAGATCATAGATGAAAGACAGCGCTGTCACAATTTAGCTGTCCGTAGTCACATGGAGTGACTGCAGACTTTTGTCACAAGCCCGGACAACTCCTTTTAGCTACGGTATATCCTGCAATTTTGTGGTAGTCTATAATATATTAGTGCTTTAACAGGCTTCTGTAATTGTATAGCGAGTATTGTTTCGCAGACAAATAAAACTACCTAAAATCTGTCTGACTAACCCCTTAAATATCATGGTGACTACTGACTGTAGCATCTAGTGGGTTAAATGAATGGAAACCACTTATTTTGGTCTTTAATCTTGGCCTAATGTCCAATGCGGTTACTAAATGCCTGTGTGTCGCCCTGGACAAGCCAGGGGACACAGGTAACAACACACACACCCCCACCCCCAGCAGTTCACAGCAGACATCCCCAAAGTGACCTGCTTTCTGCCTCGGGCTGACACACCAGGTGGGCGGAGTGAGGAAATGGGGACGTCCACCCTGGAGTGAGCTGACCTGAGACAGGAAACAAGCCGAGTCTAGTCCTAGGAGAGGAAGAGTGAAGGTCTGCAGAGAGGCAGACATAGCCAGGGGCCTAGGTTGGAGCCTAGGGCCTCGTAGAGAGAGTCCGGCAGACGCTAGGTGCCGTCTGCAGGGAGCTGGGGAGACAGCTGGTGGAACCGCAGGTAGCCGGGGCTGGGCAGTGGCCCCCCGGTACGGAGTCGGGGAGCCAGCTGGAAGCCGGAGTGCAGGAGAAGGGTGCACGGAAGTAGAAGAAAGGACTTACACCACCAAACTGGGTCAGGGGAGAAACAACAACCGCAGCCGTCTGAGGGTACCCGTCCATCCAGCCGAGTATTTTACTAAGAACTGTGTCAGTGTCTCAGGCTGAGTGAGTACCACAGTGCCGCAAGGCACAGCACTGCCCCCGCGTCCCTGCGCCCACCAGGCCCTGCACCCTTCCACACCATCACTGGGCCCCGGGATCACCAACCCCTACCCACGGAGGGGCAACACTACACCTGGCTGCTCCACATCACCACTCCCGGGATCCCCATATTGAGCAGCGGTGGTGCTACAAATCACCACAACCGTGGGTGGCGTCACGGACAATAAACAATCCCCACACCCAACAACCCCCTTTCACTCACGGGCGAGGAGTGCCGCTCGAGAACCCCCGGGATCCGGTCCACCGCTCGAGCCACCACTGAGCAGCAGCAGCCGGACCCGAGCAGAGGGGTGAGCGCAGTGCCGGCACCCTCCTCCCCGCCCGCGACACCTGGGCATCAAGACTCTGCAGCACTTAGCTCTTCAATCTTCATCTGACGCAATGCCATATAAAACTGATGCACCAGAAGTCTTGTCAACAATCTTCGTTATATAAAAACAAAAAACAAAAAAGTGAGCCGGAGTATGAGATGGTATACATGGAACTTGTGAGACCATGTTCACACTGGCCATGAGACAAAGAGAAACCAAGGAAAAAATTGTGTAAACATACCCTGCTGTAACTAAATAAAAGCATAGTGCATATAAACATAGGGTACTTAGTAAACACTGTTTTTGATCAAAAAAAGCATAAAGCTATCCCACCAAACGTCAAGGTGTACCCAGTTGGGATAGTACCTACACTCTCTAATATTAAAACCTTACCATGGGTCTAAGATAGATAGATACCATAAAAGCTAAATGACAAACTCAATGATAACTCATCTTCTAGGAATAGTACTCACAGTGTGTATTCTTTACTTTGTGAATGCATGTCTGTGTTCATAAACAGATTCCATGATTTTCCATTAGACGGTTGTGCGCAGTGTGAAGAAACATCCCAGTTATCCCAGCACAGGACAGTGGGAAGTTACTATCGAGAAAAATGGCAAGCAGGAGACAAACACATTTGACGCTGTAATGGTTTGCAGTGGTCATCATACAGAGCCATATTATCCACTAGATGCTTTTCCAGGTAGGTATAAATGCAAAATCGGACTACAAAGGGTTTGTTTGGGGTCTGTAGCCAAGAAAATAGCAATCACTATGTCTTACATATCCAAATTATTTGTAAAGTTTCATTATTTTTATAGATGTTGTGAGGCAAATCCCGGGATATGAAGATGAATTATGACTCCAGTCATAGTCCCTCATCACTCCCTGGCAGTGCCCCCTCCCTTCTTGTTCTCAGTGTTCCACTTACACCTCCATGGCCATGTCCTGTGATATGGAGATGAGGTGGTGTGGGAACAATGGACACAGGATGACTCCCTGCCGTCACCCTGTAGTGGGGGCTGCTAGCTAGTTAGCAAGGCTATGGAAATAGCCAGACAGAACGACTCCAGTAAAAAATGGTTCATATCTCGCAAGCCATATTTCCGATAAATATGGCAACCATAAAAATGGTGTCTCTGCATGCGGACGATGCCGGCACACCCTTTTTATGGGAGCAGGACATTGGGAAATGCCCCAGGCGTGATATCAGCCAATGGGGAACTGGCAGACAGGTCATGAGTCCCCTCGTTCTGTAGCTAAATTCATAACTGTCACAATGAGAGCATTGGCGTCCGCCTACGACGCTCCCAGGCAAAGTTATGGCCCATATTCCATGTTGGGATATTGTCCATAACTCAAGCCAGGGGTGGAGCAGTGCTCCCTGTGAGGTCACGAAGGTAGGAGGGGACCTGGATTGGCCCAGGTTGATAACCCTACTTCGGCCATTTTCCAGGGTTCTTTTCGCTGGGGGCACGTGTAGGAAACATCTGTGGGAAGGATCCTAGAAACCTGGCCTACAGCGCCCCCCTGTGGCCAGACGCAACAAGGTAACTGCTGGAACTGTGTATGCCTGTTTGTAACCCATGCTTTGATTGTAACTGTACTCTGACATATGTATATTCTGTAGATTCCCTATTGTATATATTGTAGTTTCTAGTGTGCTTTAGGCTGATTAAATTATATAATTAATCTTGGGCTGTTCTGTTATCTCGATCTTGAATCCCACGTCTGTGTGTTCGGCTAATAGTTACCGTAAATCGGTTGGTGGCAGCGAATTGTGCCAAGGATTATTGTGGGGAGGCCAGTGAGATTCGGGGAGATTTTATATATTCCGCCCGCGGAGGTCGGGGGAATATATACCTTACTCTCACCGGGGACCCTTCAATAATCGGCATAAGTAGTATAGCGGCCTCCTTGCTTATGGTCGGGCAATTCCATAATTGGCCTGACTATAAGAGGGGCGCTAGAGAGCGCGTCACGTGCTCTGTCTGTCGGTCGGGAGGTATAAAGGAGGGGTGACCCCCACTTGTTACCCCCCGATTGTGACGTACTGGTAGCCAGCGCGGGGGATTTCTGAGTGACCCCCCGGTGGTTTGTGACATATTGGTGGCAAGCGGTGGGATCGAGATAATAGTGTGTGTGAGTGTGAGACCCATACTCCCAGACACTAAAGACTGCCTGCAGCAGCTGTGGCTGCTGGGGTCTTCAGACCAGCTCAACACTAGAGTGTCAGAGTGCAGATACTGTAAGGTGTGTGGAGGCATCAGGTGTCAGTTCTGTGTCAGTGACCAAAAGTCTGCAAGAATGGCTGATGGCACCAGGAGCAGAGCTATGCAACTGGCCAATGCTAAGGCAGGAGCCGAAGAGAGGGAGGACGGTGCTGTGGACAGCAATGAGGAGGTTGCCCACGAGTCCTCCAGGAGCTCGACGCCAGAAAACCGTTCTGCCGAGGACATTGCACAACCTGGCACTGCTGGACAAGATGAGGAGGAGCTCACCCAAGGTTCCTCAACGAGCCAGATGCCAGCCCTCCGCTCTGAAAGGGACAGTGAATCGCCTAGCTCTGCAGCGTGCCGCAGATCACCACGTGCCATTCCACCGAGCCTGGGAGGCTCGGATAGCCTTCTTCAAATGGCTATGGCCCTTCTCCAGGCTGGAGACCAGAAGGGCTACAAGGAACTCCTGGCAGAGCGCAGGGCAGAGCGGCAGGCAGCGCGTGACGCTGAGGCTGCGGAGCGACACGCAGAGCGTGAGGCTGCGGAGCGAGAGCGGCAGGCAGCGCGTGAAGAGCGAGAGCGAGAGCGACAGGCAGACCGTGACTACCAGCTGCAGCTAGCTCAGCTCCGGCCCTCATCAGCCACACGTGACCTTCGAGACACCAAACTTCCAAAGGTCCGTGTTGAGGACTTCCCAGTGCTGGAGAAGGATGGAGACTTGGACTCTTTCTTGACTGCTTTTGAACGGACTTGCTTGCAGCACCATCTGGACAAGGACCAGTGGGCCAAATACCTGACCCCCCGTTTAAGGGGTAAGGCCCTGGATGTCCTTGGGGACTTGCCTGCTGAGGCAGATCAGGGCTACGACACCATCAAGCGGGCCCTGATCCAACAGTACAACCTCACTCCAGAGTCCTACCGCAAGAAGTTCCGGAGCCTACAGAAGGGACCAAAGGACTCCTGGGCTGACCACCGGCGGGCACTTGCCCGAGCTGCCGACCACTGGACCCAAGGCCTGCAGCTTTCCACCGGACCGGAGATCCTGGACTTGTTCATCACGGAGCAACTCTTGTGGAACTGCCCTGAGGATCTCCGCCAGTTCATCCGAGACCAGAAGCCAAAGGGGTCCACGGCTACAGCTGCCCTGGCCGATGACTACACCAACAATCGGGCTCCGGAAGCCAGGAGAGCAGCCACCAGCAGCACCTGGAGAGGGGGTAAGATGAACTCTGCGACTGCCCCACCTGCCCCTAGACTGCAGGGGGTGTCCCCCTCAACTCCCCTCTCCAGGCCCGTGGCAGAACCAAGACGGTGCCACCAGTGCAACCTACCTGGACACTTCAAGGCCATGTGCCCTCAGCGTCCCAAGGCCCCGGCTCCGTCCCCGTCCCAAGGGCCGCCCAAGGTGTATTGTGTGGGTGGGGGTGGTGGTAGGTCCCTGGACAGCTTCCAACCTGTCACCGTCGGCCGGTCTGTGACCATAGGACTGCGAGACAGCGCCTCGGAGGTGACTCTGGTGCGGCCTGAGATGGTGTCCCCCCAAGACTTGATCCCTGGAAAAACCCTCGCTGTCTCCGGGATTGGAGGCATTGACCCGGCGCTGCCTGTTGCTGACATTTATGTGGACTGGGGCGCAGGGCGAGGGGTGAGGGAGGTGGGGGTAACTGATCGGATCCCTGCAAACGTGCTACTTGGGACAGATTTGGGGCAGATAACCTCCCAGTTTGGGCCCCAACCAAGGGCTGAACCTTCAGCCAGTACTGACATGACTCCTGACAATGTTAATGTGTTATCTATGAATGATGTAAGGGAGGAGGGAGTGAACTCTGATATTTCTGCTTGCATAGACACCATAGACACACACTCAGCTGCAGCTGTGACAGGGGAGGGGGTCAGAGAAAGGTGTGACAATGCCTCTACAAGTAACCAGCCTGTGAGCTGGGATCTGTTGCCCTCTGCAGGGATAAGCAGAGAGCAGGGTGCTGCAGGGGGAGGACCAGTGTGTGGGGTGGGGGCTACCACAGCAAATGTGGGGTCCCCAGAGATTTCACAGCGGGGTTCTGTTGCTGCAGGAGGGGAACAGGCAGGTGAGATTGGGGCCGGTCCAGGAGCGGAAGTGCTCCCAGGTAAGATCTCGGTGCATGGTTCCCCCACAACCGGGGTGTCAGGAAGCCAGGTCGGTCTGCCTGAACCGGCGACTTGGTCAGGAACGGAGGAGGAGCAGGCACGACCCACGGTCGCAGCGGCTGTGGCCGCTGTCACCCGCAGTGGGAGTGCTGGAAGCCAAGGGGCCTCCCGGAGGTCCGATAGCTCTTCCCCTTCTGACCAAGTGGCAGCCGAGTCAGGTGGAGGCCAGGACCCAGGTCCCGGGGTACTGACCGAAGAGGTGACAGTCTCGTCGATTCTGGCCACATCTAGTCAGGGGTTTCAGGCAGCGTTAGAAGCTGACGACAGCCTGAAAGCTCTTAAGGAGCAGGCGGCACAGCCTCCCTCGGACTCGGACCCGGAGCGAGTGGTCTGGGACCAAGGACGGCTGTACCGGGCCACGGTCCAGCAGGGTTCACCGGAGGCGTGGCCCAGGGACCGACAGTTGGTGGTACCCTATCCGTTCCGGACGGAGTTGTTGCGGATCGCACATGAGATTCCGATGGCCGGACACCTAGGGATCGCTAAGACCAAGGCCAGGTTAAACCAGCATTTCTACTGGCCAAAAATGGGGGCCGATGTGGCTGCCTACTGCCGTTCGTGTGAAACCTGTCAGAGAGTGGGGAAGGCGGGGCCACACCCCAAAGCCCCACTAGTATCTCTGCCAATCATCGATGAGCCTTTCAGGAGGGTGGCTGTGGATCTGGTCGGCCCGCTGGCCATCCCCAGCAGCTCCGGGAAACGCTTCATACTGACGGTAGTGGACTATGCCACCCGGTACCCAGAAGCAGTGGCCTTGTCGTCCATTCGGGCTGACAAGGTGGCCACCGCATTGCTGGAGATTTTCTCCCGAGTGGGTTTTCCCCAGGAAATGCTCACTGACCGGGGGACCCAATTCATGTCCCAGCTGATGGAGGCCCTCTGTAAGCAAGTCCAGGTGCGACATCTGGTGGCCAGCCCGTACCATCCACAGACTAATGGCCTGTGCGAGCGGTTCAATGGCACCTTAAAGCAGATGCTCAAGATGTTGGTCGACTCCCATGGGCGTGACTGGGAGCGGTATCTCCCACACCTGTTATTTGCTTACCGGGAGGTTCCACAGGCCTCAACAGGATTCTCACCGTTTGAGCTCCTGTACGGGCGACGTGTGCGGGGCCCCCTGGCTCTGGTGAAAGAGGCTTGGGAAGGGGATTTGGCCACCCCTGGAGTGTCGGTTATCGAGTATGTCATGCGCTTTCGGGACAAAATGCAGGCCTTGACGCAACTGGTACACGACAATATGGCTCAAGCCCAGGCCGATCAGAAGCGTTGGTACGACCAGAACGCTTGTGAGAGGACCTACCAAGTGGGTCAAAAGGTGTGGGTACTGGTCCCCGTACCACAGGACAAGCTTCAGGCAGCCTGGGAAGGCCCATACCTCGTGTACCAGCAGCTCAACCCTGTGACGTACCTGGTCACCCTGGACCCTGCCCGTGGAAGGCGGAAGCCCTTCCATGTGAACATGATGAAGGCACATCATGAGCGGGAGGCATGTGCGCTCCCCGTGTGCAACCTGCCCGAGGAGGGAGAAGCGGAAACCCTCTTGGATATGCTAGCCCAGGTTAGGGCAGGCGGATCCATTGAGGATGTGGAGGTTGGCCACCAGCTCTTGGAGGACCAACGGTCCCAGCTGTGGGCCGCCCTACACCCCTTCCGGGGGTTGTTTACCAACCAGCCCGGAAGGACTGACTTGGCTGTCCATCACGTGGACACTGGGGATCATCCCCCGATCCGGCGTTCAGCATATCGGGTCTCCCTGGAGGTGCAGCAACACATGCGCCAGGAGATTGACGAGATGCTGAAGCTGGGGGTGATCCAGGCATCCAACAGCGCTTGGGCCTCGCCTGTAGTCCTCGTCCCTAAGAAGGACCGAACCACTCGGTTCTGCGTGGACTACAGGGGGCTCAATGCGGTCACGGTCGCCGATGCGTACCCAATGCCACGCATCGATGACCTGCTCGATCAGTTGGCCGGGGCTCAGTACCTGACCATCATGGATCTGAGCCGGGGATATTGGCAGATCCCCCTGACTCGCAAGGCCAGGGAACGCTCTGCCTTTATTACCCCATTTGGACTGTACGAGTCCACGGTGATGCCATTCGGGATGAGGAATGCCCCTGCCACTTTCCAGCGGATGGTCAACACCCTGCTCAAGGGACTTGAAGGGTACGCGGCCGCGTACCTGGATGACATTGCCGTCTTCAGTCCCACCTGGGAGGACCACCTAGAGCATCTAGCACAGGTGCTCAGGCGGATCCACCGGGCAGGTTTGACCATCAAGCCGGGAAAGTGTCAGCTGGCCATGAGCGAGGTCCAGTACCTCGGTCACCGGGTAGGTGGGAGAACACTGAAGCCCGAGCCTGAGAAAGTGGAAGCCATCGCATCCTGGCCCACCCCCAGGACCAAGAAGCAGGTGATGTCCTTCTTGGGGACCGCTGGGTACTATAGGAGGTTTGTTCCATGCTATAGTAGCCTGGCAAAGCCCTTGACGGACCTCACCAAGAAGAAGCTGCCCTCTGCAGTCGATTGGACAATGGACTGCGAGACAGCCTTCCGGGCCCTAAAGGACGCCCTGTCCAGCCCGCCCGTGCTACAGGCAGCCGACTTCACGCGGCCGTTTGCAGTACAGACCGACGCCAGTGACTTCGGCCTCGGTGCGGTGCTCAGCCAGGTGGACTCTGCGAGCCAAGAGCACCCAGTCTTGTACCTGAGCAGGAAGCTGTTACCAAGGGAAGTTGCCTATTCCACGATGGAGAAGGAGTGCCTGGCCATAGTGTGGGCCCTGCAGCGTCTGCAACCCTATCTATACGGGCGCCACTTCATCGTGGAGACGGACCACAATCCCCTCAGCTGGTTGCACACCGTCTCTGGGACGAATGGGCGATTGTTGCGATGGAGCCTTGCGCTCCAGCAATACAACTTCACCATTCGCCACAAAAGGGGCCGTGACCACGGTAACGCAGACGGGCTGTCCCGACAAGGAGAGGTCGCGGACGGGCGCACGGGGGAACACCGGAGTGTGCTGCCCCCTAGCGCCCTCAAAAGGGGGGAGGTGTGAGGCAAATCCCGGGATATGAAGATGAATTATGACTCCAGTCATAGTCCCTCATCACTCCCTGGCAGTGCCCCCTCCCTTCTTGTTCTCAGTGTTCCACTTACACCTCCATGGCCATGTCCTGTGATATGGAGATGAGGTGGTGTGGGAACAATGGACACAGGATGACTCCCTGCCGTCACCCTGTAGTGGGGGCTGCTAGCTAGTTAGCAAGGCTATGGAAATAGCCAGACAGAACGACTCCAGTAAAAAATGGTTCATATCTCGCAAGCCATATTTCCGATAAATATGGCAACCATAAAAATGGTGTCTCTGCATGCGGACGATGCCGGCACACCCTTTTTATGGGAGCAGGACATTGGGAAATGCCCCAGGCGTGATATCAGCCAATGGGGAACTGGCAGACAGGTCATGAGTCCCCTCGTTCTGTAGCTAAATTCATAACTGTCACAATGAGAGCATTGGCGTCCGCCTACGACGCTCCCAGGCAAAGTTATGGCCCATATTCCATGTTGGGATATTGTCCATAACTCAAGCCAGGGGTGGAGCAGTGCTCCCTGTGAGGTCACGAAGGTAGGAGGGGACCTGGATTGGCCCAGGTTGATAACCCTACTTCGGCCATTTTCCAGGGTTCTTTTCGCTGGGGGCACGTGTAGGAAACATCTGTGGGAAGGATCCTAGAAACCTGGCCTACAGCGCCCCCCTGTGGCCAGACGCAACAAGGTAACTGCTGGAACTGTGTATGCCTGTTTGTAACCCATGCTTTGATTGTAACTGTACTCTGACATATGTATATTCTGTAGATTCCCTATTGTATATATTGTAGTTTCTAGTGTGCTTTAGGCTGATTAAATTATATAATTAATCTTGGGCTGTTCTGTTATCTCGATCTTGAATCCCACGTCTGTGTGTTCGGCTAATAGTTACCGTAAATCGGTTGGTGGCAGCGAATTGTGCCAAGGATTATTGTGGGGAGGCCAGTGAGATTCGGGGAGATTTTATATATTCCGCCCGCGGAGGTCGGGGGAATATATACCTTACTCTCACCGGGGACCCTTCAATAATCGGCATAAGTAGTATAGCGGCCTCCTTGCTTATGGTCGGGCAATTCCATAATTGGCCTGACTATAAGAGGGGCGCTAGAGAGCGCGTCACGTGCTCTGTCTGTCGGTCGGGAGGTATAAAGGAGGGGTGACCCCCACTTGTTACCCCCCGATTGTGATGTACTGGTAGCCAGCGCGGGGGATTTCTGAGTGACCCCCCCGGTGGTTTGTGACAGATGTGTTTAAAATTTGGGATGCATGCTCTTCTATGACTAAGCCTGACCCCACCTACTTTGCAGAATATTCTTTTTGGTGCAATTGCTGGCCAAATTTGGATTTTTGTTCATCAGCCCCAAGATTTCTTTTTACACCCCTGCTAGTCACTTTATGTGACTACATGTTGACGAATGACAGTGTGCAATGTGCACATTGTTAGAATTTCTATTTCCAGCAAAACTTAGTGGTCACTTGACCACAAGTATAGGAATTGGACTGGTTTCTCATCCTCTTTTTCCAATAGAACAGTGTCTGCCCACTTGCAATAAAAATAGCATGTTGAATTTGATGATCTTTTTGTTCTCCGAGAGATAAGATGCTGCTAGAAGTGACTAGCAGTGGTTGTCTTATAGAAAACACAAGAGCACCTATCCTAGCCAAATTTTCCTGTGTGTGGGGCACTAGGGAAGAGAGATAGCCAAACGATCTAAAGTCTGATCCTGTAGATCAGTGATCCCCAACCTTTCTGATTTTGAGAGTCACATTCAGCTCTGAGAGAGGGTCGCGAGTCACATTCGGCTCTGACAGAAGGTTGTGAACCACATCCAGCTCCTGCCCACTCACAATAGTTACACCCAGAGCCCCCATTATCGATATAACAACAGCCAAAGCTTTTCCACAGAAATAACAGATGCAGTATACCAAGATCCAGAGGTTCCTACTCTACGTGCATTCCGAAATGATCTTTTGTGTGAGGCTACTTAACAATAGTCACCATCTTGAGACCTTGTCTTCATAGCTGTTTCGTAGACCTGGCATTAATATACCAAGCATTAATATACCAAGCTGGCAGACAGCTGTGAGCCACACATCCTGGGCCCATGAGCCACATGTGTCTCTCGAGCCAAAGGTTGGGGACCCCTGCTGAAGATGCATCTCTCATATGTTGAATGTGCACCTCTTTCCACAACAGTGGTCTCCTGATCTCATTCTCACATGTTGACAAATCCAGAAAAGGAATGAAAGGAGAGCTGACCATGTACTGGCTATGATCAAAATACTTCTTTAAGATATAATGAATGCTAGAATTTTGAAAAATAAAATAATTATTTTTAATACATATGTGTTATTTTTATTTTCTTGAAGGAATAAACAAATTTCAAGGACAATATTTACATAGCCGTGAATACAAGACATCTGAAGCATTTAAAGGAAAACGAGTTGTGATTCTTGGTATGGGGAATTCGGGAGCTGATATTGCTGTAGAGCTAAGTCGCACAGCAGCTCAGGTATGGAATCAATGCCCAACAACATGAAGACCACAATATAGAAAGGATGTGTTCCCAGTATATATGTATCTATCAGCCATTACATTAAAATCACTAGGGTAACATAAACCTAAATCATGTGAAAATCATGTGACAATGGAATCAGTCATGGAGTGACATATACAATGCCTGGCAAAAGTATTCACACCAGCTTGAACTTTTTGGCTACCAAGGTAATCACTATGTCTTGCACCCAAACAACGTAGTTCATCACCCCAAGAACACCATCCCTACAGTGAAATATTGTGGTGGTAGCATCATACTGTGTGGATGTTTTTCAGCAGCAGGTACAGGGAAAATGGTTCAAGTCGAAGGGAAAATGGATGGTGCAAAATACATAGATATTTTTGAGCAAAACCTATTGCAGTCTGTCAGTGATTTGAGACCGGGGTAGAGATTCACCTTCTAACAAGACAATGACCCAATGCTACTGCTAAAGCAACACTCGAATGGATTAATGGGAAATGTGTAAATGTATTGGAGTGGCCTGGTCAAAGCTCAGACCTTAATCCTTAATTTTGTGGTCAGACTTGAAGATTGCTGTTCACCAGAGGAAACCATCTCACTTGAAGGAGCTGGAGCTGTTTTGCCTTGAGGAAAGGGCAAAAATCCCAGTGGCAACACATGGAAAGCTCATAGAGACTTATCAAAAGTGACTTGCAGCTATAATTGCAGCAAATGGAGGCTCTAGAAAGTACTGACTTTAGGGGGATGAATAGCTGCGCACACTGAAATTTTCAGTTATTTTGTCCTATTTGTTGTTTGCTTCACAATAAAAGGAAAAAAACAATAACAAATGTTTACAGTTGTAGGCATGTTTTTACATGAACTGATGCAAACCCTCAAAAACAAAAACAAACCCCCCCCAAAACAGTGAAATTCCAAGTTGTGAGCTAGCAAAGCCCGAAAAATGCCAAGGGGGTGAATACTTCTGCAAGGCACTGTATTGGGCTGCGGTTCTTTAAGATGCATTGAAGGCAGGAAGAGTGAGCAAGTAATGACCTGACCAGGTTCAAATTGTGATAGCTATATGATTGACTCACAGAACTTTCAAAACAGAAGGTTTTATTGGGGGCTCCTCCTAAAGGTACCGTCACACTAAGCAACTTACCAGCGATCCCAACAACGATAGGGATCGCTGGTAAGTTGCTAGGAGGTTGCTGGTGAGATGTCACACTGCGACGCTCCAGCGATCCCACCAGCAACCTGACCTGGCAGGGATCGCTGGAGCGTGGCTACACGAGTTGCTGGTGAGCTCACCATCAACCAGTGACCAGCCCCCAGCGCTGCGTGGAAGATGCTGCGCTTGGTAACTAAGGTAAATATCGGTAACCAACCCGATATTTACCTTGGTTACCACTGCACGGAGCTACACGTGCAGAGAGCAGGGAGCAGCGCACACTGAGCGCTGGCTCCTTGCTCTCCTAGCTACAGCACACATCGGGTTAATTACCCGATGTATGCTGCAGCTAAATGTGCACAGAGCAGGGAGCAGCGCACACTGCTTAGCGCTGGCTCCCTGCTCTCCTACTTACAGCACACATGGGGTTAATTACCTGATGTGTGCTGCAGCTACATGTGCACAGAGCAGGGAGCAGCGCACACTGCTTAGCACTGGCTCCCTGCTCTCCTAGCTACAGCACACATCAGGTTAATTAACCTGATGTGTCCTGCAGCTAGCTACATGTGCACAGAGCAGGAGCCGGCAGCACAGGGAGTGAGAGCGGAGGAGGCTGGTATCGAAGGTAAATATCGGGTAACCAAGGACAGGGCTTCTTGGTTACCCGATGTTTACATTGGTTACCAGCCTCTGCAGAAGCCGGCTCCTGCTGTCTGCACATTTAGTTGTTGCTGTCTCGCTGTCACACACAGCGATCTGTGCTTCACAGCAGGACAGCAACAACTAAAAAATGGCCCAGGACATTCAGCAACAACCAACGACCTCACAGCAGGGGCCAGGTTGTTGCTGGATGTCACACACAGCAACATCGCTAGCAACGTCACAAAAGTTGTTCGTTAGCAGTAGTGATGAGCGAGTACTAAAAAGCTCGGGTGCTCGAAGCTCGGGCCGAGCCTCCCAAGATACTCGTGTACTCGGCCCGAGCAACGAGCCCAATGTTATCCTATGGGAGACCCGAGTATTTTTGTGAAATGACCCCCCGGCAGCATGGAGAAACCCTAAAAATGTCACAAAAGTCTCAGAAGAGTGCTCAAATGACATGGCAACAGCATGGGGAAGACCCCTTGAAGCATTTATCACTCAAAAGTCACAGCTGTGAACAATTTTGTCCGCGTTTCACGCCATTTTTACGGACTCACCAGAAAACCTTCCAAAATGACCCCAAAATGATTTTTCATGGCAGAAATGTTAAGGGCACATACCCAATAGTGAGATAGAGCTGGTGTATGTTACTTTTTGAGATTAATACATGAAAGATTTTACGTGAAAACATTGTGTGGCACTCCGATGTCCCTGAGAAGAGACGTACATGAAGGCCTCTTGAGTCTAATGTGCCCATTTTGAGGAAGTGAGTCTTTGTAGTATTTTCCTTTGCCAGGGCAGTCCAAAATTGTGAGGTTCACCAATGCCCCTGCATACAGACGTGCATGAGGGCCTCAAAACATTAAGTGTCCATTTTAAGGAAGTGGGTGTATTATAGTATAGCCCTTAGGCAGGGCAGCCAAAAATTGGGAGGCTCCACGTTGTCCCTGGGTAGAGACGTGCATGAGGGCCTCAAAACATTAAGTGTCCATTTTAAGGAAGTGGGTGTATTATAGTATAGCCCTTAGGCAGGGCAGCCAAAAATTGGGAGGCTCCACGTTGTCCCTGGGTAGAGACGTGCATGAGGGCCTCAAAACATTAAGTGTCCATTTTAAGGAAGTGGGTGTATTTTAGTATAGCCCTTAGGCAGGGCAGCCAAAAATTGGGAGGCTCCACGTTGTCCCTGGGTAGAGACGTGCATGAGGGCCTCAAAACATTAAGTGTCCATTTTAAGGAAGTGGGTGTATTATAGTATAGCCCTTAGGCAGGGCAGCCAAAAATTGGGAGGCTCCACTTTGTCCCTGGGTAGAGACGTGCATGAGGGCCTCAAAACATTAAGTGTCCATTTTAAGGAAGTGGGTGTATTATAGTATATCCCTTAGGCAGGGCAGCCAAAAATTGGGAGGCTCCATGTTGTCCCTGGGTAGAGACGTGCATGAGGGCCTCAAAACATTGTTCCCATTGCAAAGGAGCGGGTCTCCTGTCGTTGTAATGTCCATTCTGCAAAGAATGGGCGAAAAAATTTACCACTGGGGGTATACCTGAAACAAAGGCCTAAGTATTGCAATTTGTAACGGTCATCATCATGGTGGCGCATGAGGAGAAGGAGGAGCAGTCCAGCGATTATCCAAAGTCCAGAAGTGTGTACCCATGGGTGAGTGGAGGTACATGTTAAACTTTAAATTCCGCTCTCATTTGCTGGTGGTGTGGTGAAGTCTGGCCCAATCCAACCCTTGTTCATCTTGATCAGAGTCAGCCTGTCAGCATTTTCAGTTGATAGGCGGGTGCGTTTATCTGTAATGATTCCACCTGCGGCACTAAAAACACGCTCTGACAAAACGCTAGCAGCAGGGCAGGCCAGGACTTCCAAGGCGTAGAGAGCCAATTCATGCCACGTGTCCAGCTTGGATACCCAATAATTGTAAGGCACAGAGGAATGTCGGAGTACAGTTGTTCGATCTGCAAGGTACTCCTTCAGCATCTGGGCAAACTTAGGATTTCTTGTGGCACTACCCCGCACCTCAGGGGCTGTGGTACGTGAGGGGCTGAGAAAACTGTCCCACATCTTAAAGACTGTTCCCCTACCTCTGGCGGATTGGACTTGTGCCTCTCTCGGCTGTACGCCTCGGTTGTCCACTGATTCCTGACCTATGCCGCTAGCGTTTTGTGAGGGGAATGCTTTGCCTACTTCCGTGAGTATGGCCTTCCGGAACTGCTGCATTTTGGTTGGCCTCTCCTCCACGGGAATAAGAGACAAAAAGTTCTCCTTGTAGCGTGGGTCTAACAGTGTTACCAACCAGTAATGATTGTCGACCAAGATGTTCTTAACGCGAGGGTCACGAGACAGGCAGCTTACCATAAAGTCAGCCATGTGCGCCAGACTCTTAACAGCCAGGACTTCAGTAGCCTGACCAACAAGATGACTGAACATGCTGTCCTCCTCCTCCTCCTCCTCCTCATCTACCCTGTCCTCTGGCCAGCCACGCTGAACCGAGGATATGACTGGTGTGCATGTCATATCCTCAATTTGGCCGGAGAGTTGCTCCATGTCTTCATCCTCCTCCTCGTCATAGTCCTCCACTGCACGTTGTGATGAGACGAGGCTGGGCTGTGTGTTATCACCCACACCCACTACTGTTTCTTGCTGCAACTCATCGCGCTCCGCCTGCAATGCATCATGTTTGTTTTTCAGCAGAGACCGTTTTAGAAGGCAGAGTAGCGGTATGGTGACGCTAATAATGGCGTCATCACCACTCACCATCTTGGTGGAGTCCTCAAAGTTTTGGAGGATGGTACATAGGTCTGACATCCATCTCCACTCCTCAGGTGTTATGTGTGGAGTTTGACCCATTTCCCGACGGCTTAGGTGATGCAGGTACTCAACAACTGCCCTCTTCTGCTCACATATCCCTGACCAACATGTGCAGAGTTGAATTCCAACGCGTGGGGACATCACACACCAGTCTGTGAGCCGGAAGATGCAAACGGCGCTGAAAGCCGGCAAGGCCGGCTGAAGAAGTAGGTGACTTTCGAAAATGTGCAGACAGGCGGCGAACTTTTACCAGCAGATCAGACAGCTCTGGGTATGACTTTATAAACCGCTGAACCACGAGGTTGAGCACATGGGCCACGCATGGAACATGTGTCAGCTGGCCTCGCCTCAAAGCCGCCACCAGGTTCCGGCCATTGTCACTCACGACCTTTCCTGGCTTTAGGTTCAGAGGTGTGAGCAGTGATCTGCCTGCTGTTTCAGAGCTGTCCACAGCTCTTCTGCATTGTGGGGTTTGTCACCTATGCAGATTAGCTTCAGCACAGCCTGTTGCCGCTTCGCCGAGGCAGTGCTGCAGTGCTTCCAGCTTGTGACTGGTGTGGAGGGCACAGTGGATGAGGATGCGCAGGAGGAGGAGGAGGCTGAAGAGCATGACATTCCGGAGCTGTAGAGTGTGGGTGAAACACTGACTGAGGTAGGGCCTGCAAACCTTGGTGTGGGAAGGACGTGTTCCGTCCCTCGCTCAGACTGGGTCCCAGCTTCCACAATATTAACCCAGTGTGCCGTCAACGAGATGTAGCGGCCTTGCCCACAAGCACTTGTCCACGTGTCTGTGGTTAGGTGGACCTTGGGTGAAACAGCGTTGTTCAGGGCACGTGTGATGTTTTGTGACACGTGGTTATGCAACGCGGGGACGGCACACCGGGAGAAATAGTGGCGGCTGGGGACCGAGTAACGTGGGACAGCTGCCGCCATCAGGTCACGGAATGCTTCTGTCTCCACCAGCCTAAAAGGCAACATTTCCAGCGCAAGCAGTCGCGAAATGTTAGCATTTAGAACTGTGGTATGTGGGGTGTTGGCAGTGTATTTGCGCCTGCGTTCAAAGGTTTGCTGAATGGATAACTGAACGCTGCGCTGGGACAAGGACGTGCTTGATGATGGTGTTCTTTCTGCGTAGGCAGGTGCAGGAGTGGAGGAGGCTTGTTCGCAGGCAGCATGGACAGAGGATTGGCTCGCATGCACAACCAGCGAAGACGTAGCAGTGACATCAGCAAGCACTGCTCCTCGACTCTGTTGTACTTCCCACAAAGTCGGGTGCTTGGCTGACATGTGCCTGATCATGCTGGTGGTGGTCAGGCTGCTAGTTTTGGTACCCCTGCTGATGCTGGCACGGCAGGTGTTGCAAATGGCCTTTTTTGAATCATCTGGATCCAACTTAAAAAACTGCCAGACTCGGGAAGACCTAACATTTGTACAGGCACCTTGTGTCGTCGTGTTGTTCCGGGGAATGGTTGCCTGACTTCTGCCTGGGGCCACCACCCTGCTTCTTACTGCCTGTTGTGATGCTACGCCTCCCTCCCCCTGTGCACTGCTGTCCTCGCTCTGCATATCCTCCTGCCAGGTTGGGTCAGTTACTGGATCATCCACCACGTCGTCTTCCTCTTCCGCACCCTGCTCCTCCTCCTGACTTGCTGACAATTGTGTCTCATCATCGTCCACCACTTGTTGAGACACGTTGCCAACTTCGTGAGAACGTGGCTGCTCAAATATTTGGCCATCTGTACAGACGATCTCCTCATGACCCACTTCAATATGAGCTGGCGAGAGGCCAGAATGTGTGAATGGAAACGTGAACAGCTCTTCCGAGTGTCCAAGTGTGGGATCATTAATGTCCGAGGAGGACGTGTACTCAGCCTGGTGGTAGGAAGGAGGATCAGGTTCAGAAATGTACGGTGCAGTATCACGGCTACTGACACTTGACCGTGTGGAAGACAGAGTGTTTGTGGTGGTGCCAATCTGACTGGAAGCATTATCTGCTATCCAACTAACAACCTGTTGACACTGGTCTTGGTTCAAGAGCGGTGTACTGCTGCGGTCCCCAAGAATTTGGGACAGGACGTGCGAGCGACTAGATGTGGCCCTTTGTTGTGGCGAAATTAGAGCTTGCCCACGACCTCGGCCTCTGCCTGCACCACCATCACGTCCACTTCCTTGTTCCTTGCCAATGCCCTTGCGCATTTTGCAATGCTGTGTACTGCTGACGTGTATATTCACTACTTGTGCGTTATATAAAAGTTTCTGGAAATTGCACACAAGTGCACCTGTACGCTGCCACCAACAGGCACACACGTGCGGTTTAAAAACCAAGCACGAACGCAATAAGAACCTAACAGGTTTTTTTGGGGAGCGACAATTACAGACAAGTCAGACACTATCTGGACTGTTTTACACTGTGTACACCAGCCCCAGATATGATGAAGGCTGGTATACGGTCACCACTACCCTGCCTGCCTGCCTGTATACTGGTACAATAGTCCTGACAAGGACTCTTTTGGTCACTAGCCTGTATTCAGACCTGGCTATACCCTGCCTGTATATAGCAACAATAGTCCTGAGAAGGACTCTGCTACTGTACTCCGACCTGGCTATACCCTGCCTGCCTGTATACAACTAGAATAGTCCTGAGAAGGACTTTTGGTCACACTGTTTGCAGCCCTGCAACTGAAAAAGCTATAAAGGGCCGCAAAGCTTTCCCTGAATCAGCGACACTCTCCCTGCACTCACTGTCTGGATAGCTGTGAGCAGAGCACAGCGCGCCGGCCGATATAAAGGCTCGGTCACGCTGTGCAGGCCGGCCAATCACTGCAATTCCACAACTAACAGGGCTGTGGCATTGCAGTGGTCTGCCAGCCAATCCCTGCATGAGGGCTGGCTCTCAAAAGAGCGCCAACATGCAGAAATGAAGACCACGAGTACAGCACGAGTATCGCGAGATTACTCGGTCCCCGCCGAGCAGCCCGAGTACAGCGATACTCGTGCGAGTACCGAGTAGTGACAAGCATGCTCGCTCATCACTAGTTAGCAGCGATGTTGCTAGCGATGTTGCTTAGTGTGACGGGGCCTTAACACGCAGTGGAGCGGGGGTCCAAGATAAGAAACTTGTAAACTTCCTATGAGATTATGCCTGTCTATGATTCATTTATATGCATTAAAAATAAAGGCTCACCTGTCTAGGGCCTAAAATGGGCATCTGTGCACCACAATTAAAACATGGAGACTTTTCTTTTAAAAAGTGTTTTATGGTTTACTGAAAGTTACTCCCATGCCCACATTATATATATATATATATATATATATATATATATATATATATACACACACATTTTAATGAATATATGCACACACAGTACATAAACACATATATAATCTCATACATACACATTATATATATTGTATATATATATATATATATATACTAGAAGGTGGCCCGATTCTAACGCATCGGGTATTCTAGAATTTACGTATTGTGTAGTTAATGTATGATTTTTGTTATATATATATAGATGTTGTTGTGTGTAGTTGCCAAGTGTTTGTGTAGGGCGCTGTAAATGTTCTGGGTGTTGTCTGGGTGGGGGGGTGTGAGAGCGGTGTTGTTTGTGTGTTGCGTTGTGTGTGTTGCGTTGTTTGTGGAGCGCTGTGTGTCTGCAGCATTGTGTGTGTATTTGGTGCTGTGTGTGTTGTGCGGTTTGTGTGGGTGTGGCTGTGGGGTGCGTGTGTGTGTTTTGGGGGGAGGTATGTTTTGTGCAATGTGTGTATGTTGCGCGGTATGTGCGTATATTTGTGTATGCCGCGGTGTTTGTGTGTTGGGTGTTGTGTGTGTGCGGCGTTGTCTGTGTGTGTGTGGGTGTCTGTGTAGGGCAGTGTTTGTGGTTCCCAGTGTGTGTGTGGTGTGTTGTGTGGTGAGCATGTGGCGGTGTGTGTGTGTTTTGGGGGGAGGTGTGCACCCCCATCGTGCTCCATCCCCCATGCTGTGCACCCCCCATCGTGCTCCTTCCCCCATGCTGCGCATCCCCATCGTGTTCCATCCCCCATGCTGCGCACCCCCCATCGTGCTCCATCCCCCATGCTGCGCACCCCCCATCGTGCTCCATCCCCAATGCTGCGCACCCCCCATCGTGTTCCATCCCCCATGCTGCGCACCCCCATCGTGATCCATCCCCCATGCTGCGCACTCCCCATTGTGCTCCATCCCCCATGCTGTGCACCCCCCATCGTGCTCCATCCCCCATTGCTGCGCACCCCCTATTGTGCTCCATCCCCCATACTATGCACCCCCCATCGTGCTCCATCCCCCATGCTGCGCACCCCTCATCTTGCTCCATCCCCCATGCTGTGCACCCCCCATCGTGCTCCATCCCCCATGCTGCGCACTCCCCATCGTGCTTCATCTCCCATGCTGTGCACCCCCATCATGCTCCATCTCCCATGCTGCACCCCCCCCATTGTGCTCCATCTCCCATGCTGCGCACCCCCCATCGTGCTCCATCCTCCATGCTGCACACCCCCCATCGTGCTCCATCCCCCATGCTATAATAGTCCTCCTATTATACTCAGAGAGGAGTATAATAGGAGGACTATAATAGGAGGAGTAGTCCTGGGGAAAGAGGAGTATAATGGGAGGAGTGGTCGTGGGGAAAGAGGAGTATAATGGGAGGAGTAGTTCTGGGGGGAGGTGTATAGGTGCCCAACGTGTGCCGGGGTGGGGCCGAGCGGGCGAACGTGTGCCGGGGGCGGGGCCGAGTGGGCCACTGGGGGTGGGGCCGAGTGGGTCACCAGGGGCGGGGCTGAGCGGGTCGCCGGGGCCGGGGCCGAGTGGGCCAACGTGTGCTGGGGGCGGGACCGAGCGGGCCAATGTGTGCCAGAGGCGGGGCCAAGCGGGCCGCCGGGGGCAGGGCCGAGCGTGCCAACGTGTGCCGGGGGCGGGGCTGAGCGAGCGAGGCATCAGCGTATGCCAGCTCCCTACATATGTGTACCGGGAGCTGGTGTACGCTGGTAACCATGATACACATCGGGTAACTAAGGGAAGCGCTTCCTATAGTTACCCGATGTGTATCATGGTTACCAGCGTACACCGTCTCCGTCACGATCCCAGCATCGCAAGGTTATGTCCGCCGGGAGCGGGGTCGAGTGTGCCAATGTGTGCCGGGGCGGGGCCAAGCGGGCGAGGCGTCAGCGTATGCCGGCTCCCTGCACATGTGTACCGGGAGCCGGTGTACGCTGGTAACCATGATACACATCGGATAACTAAGGGAAGCGCTTCCTATAGTTACCCGATGTGTATCATGCTTACCAGCGTACACCGGCTCCATCACGATCCCAGCATCGCAAAGTTATGTCCGCCGGGGGCGGGGCCAATCGTGGCAACGTGTGCCGGGGTGGGGCTGAGCGGGCGAGGCGTCAGCGTATGCCGGCTCCCTGCACATGTGTACCGGGAGCCGGTGTACGCTGGAGCGGGCGATGCATGCGGAGGGCCGGGGCGAGCGTCCAATCCATGCGGGGGCGGGGCCAGGCCGAGGCGAGGGGCCAATCCGACAGTTGTCACTGTAATGACACTGTCACTGTAAGGACACAATTTTGGAGCAAGACGGACAGACAGACAGAATAAGGCAATTATAAATATATATATATATATATATATATATATATACATATATACAGTGGCGTACCGTCAATACCCAGGGGGCGGGGGCGGGGCCGCCATTAGGGCAATGAGGGAGTCCGAGTCGCTCATAGAGAGCTGCTCTCTCTCTTTCTGCACTGATCTATGTGATCGGTGCAGGACAGGAAAATGTACTATGGAGGCTGCGGTGAAGGACCTGCCATCTAACTAATCATGCGCCTGATCACATGACCAGTGAACATCTAGGTCCTGCTGTTCAGCTGCTGCAGCCTCCGTGCAAGTCCCCGTGGTTTCTCTCCTGCTCTTCACTGATTAGAAACTGCAAGATGAAGTAATGTATAGTGTGTGTAACTGTGCATGTAGTCTGTCTGACTGGATGCTTCTGTCTGTCTCTTTCCCTGCAGTATGTCTCTTTACTGCAGTATGTCTCTTTCCCTGCAGTATGTCTTTTTCCCTGTCTCTCCCTCTCATTCCCTGTCTCTCTCATTCCCTGTCTTTGTCTCTCTTATTCCCTGTCTCTCTCTCATTCCCTATCTGTCTGTCTCTGTCTTTCTATCTCTCTCATTCCCTATCTGTCTGTCTCTGTCTCTCTATCTCTATCTCTCTCATTCCCTATCTGTCTGTCTCTGTCTCTCTATCTCTCTCATTCCCTATCTGTCTGTCTCTGTCTCTCTCTCATTCCCTATCTGTCTGTCTCTTTCTCATTCCCTATCTGTCTGTCTCTGTCTCTCTCTCTCATTCCCTGTCTGTTTGTATCCATCTCTCCACCGATATCATATTTCCTCACACAGAAGGTTCTTAAGCGGGCTTTACACGCTGCGACATCGCTAATGCGGAGTCGTTGGGGTCACGGAATTTGTGACGCACATCCGGCCGCATTAGCGATGCCGTTGCGTGTGACACCGATAAGCGATTTTGCATCGTTGCAAAAACGTGCAAAATCGCTAATCGGCGACATGGGGGTCCATTCTTAAAAATCGTTACTGCAGCAGTAACGAAGTTGTTCCTTGTTCCTGCGGCAGCACACATCGCTGCGTGTGACGCCGCAGGAACGAGGAAGCTCTCCTTACCTGCCTCCCGGCCGCTATGCGGAAGGAAGGAGGTGGGCGGGATGTTACGTCCCGCTCAGCTCCGCCCCTCCGCTGCTATTGGGCGGCGGTTCAGTGACGCTTCAGTGACGTCGCTGTGACGCTGCACGGACCGCCCCCTTAGAAAGGAGGCGGTTCGCCCGTCACAGCGACGTCGCCGGACAGGTAAGTATGTGTGACGGCTGTTGTGCGACACGGGCAGCGATTTGCCCATGTCGCGCAACAGATGGGGGCGGGACCGATATCGCAGTGTGTAAAGTAGCCTTTACACTAGCAATGTCCTTTGTTGCCTATAATAACCAATCACAGCTTCTATTAATGACCTCACCTCCTAGCTCCATTGACTTTAATGTAAGGAATTTTTTTGGAGAGTAACTGTAAGGCTTAAGACAAACGGCATGAAAATCGGAGCGAGTGGGAAGCGATAAAACATCGCATTCCACTCGGACTAATATTAGCCTATGTGCCAGCGCACATGAGCGATTATTTTCACGGCCCCAATCGGACCGAGAAAACAATCGCAGCATGATGCGATTGTTATGCGAGACTCTTTCTCTCGCACCCATTCAAGTGTATGGGGTGAGAGAAAAATCGCACTGCACTCGTGGTACACTGGTGTAACCCGAGTACAGGGCGAGAATGGCAATAGCCAGCTATGGAGAAAATAGGGAGATAATTCCTTCCCTCCCCTCCTCAGCACCGGCCCTCCCCTCGTCAATGTCAGCCCGTCCCCCGCAGCTGAGGTCCGCTCGCATGATCGTGATCATGATCGTCCGATCGCATGATAATATTTTGTTTGTTTTTTTGTTTTTGTTTGTTTATTTTTTTATCGGTGGGGGGGGCCCAATCAGACTTTTTGCTATGGGGCCCCATGATTTCTATGTACGCCCCTGTATACAGTGCTGGCCAAAAATATTGGCACCCCTTCAATTCTGTCAGAGAATACTCACTTTCTTCCTGAAAGTGATTGCAATCACAAATTCTTTGGTATTATTATCTTCATTTAATTAGTCTTCAATGAAAAAAAAAAAAAATTGTCATAAAGCCAAATTGGATATAATTCCACACCAAACATAAAAAAGGGGGTGGACAAAAGTATTGGCACTGTTTGAAAAATCATGTGATGCTTCTCTAATTTGTGTAATTAACAGCACCTGTAATTTACCTGTGGCACCTAACAGGTGTTGGCAATAACTAAATCACACTTGCAGCCAGTTGACATAGATTAAAGTTGACTCAACCACTGTCCTGTGTCCTTGTGTGTACCACATTGGTCTTCTTTCTTTTCTCCATGCTCAAAGAACTGTCTGAGGACTTGAGAATCCAAATTGTGAGGAAGCATGAGCAATCTCAAGGCTACAAGTCCATCTCCAAATACCTGAAAGTTCCTGTGTCTACGGTGCCAGTGTCATTAAGAAGTTTAAAGCCCATGGCACTGTGGCTAACCTCTCTAGATGTGGAAGGAAAAGAAAAATTGACGAGAGATTTCAACGCAAGATTGTCCGGATGGTGGATAAAGAACCTCGACTAACATCCAAACAAGTTCAAGCTGCCCTGCAGTCCGAGGGTACAACAGTGTCTACCCGTACTATCCGTTGGCATCTGAATGAAAAGGGACTGTATGGTAGGATACCCAGGAAGACCCCACTTCTTACCTCGAGACATAAAAAAGCCAGACTGGAGTTTGCCAAAACTTACCTGAGAAAGCCTAAAACGTTTTGGAAGAATGTTCTCTGGTCAGATGAGACAAAAGTAGAGCTTTTTGGGAAAAGCCATCAACATAGAGTTTACAGGGAAAAACAGAGGCATTCAAAGAAAAGAACACGGTCCCTACAGTCAAACATGGTGGAGGTTCCCTGATGTTTTGGGGTTGCTTTGCTGCCTCTGGCATTGGACTGCTTGACCGTGTACATGGCATTATGAAGTCTGAAGACTACCAACAAATGTTGCAGCATAATGTGGGGCCCAGTGTGAGAAAGCTGGGTCTCCCTCAGAGGTCATGGGTCTTCCAGCAGGACAATGACCCAAAACACACTTCAAAAAGCACTAGAAAATGGTTTGAGAGAAAGCACTGGAGACTACTAAAGTGGCCAGCAATGAGTCCAGACCGGAATCCCATAGAACACCTGTGGAGAGATCTCAAAATGGCAGTTTGGAGAAGGCACCCTTCAAATCTCAGGGACCTGGAGCAGTTTGCCAAAGAAGAATGGTCTAAAATTCCTGCAGAGCATTGTAAGAAACTCATTGATGGTTACCGGAAGCGGTTGTTCGCAGTTATTTTGGCTAAAGGTTGTGCAACCAAGTATTAGGGGTACTTTGCACGTTGTGATATCGCTACTGCGATATCGTCATGGTCAAATCAAAAGTGATGCACATCCGACGCCAGTAACGTTGTCGCAACGTGTACAGCCTAGATGCGCCGATTTACGATTGCAAAAGCGTCGTAAATCGGCGATCTGTGTAGTGTCGGTCATTTCCATAATTTCGGGATGACCGATGTTAGGAGGCTGTTCTTCGTTCCTGCGGCAGCACACATCGCGCACATGTGTGTGAAGCCGCAGGAGCGAGCAACATCTCCTACCTGCATCCTGCGGCTCACGCCGGCTATGCGGAAGGAAGGAGGTTGGCAGGATGTTTGCTCATCTCCGCCCCTCCGCTTCTATTGGCCGCCTACCGTGTAACGTCGCTGTGATGCCGCATGACCCGCCCCCTTAGGAAGGAGGCTGGTCGCCAGCCAGAGCGACGTCGCAGGGCAGGTAAGTCCATGTCAAGCTGCCGTAGCGATAATGTTCGCTACGGCAGCTACCACAAAATATCGCATGTGCAATGGGGGCGGGTACTATCGCGCTCGGCATTGCTAGCATCGGCTAGCGATGTCGCAGTGTGCAAAGGGCTAATGGTGCCAATACTTTTGTCTGGCCCATTTTTGGAGTTTTGTGTGAAATGATCAATGATTTGATTTTTTGTTTCATTCTCTTTTGTGTTTTTTTCATTGCAAGCAAAATAAATGAAAATAATAATACCAAAGAATTTGTGATTGCAATCATTTTCAAGAAGAAACTGAGTATTATCTGACAGAATTGCAGGGGTGCCAATACTTTTAACCAGCACTGTATATATATATATATATATATATATATATATATACATATATATATATATAAAATGTGTATATGTATGAGATTATATGTGTGTGTGTGGCGCCCTGAACAAGCCAGGTCATCACAGAACAACACCAACACACCCCACACCCCGGTTAGGCACACCATAGCCAAACACAAAACCCTTGTTGCCTTCCTCCAGGGGCTGATGTCCACACCAGGGGGTGGGCCAGGCGGTTGGTCCCGCCCACCGAGGAGTTCACAGTCCTGGAGGTGGGAAAAAGGGGGCAGTTAGTGAGTAGTTAGTGGAGAGAGTTTGAAGTTGAAGGACTGAAGTGGCAAGAGAGCAACTGTCTGACGGCGTCCGGGTGTGTGGCCCGGACGGTACAGCAAGGTTGGCAGACGGTGGTGACCGTCTGCAGGAGAGGCCGATTGGAGTGAACCGTAAGGACCGTGGACGGGCGGTGGCCCGGCGGTACCGGACCAGTGAACAAAGAGAAGCCAGCACCATCCGGCAGGGCTTACGGACCCCGACAAGGCTAGGAGTCGCCGTGGAATTTGTCAAATCCGTTAGCGAAGGGAACCTCCTGGGTTTCTCAGCAGTCAAGTCCCGATAGAAGGCGACAGCTCAAACCGTGAAGGGAAACACAGTCACCGCCAAGGCTAAAGTTCCCAGAGCCTGCGGGCAAAAGGGGCTCCTTCAGCACCCATCCAAGCTGTGGAGCGGGTTACCGGTGGGAACCCATTGGAACCATACACACTACACAGGTGCAGGGAAAGGCAGTCAACATCAACCTGCCGGGAGGAGAAACACCGCAGCCGTCTGTGGGAGCCGTCCATCCAGCCGTTTGTTTTACCGGAGACTGTGTATTCGTTACTGGCTGAGTGAGTACCACCGTGCCGTGCGGCACAGCGCTGCCCCCGCGACCCTGCACCTCACCAGGCCCCGTAGCCCGCCTGCCAAACATCCCTACCCCCTCACAGGGCCCCGGGACAATCAATCCCCCTACCCACGGAGGGAAGAACCAAATCCAAGCTGCTCCCTGTCATCGCTACCGGGATCCCCGTCCAGAGCAGCGGTGGTGTCCCCAATATCACCACAACCGTGGGTGGCGTCACGGACAATATCCCTAAACCGAACCACCCCCCCCCCTTTCACTCATGGGCGAGGAACGCCGCTCGAGTCCCCGGGATCCGGCCCACCGCTCAAGCCACCACCGAGCAGCAGCAGCAGCAGCCGGACCCGAACAGTGGGAGAGCGCAGCGTCCCCTCCTCCGCCCGCGACATGTGTATGTACTGTGTATGCATACAGTATATACAAATGTCTGTGTGTATATACAGTATGTGTGTGTGTGTATATATACTGCATCTAGCTATCTATCTGTGTATATATATACACACACACACACACACACACACACACACACATCTGCAGTTTTGATGTGTCTCTCAAGCCAGAAGACAGTTCACTACCTCTCATTGTGACAGCAAGTGACCACTCTTGCTATTCAGTGGGTACTGTTTGACTGCAGTGGTCATGTCACATTCTCCACCATAAAAGAAAGCAAGGAGACTGACTGGCATGGTACAGGTAGAACATGAGCCTTTTTTTTGTTTTTGTTTTGACTCCACTTAAGAAATGGCTTGAGGAACATGATAAGCAGATCTTTAAAGGGCTTGTCCAGGTGTGGTATAAAGTCTGCAGTCACAATGTTGCCAGTGCTGTGAGTGGGCAGTCATGTCATCGCAAGTATGTAATTGCATAGTCAGAGTCCTGGCCACATTCCGAATGCCCCTTTCTTTATTTTTTGTATTCTATTTTTTTACACTTTGGTATTTTCCTTCCCTTTTTCCAAGAGCCATGTTTTTTTTTTCTCTGGACATAACCATGTGAGGGATTTTTTTTCTTTGTAATGACACCATGTGTTCTACCATATGCATGTAAGTTTTTTTAAGATGAATGGGACAGTTGCAACACTTTTTGTAAAAAAAAACCCATCTACTGCTAATTTGCAATGTGTACACATTATCAATAACAGAAAGCTCATTATTACATTCTATGTATGATTTGCTTTTATTATAGGTATTTCTTAGCACAAGGAGGGGATCCTGGCTTATGAGTCGAGTATTTGATCAAGGTTATCCTTGGGACATTTGCTTTGACACCCGATTTCAGAACTGGCTGAGGAACACCCTTCCAACGTCTTTCATTATTTGGCTGACAGAAAAAAAAATGAATGAGTGGTTTAACCATGCAAACTATGGTCTTCAGCCTCAAGACAGGTAATTTCTTAAAACTAAGCTTTATTTTATTTATTTTAGACAAATTACATGGGAATTTTGCTCTAATCTAGTTCTAATGCTTTAGTTACACATTTTCTATTGCAAATTATTTTATTATGATAAATGCTGTGAGCGAGGTGCTGAATTCAAGTAAAGTGCGGAATTTAAGATAAGTGCATAGTTTCAACACAATTACATAGTTTGACACAAGAACATAGTTTGAATTTATCCTTATACGTTTCCCATTGGGTTTCTTTCGTTTTTTTCTCTTTGTTTTTCTACTTTACTGTTGATCCCCATTTGATAGGTGCTCCATGGACAATGCTACCAGGTGTGTATCTTGTCAGATGTATGCATGCCTTGAGCAGCCGTTCGAGGGTGAATATGTCTGCACTCGATGCAAGCATGTTGCGTATTTGGAAGCCAAGGTAACTGATCTAAATAAGCAGCTTGCAACACTAAGGGGCATTGCAAACCTGGAGAGGAGTTTAGAGCTCACTGAGCTTCCTCTGGCTGGGGCCAGTGATATGGAGGAGGGTGGAAGTGGGGAAGATCAGGACCCAGAGGTAGGTAGCTGGGTAACAGTTAGAAGAAGAGGTAGGGGGAAAAGTGTCAGGGAGCCTAGTCCTGACCTGGCACAACCTAGTAAATATGCCTGTTTGGCTGATATTAGGAATGAAGGGCCTGGACTAGGGTCACTACAGCAGGACGTTGCTCCTAGCAACCAGGAAAACAACTGCTGTAGGAAGGAGGGAAATAGGAGTGCAGCAAAGCCCAGACAGATGTTGGTGGTAGGGGACTCTATAATTAGGCGGACAGACAGGGTCATCTGTCGCCGAGACCGTGAATGCCGAACAGTGTGTTGTCTGCCGGGTGCTCGGGTTCGGCATATTGTGGATCGGATAGACAGATTGCTGGGTGGGGCTGGGGAAAACCCAGCGGTCATGGTGCACATTGGTACTAATGACAAAGTTAGAGGCAGGTGGAAGGTCCTTAAAAATGATTACAGGGAACTAGGAGAGAAGCTGAAGTCCAGGACCTCCAAGGTGGTGTTTTCAGAAATACTACCGGTGCCACGAGCGTCACTAGAAAGACAGCGGGAGCTTAGGGAGATAAATATGTGGCTTAGAAATTGGTGCAGGAAGGAAGGGTTCGGGTTCATGGAGAACTGGGCCGACTTCTCAGTCGGCTACAGGCTCTACGGTAGGGACGGGCTGCACCTCAATGGGGAAGGTGCAGCTGTGCTGGGGGAGAAAATGGTCAGACGGATGGAGGAGCTTTTAAACTAGGATCGGGGGGGAGGGAGAGTAGTGGAGCAAATAAGGGGATAGATAGAGCAGATAGAGACAGGGAGACGGTAGGGGTCAATGAAGGATTAGGGGGGGATGGGACATACAAGGAACGTAGGGAGGCTAGGAGAAATAAAAGGTGTTAATAGGATTAAATGTCTACTGGCAAATGCAAGAAGTCTTGCAAACAAAATGAATGAATTGGAGACTCTTATGTCAACCATGGATTATGATGTGGTGGGCATTACGGAAACCTGGCTGGATGAAAGCTATGACTGGGTGACAAACATACAGGGTTATAGTACATTTAGGAAGGACAGGAAAGGCCAAAAAGGTGGTGGGGTGTGTATATTTATCAAATCTAACCTAAAACCTGTGTTGTATGATGACATTGAGGGGAACAGCAACAATGTAGAGTCAGTATGGGTAAATGTACATGGGGAGGGGAATAATGGAAAAATGCTAATTGGAGTTTGCTATAAGCCTCCTAACATACTTGAACAAATAGAGGGTGAAATGCTGGAACAAATTGAAAAGGCAGCTAATAATAATAATCGGGTTCTTATTATGGGGGATTTCAACTATCCAGACATACAGTGGGACATAGAATCTTCTGGTTCTGCTAAAAGCTGTAAGTTCTTATCTACCATTCAAGACCATTTCCTCTCTCAGATGGTAGATGAACCGACCAGGGGAGATAATTTGCTAGATCTGGTCCTGTCAAATAGACCGGATACAATTTCAAATCTACAGGTCCGGGAGCACTTGGGCACCAGCGATCATAATATGGTAAGCTTCGACATAATATTCAATAGAACATTTCAAAGGGGGAATGCTAAAACCTGGAATTTTAGGAAAGCTGATTTCAACAAATTAAGGGAAGAGCTTAAATGTGTAGATTGGGACAGAGTCATGGTAACTGGGGATACCGAACATAAATGGGGTAAGTTTAAGGATATACTGCTAGAGTCCTGTAAAAAACTTATACCCTCTGGTAATAAAATGTCCAGGAATAAAAAGAAACCACTATGGATAAATAAGACTGTACAAAGTATAATAAAACAAAAACAAAGGGCGTTTAACATCTTAAAGGCTGAGAATACAGAAATAGCATTGCAGGAGTATAAAGATATCAATAGGCAATGCAAAAAAGAAATCAAACAAGCAAAACTAGCTACTGAAACAAAAATCGCCAATGACATTAAAATAAATCCCAAAATCTTTTATAAATACATTAATGCCAAAAGGAAAACAAAGGATAGTATGGGACCCTTAAAATATAATAACAAGTTAGTTATAGAGGACAAACAAAAGACTGAGATATTAAATAGGCATTTCTCATCTGTATTCACCAAGGAACTGACTGTACCAGGGATCATTCAACAAGTGAAAAATCAAAGTCCACCACCCGATATAATTAATTTAACACAAGATGAAGTACTCCTACGTCTGAGTAAATTAAACATTGACAAATCCCCAGGGCCAGATGGCATTCATCCACGAATATTGAGGGAATTGAGCTCCGTAATCGACAGACCGCTGTATCTCATCTTTTTAGACTCACTTGTAACAGGGTTGGTGCCTCAGGATTGGAGGATTGCTGATGTGGTACCGATATTTAAGAAAGGTAAGAGGGTAGATCCAGGCAACTACCGTCCAGTAAGCCTGACATCAGTAGTATGCAAAGTTTTTGAGGGCATTTTAAGGGATGACATGCAAAAATATATTGCAGAAAATAATATGATAACTGACAAACAGCATGGATTCATGAAAGATAAGTCGTGTCTAACCAACCTGTTGGGGTTCTATGAGGGGGTAAGTGCAAACCTGGATATTGGTAATGCAGCTGATGTGATTTATTTGGACTTTGCAAAGGCATTTGATACTGTACCACATAATAGCCTTATACTAAAGCTCCAGAAGCAAGGACTAGGGGACACAATATGCAACTGGGTAAGGAATTGGCTAAAAGATAGGAAACAAAGAGTAGTCATAAATGCTACATTCTCTAAATGGGCTATAGTCAGCAGTGGGGTGCCGCAGGGATCTGTGCTAGGACCAATTCTTTTTACTCTCTATATTAATGACCTTGTGGATGGGATTGATAGTACAGTGTCAGTCTTTGCCGATGACACCAAACTATGTAGGATATTAAAAACTGACCTGGATAGTACAATATTACAAAAAGATCTGGATAAGATGTCAGAATGGGCAGATACTTGGCAAATGAGATTTAATGTTGATAAATGTAAAGTAATGCACCTAGGACGGAGTAATCCTATAGTTGCGTATACATTAAATGGAAGTAAACTCGGGACTACAGAACAGGAGAAGGACTTGGGTATTCTCATTACAAATAAGCTGAGCAGCAGCACTCAATGTCAGGCAGCAGCTGCTAAAGCAAACAAGATTCTAGGGTGTATAAAAAGAGAGATTAGATCCCGTGATCCCAACGTATTGTTACCCATCTATAAATCACTTGTAAGGCCACATCTGGAATACGGGATCCAGTTTTGGGCTCCACATTTTAAAAAGGACATTCAGAAGTTAGAGTCAGTTCAAAGGCGGGCAACTAGACTATTACAAGGAATGGAAGGCCTCCCATATGGATGGCAGATTGAAAAAGTTAGATATGTTTAGCTTAGAAAAAAGACGTCTCAGAGGAGATCTCATTTATATGTATAAATACATGTGTGGTCAATATAAAGGACTGGCACATAACTTATTTCTTCCGAAAACAATACTAAGGACCAGGGGGCACTCACTGCGAGTGGAAGAAAAGCGATTCCGACACCTAAATAGGAAAGGGTTCTTTACAGTTAGAGCGGTCAGACTGTGGAATGCCCTACCACAAGAGGTAGTAATGGCAGATACTATAACAGCTTTTAAAAAAGGGCTGGATGATTTCCTCAGTACACAAAACATTGTTGGTTATAAATGACTTAGTGACTAAATGTAGAACTGGTGGAGGAAGGTTGAACTAGATGGACCTAGGTCTTTTTTCAACCTAAGTAACTATGTAACTATGTAACTATGTAATGCTGTTATTTTTATTGACTAATATTTTGCCCATTCTTGTTCTAGTGCCCAATTTAAAGAGCCTTTGTTCAATGACGAACTTCCAAGTCGCATCACTTGTGGATATGTGGTAGTAAAACCAAATGTTACAGAGTTTACGGAAACATCGGTGAAGTTTGATGATGGAACTACCGAGGACAACATTGATGCTGTCATTTTTGCTACAGGATATCGCTTCTCTTTCCCTTTTTTGGATGAATCCATTATTAAGGTTGAAGACAATAAAACAAAATTATTTAGAAACATCTTTCCAGTAAACTTGGAAAAGCCCACACTAGGTGTAATAGGGCTTGTTCAGCCTCTTGGTCCTATTATGTGTGCTTCAGAAATGCAAGCTCGTTGGATGACTAGAGTTTTCAAAGGTAAAACAACAGGGTAATAATTAGGAGCATATAATTTCAATTGTTTCAGTGTGAAAAAAATCTCATGAGTAGAGATGGGCGAATATTTTGAAATTTCAGTTTACCAACTTTATCAACTTTCAACAAGCTTTAAAGGGATTGTCCACTACTTGGACAACCCTTTCTCATTTCCCATGTTTTCCCCTGTTAAAATAAAAACGCTTATACTCATCTCCTGTACTGACATCTTTCCAGTGGTATCGGCATTCATGTTCCCGGGGCTCACATGAGACTCTGAGCTCTCAGCGGACTGTATATAATTCATTTTAAGTTTTTTTTGTAATACAAAAATAGTCCTAATAATGTCTAATCAATAGAAATTAGCAAATTAGGCAAAATTTGAATTTGTCTGTGTGTTTTTTCCCCAAGCACTTTGATTAGTGGAGATATTATTCTCCACAAATTTGATGTATCTTCTTACAATATACAATTAAATAAGATCCAGCACTCAACTTGTAGGATGTTACGTCACCACCGAAGTCTGCTCCATCGACTTCTACTCCGATCGCCAGGCGATGCCGTGGATATTGCTTGTGATGGGAGAGGAGTCGATACCAGCGGCGTCGGTGGGCGCAGGCTCCGTTCATCCACTGGTCTGGGTTTCTTGGGGATCTGCAGTACCACTGGCTGACTGTAGGTGGCGAGTGTCTCCCAGCTGAAGTACCATCATTCAGCTACAGCCTATGGGAAGACACCACACCCTTTTTAATGCCCCTCCTGTCTGCTGACCTCTGCCAGAGATAGTTCTAAAAATTCTGGCTCCTGTTCCATCCTGTGATTTCGTGTGCTGATTACCGCTTGTTTCCTGACTACCCTCCTGCCTGCTGTTTTTGAACCTCGCTGTCCAATCCGGTTTTGACCTCTGTTTGTTTCTGATTACGTCCTTGCCTGCCGATTCTGTCCCTGTTCCGCAGTTCCTGGTTTGACCCTGCCTAACGACTACTCTCTCAGACTGCAGCCTTCCACAGGTAGTGATCTACAGGGCTCTGTGTAATTCCAAATCCGTGCATAGGGGTTAAAGGGTTTCAGGGTTTTGGGGGTCCTGCTTGGTGAGTGGCTTCCCTCTATCCTGTCCATTACAGCCCATCTGAGTCTGTGGATCCAAGCAGGCATTACAGTAGAATTGCAAAAAAAAAATTTATTGACCGGTGTAGCATTCTATGTGACAATCAATATAACGTTTCGGTCATATGTGACCTTCTTCAAAATATTTCACACTGTAAACATGATAAACAAAATTCACATCATTTTGTAGAAAATTTTTTCACTTGT
This sequence comes from Anomaloglossus baeobatrachus, assembly GCF_048569485.1. Lineage (NCBI taxonomy): Eukaryota > Metazoa > Chordata > Amphibia > Anura > Aromobatidae > Anomaloglossus > Anomaloglossus baeobatrachus. The sequence continues at coordinate 179,234,016 of NC_134360.1, read as the reverse complement.
TAAACGCATGCATAAAGAAAACAGATCTCATCAGAGTAGAAGACATCAAGAAATATATACCACTATATATGGTCTTATGTTCCCTTTTTATTTAGTCAATTCCTTTTTTGATGTCTTGATCAATTTTTTGTTTATCATGTTCACAGTGTGAAATATTTTGAAGAAGGTCACATATGACCGAAACATTATATTGATTGTCACGCAGAATATTACGCCTGTCAATAAAATGTATTTTGCATTTCTACAAGTTTGAGTGCCGGATCATATTTAATTGTTTACGGAGTTGGACCCTATCCGAGCACCAACAAAGTTTAAAAGGAGTGCCGTATTTTGTAACCAAAATCTTCTTACAATATGTCATGTGGTCTCTTCAGACCCTAGAATATAATAAATATAATATGTAAGAAATAAGAAACTCCTTATACTGATCTTAACACTTACCTTTATGGCACCTCCACCCCTCACCACTACTTGTCTATTCTTCAGATCAGTGGTGGCATCAGTGAAGTCCTTGGGCCTCTGATGCTAGGCCGAAGCTTACCAGGTTTTTTTATAGAGGGTCCTGCGCAAAGTTTGCTCCACAGGCGGTGATGTCATATGCCTCCGCATGAGCAGTGACCTTTGCAGATGCGTGTGTGAATCCTCCCAGCTCTAGCAAACCTGGAAGTCTCAGCAGTGGTGTAATCCCTAGGGATCGGTCACTCAGCCGAGGCTGATCTGAAGGATCAGACAGGTGGCATGGACAAGCGGAGGGGCCGGGGAGATGAAAATAAGGGTTTTGTATTTTAACAATTTGATGGCATTTAATGGGTCACAAGAATGGCTACCAGTGGTACCTGTTTTGTTGAACATGTGCCAAAGGAAATTGCATAAAATCCACATTATACAAAAAGCGGATTTTTGTAAAATTGAAGTAGAATTCAATTACACTCAAATATATTCACTCATCTCTAAAAATCAACCTCAACATAAAAGGCAAATAGTAAACAGATAGTAGCTGTTGTTCAATGTTGTGCTGTACAATTTGTTCAGGATTTTGTGGCCTTCACTTCTTCTCTGTGTTGCTGAGCTGTGAACTGTAATGTTCTCTTACCATCTAGATTCACCCACAAAAACGGCTGCTGCATTTTCCCCCTTGGCTTTTATAGAGGCTATGATCGTCCCTGCTTTTTGGTTGTGCTATAATATGTGATTTGATAAGTTTTTCTTGCCCAAGGTGATGTGAGCCTTCTCAAGCTGATGCACAAGTCTGCTATATTTAAAATGGAAGTGGGCATTTTAGGCAAATTGTTCAAATGCACTGATACAAGGGATTTCATATAAATCGCTGCAAATATGGTTCTTATTCAATTGATTCGCTGAGTGATCTCAACTCAGGAGTGAAGATGGCGGCTGGAACTTTGCATTGAACTGCAGAGTTTCTTGTGAATTTCTTTTTCATTTTTGCAATACTACTTAATTCCTGGAAAAGTCAGTGTTTAGCATGATATCATGATGAAAAGACATTGTCAAACCAATTAGCTAGATAATATCAGGTATACTGTATCAGTATAGGCTACAAAAAGTAACATTTAGAAAAAAAAAATTAGTATGACTTCAATAAGCCAACTAGTAATAATAAAATTGTGTTTGGTTTTTCAGGTTTGTGTACATTACCCACTCCGGATTATGTCATGAAGGACATTGAAAAAAAAAGAAAAATAGCCATAAGCAGGTACTTATGCATACCTCCGCGAATTGAATGTAATGGAGTTGCAATACTGGGCACAGCTGGCTCTGTGACCCTGGCGGTATCTTTAATTAAAGGAAGGATGAAAATGATGGGAGTTGTAGTTAATATTAAGTAATGTTTGTGACGCCACCTGTAGTTTTTTTGTGGCTATGGGGCCGCCGCTGCTGGACAGGACTCCCGGAGCCGGTGTTGTGGCAGCTGAGGTGTTTCTGTTCCCCAGAGGTGGAGCTAGTACCCCGGGGCGACTGTTAGAAAAGTCTCTGATGAAAATAGATGGGGTGCAGGAAGAAGCAGACGATTCTGGGCTTTGCAGTCAAGATGTTTTACTCAAAGTATGTTCCAAAACTGCAGCTGACCAATTTCCCTGTGGTGTGCCAGGATTCACTGTTGTGGGCCTCCGCCGATCCCAAATAGGTCAACGGTCAGTACCGGTGCATCCCTCAATGTGTCTTTCCTGGCCGTCTCTTTAGCGCTGACTATCACTGGACTGTCCTGCGCCTTCGCCACCGAGTGCTGTCTAAAGGGTGGCTGATCGTGGTCCTTTTGAAGCCTCCCTTGCAGAGGATGGGTGGCAGGTTGTGGCCTTGATTGCCTACAGCAATCACCCGGGCCGTCGGATTGCTAAAAGAAGTGTCTCTCTTCCTTTTGCCTGGGGACCGTCCCCATTATTGCAGCCAGATTCCTCCACCCCGGTGATTTTGGTGGAACAAGCCCACGGAGGCCTCTTACACATCTGTGGCACTCTGGAACTCCTTCTCTCGGTGTCATCTGGATCTAGGAGGACCCCAGGGTCTTCACCATGAACCACAGCCTCTTAGTTCTTCTGACTCAACTCCTGTCCAGTCCTGACTGACTGGACTCCTGTCAACTGTCACTTCTCTCTGACTGAAAAGCTCCCTCTCACCAGACCTGGCTGGTTCTAACAGGTTCTCCAACTACCCCACTGACTCCTCCCACACTCCCTCTGCTAGGCTCCACCCCTCTAGGATAGTGAATAGGACTTAAGGCTCCATAACCAGGTATACTGGACGCTGCTTCTCAGCATTAATGGAGTACCTGCCTTAAACCCTGACCCGGTATGTGTCCTAACAATTGGTGTGTGCAGGTTTTGTCTGTGAACCGGTAGATGACCCCCTTCTTACCCAGGATGGGATACCACACCTCTGGCTGAGGTGCAATACCTCTGTGGCGACAGAAGCCTCAGGGGCACCACACTACATTTGCTAAACATCTCTACTATTTTCAAAAATTCATAGCAGTTTTGCAATACCATTTTTCATGTATGTCATTTTTTCCAGATAGCTAAATGTATTTTTCATTGTTCATAGTATCCCTATAGCAGTAATGCTTTCACATTTTTCATGTTTATATTTTTATAGTGGTTAGTGTGCAGCTTATCTGTATTATAGCCATGTATTTTTAAGCTAGTACCTAATTCACACATATAGGTGTTCTAGTTAGTCTTTTTTCTGGTTAACTGTGTCTGGAGCAACTCCAGTGTTCGGGCCTCCATCGATCATACACTCATGGGCCCAGGTAGTAGAAGTGGAGATGACGGCAGTCACCCAATCGTGGAAAAATCTTCTTTATTATCTCATAGCAAGCAATAAAAATCTCATGGGCAGAGTACAGGCAAACAACAGCAGGCTATGGTCATTTTGTGTCTACTGACACCTCTATACGGCTGTGAGTGCACATTTCATACTTAGTTTATAAGTTTTATTGTAGCTCTTGAGTGTTGTTTTTTTTTATGTAACAAACTTCAAGTAGTTTAACCCAGTCTTAATGAGTAGTAAGGAGGACATTTGGAATTCTTCATTGTGTGCACCTGAATATGAGACACAAATGGATATTGCTCAATATTGCAGTGACCAACCTTATAGATTTTCCTCTACAAAGTAGGTTATAGCTAGGTACCATTTTTAGCTTCTTATAGGACTGTAAAGAGAAAATGTAACTTTTCACACTCAAAAATACATCTTAGGCCACCTTCACACGTCTGCTTAAATGCACGTATGGCGCGTTCCATTTTGACCTTCCGCCTGGCCATCAGTGTGTACATATGGGCCATCCGTGTGTCATCCATGTGCCACATACCGGACAAAAAGCATGACATGGAAGTTAATTTTTTTATGTGTTAAAGATATGCAAATATTGATAGCTGCAAAATATATTAGCTAAATTAATAAAATAATTGAAATGATGGAGGGTCGCCCCATTTTTGATAATCAGTGAAAGGTAAAGCAGACTGCTACAGGCTGATAGTATCAGGCTGGGAAGGTCCATGGTTATTGGGCACTTCCCAGCCTACTTTGAACCAGCTGGGAATTTTTTTTTCTTTTGAAAAAAAAAAGGGTGACCGGGTGACTTGATCTCTGTGTTTGTAGGTTTTTTTTTCAGATATCCTTTTTAGACTGCAATGGATTCAATGGAGTATAGCGGAGTTGCATGTTTTTTTTTGTTATAAAACAAGGGAAGGTTTCGGGGAGTATTTATTGAAATACATGTTTTAGTGTGTGTATGTGTCTTTGTAATTTATTTTTCGATTACTGGGTTAACAATATGGGTGTCTGATTGACGCCTCTCCATTACTAACACCAGGGCTTGATGCCAGCTGACATAAACTCCCAAGAGCAAATGAGAAAAACCAAGGCAAAGCACCAGCATTGGTGCATCTAATGTGACATGCCACTTCTGGTGTGCCTTAGGGCTGGTATTTTTAAGCTGGGAGGGGCCAATAACCATAGACCTTCCCAGCCAGATAATATGAATTCTCAGCTGTCGGCTTTATCTTGGCTGGTTATCAAAAATATGGGGGGTAGGGGGGAGGACCCTACAACATTATTTTTCAATTATTTATTTGGCTAATAGCTGTAAAATCTCTCTATTAATCATCTTTACAGATCTTTAGGCTATGTGCCCACGGGAGCTTGTACCTGCGGATATATCCGTAGGTATGTCCGCAGGTTTCCCGCAGCAACTCCCCGGAATCTGCAGCAATTCATAGCTGCGGGATTCCAGCAAAATAGCTGCGGAAAACCTGCGGACATTCATGCGACTTACCTGCGGAGTCATGGCCTCTATCTCCATAGTGGAGAGGCGGGATTTCCGTAGGTAAATCCGCATGAATAAATGGCATGCACTTACGTGCGGCTTGAGGACATCCGCAGCATATTCATCAGTCGCACATACCACAGCATGGACACAGACACTCACTATGTCCCATAGGGTAACATGGGGAGTGTCTGTACTTGCTAAAACGTGCGGCTTTATTTGGAAAATCCAGATAAATACGCAGGTTTTCTGCAGCAAAATCCGAAGGTACAAGCTGCCGTGGGTACATAGCCTTAAACACATTAAAAAAACCTTTACATTTCTTGAATGCATTTAAAGGGAACCAGTCGGCAGATTTGGGGCCTATAAGCTGCTGCCACCACCAGTGGGCTCTTATATACAGCATTCTAACATGGTGTATATAAGAGTCCAGGCCGCTGTGTAGAACGTAAAAATCACTTTATAATACTTACCTAAACGGTCGCTGTGGTGGAGTTGGGTCATGGGTGTCTCCATTCTTTGGGTGCGGCGCCTCCTCTTTTGCCCATCTTCGTCCTCCTTCTGAAGCCTGTGTGCATGACGCATCCTACGTCAAACACACTCCTTGATCCCGTGCAAGCACACTATGATACTTTGATCTGCCATGCTCAGGACAGATCAAAGTGCACCTATGTGCCAAAGTGCGAGAATGGTGACGCCCATAAGACCCAACTCAATCGCAGTGACAGTTTAGGTAAGTATTATAAAGTGATTATTATGTTCTACACAGCGGCCTGCGCTCTTATATACAGCATTCTAACATGCTGTATATGAGTCCACTGGTGGTGGCCGCAGCTTATAGTCACCAATTCTGGTGACAGGTTCCCTTTAATTGTGGTTCATGTCACACAACAGCACTATGATGTCATCCATGTGCTGTACATGTTTTTCATGGACCCATAGACTTCTATTGCCTTTTGTCATCTGTGCTGACACTGAAAAACCAACATGTGGATCACATGGTCATATAGTCCGTGTGAAAATATGGAGGTTTGAAACCCTACAGATTTTAATGAGCACGTGAGTGAACGTGTCTCCAGTACATGTAAAACCGATATCACATGTCCTGGAAACACGGACATATGAAGGGGGCCTTAAAGGGTGTGCTCACCATTAGACAAATCCTTATTAGTGGCTATGATGTATTGACTAAAGCAAATTGTATTTTATATATTACACATACACAGACTCAGATCCTGGAAAAATGCCATGCTTCTCATACAATAAACAATAATTACGGGAGCATTTGTATCTTATTCCAAAGAGAAATCTAGACAGCACGTCGGGGTCATAGATACAGGGTTGTCCAATAGTGTAAAACCTATTTAAAAAGTGCTGACAATTTAGACATTCATTGCATATCTAGAGGTTTTATTATAAATGTCTGGTGGATGTGGGACCCGCTTTCTCACTAAAAAGTGATCTGTCCATTTATTTATGAACTCAGACAACTCTATATTAACTAAAGAGATGGGATGAAACTTAAAGGAATGAGATTCAGATTAGACCTTAGGAAAAACTTTCTGACAGTGAGGGCAGTCAGGGAGTGGAACAGGCTATCATGGGAGGTGATGAGGGCAGTCAGGGAGTGGAACAGGCAGCCACGGGAGGTAGTGAGCTCTCCATCAATGGAAATCTTCAAGCGGAAACTGAATAAACATAGAGCTGGGATGATTTAGGAAAGCCTGCACTCACAGGGGGTTGGACCCGATGGCCCTTGAGGTCCCTTGCAACTCTACCATTCTATGATTCTATGATTTTTAAAGATCAGTGCTGGCTCTCGCCTCTGGATAAAATCAAGTATTAACTGAGAACATAGCGGACAATCAACTACCCATATTCCCAATCAATTACATTATTACCCCAGCTTAATTTGTTATAAAACAAACCGTGTTGTATTCACTGTTTAAATGTAGCACAAATATAAATAATAAAATTGCAGAATATTCATACATCATTATCTATATTATACAGGTTTGGTCCAAGAAGGGAAACCACTCTTCAGGTGGATTACATCGAATATTTGGATGAACTGACGACAGACATTGGCTGCAAACCAAATATTTTGGGTCTTTTCGTGACTGACCCAATTCTTGCACTTACTCTCTTATTTGGACCCTGCACACCAGCACAGTTTCGCTTGACAGGTCCAGGAAAATGGTCAATGGCGAGGAAGCAAATAATGACCACATGGGACCGGATTTTAAAACCAACTAAAACCCGTGTTGTAAAAAAGACAGAAAAAGGCTTATTGTCAGTGATATTTCGGCTTTGGGGATTTTGTGCACTAGTTGTTCTATTAGCTTTCCTTATGTACAAGAACTGATAAAGATGACTTAAAAGTTGAGATAGAGGTTTAGGTGGCCATATATTTCAGAAAACAGCATCTAAATTACATGAGGTTTATACTAACGTTTTACCACAAAAAGTGGTAATAGTATTAGAAATATACATACAATACATGTGGTTGTACCTAAAACTTTACCAACCCCCATAAATATATTGTACTTTTGCCACATAATACAATTGAACGTTACTTAACCAAAGAAAACAATATATTATGTGTACAGGATATATACTGTATACTGTATATACTGTATATATATATATATATATATATATATATATATATATATTAGACACACATTATATATACACAAATTTTAATAATTGACGAAATCTTATTAGACCTATTTGATATCTAATAAAATAAAGTGATAGAGACCGATGAAATACTGTAATAGCAGACATAGCTATGGCCTTAAGAGAGTTAATGATATATACTGAATAGTGCTTACCTATTGTCATATTCTCTATAGTTAGGTGAGTCTGAGATAAGGAATTATTCTCATGCTATTAAATTGCCTTAGTTAGTTTGACAGCATGAAAATAAGAAAGTTTGCAATTGACTTGCTTTTGCTATCTGCTTTCATTCTCCTGTTGTGAGTGCTTTTATCATGCATAGTGTACAGCTTGTTTACAAACAGCAGTGCCTGGCTAAGTATGCCCAGCAGGCCAGAGTCACACTTACGAGTGACTTGGCGAGTCTCGCATCAGCATCACCCGAAACAGCCACACAATCTCTCTGGACAGGAACGTCTCAGCTGCATAGAAATACATTTCATGGTAAAAAGACTCAGTTTAACCACATTTGCAGGTTACTTTCAGATTAATAGCATTCTAAAGCTGGGTGGCTACCACACTTAAAACTCAAATGCAGGGAGAAAATTTACTTTATTCTTCCCAGCAGCCTCCAGCTATCAGTCATAGTGTTGTGGCTTCAGTCTTCACTCAATATATAGTGCATGTAGGCTGTAGCTACTGGAACTGTGACCCTTTGCTATTCAAACGTTCATCATAATTGTCACGCTCCCGGTGTCCCAGCAGCGCTCCTTACCTACTGAGCCGGTTTCACCATCCAGGCACCGCTCCGTACCCACTGATCCGGTCGCACCTGCATTGCACCGCTCCGTGCTCACTGATCCAGTCTCGCCAGCGCACCACCGCTCCTTCCTCACTGGTCCTGTTCACGCGTCCACCGGTCATGCCTGCCGCTCCCGCTCATGCTCCCCTGAGTCCTGTTCCAGGTTTCAGGAGTCTCACTCTGACTGATGCCTCTGTATAGGACTGGGCCGCGCCCACTCACCTGGTCTTATAGGCCCAGCACTGCTGCAACAGGAAATGACCTGAGGCTGTGCTGGGTATATAAGACTGGCCTTTTCATGTGGGCGGAGCCTGATCATTGCTTGTGTTTCTTTGCTTTGTCTTGTGAGCTAGGTGCTCAGGTCCTTTTGTTCCGGTTTCCTGTATTACTGCCTTAAAGTACGCTGTGACCTGGTCCTGTCTTTGCTTCCTGATACCTGCACCTGTTCCTGTACTGTCCTATGGGACTCCATGACCCTAGTGACCTGGTTCTTCCCGTTCCTGCCACGCTAGTGCTCCAGCTACCGTGTACCTTGCCCTCCAGGTGGGGTGCTCGGTCCAGTGGATCTACCTCCTGGGCCTACCAGTCCTCCCCGGCCCTCACAATAATGCACAATTTCACTAGCTTCGGAGGTGGAAATGGGTTCCCTTACCCCTTGGGAAACTCTGTGGCTGCACAAGTTGCGCCACTGTCTGCCAAATGTCTGTCACTGATATGTAGGTTAATAGCATTTTTTTATATGACAGGTTCCCTTTAACTCCTAAGATCCCAGTCAACTCTCTCCTGCCCATTGATTTCTATACAGCATTTAGCTGCTCATTTCCCTTCCTCTCAGCTCCTGACTGATCTTTTCTTATCTTATCGTTACTGCAGGATCACAAACCATCCCTGCTTGTTTCCCCAGCTAACAGAGCAGTTTTCCAAATCATAACTCCCTCCTGAGCAGAGTACTCCTTCAAATACACTATGTGTAAAAATAGTGATAGCAGTGTAGATAGACTTCAGAACAAACAGTTAAACCATTAATGTCTTGTAGCTGGATGAAGCAACTCACCAGAATTATCACTCAAGTAGGAGCACAACCAGGAAGTAAGGAGATTGCACAGCTCTGAGCTGCTCAAGAGAACTCATGAATACCTCTTTAATTAAAGAAAAGAATAGCCAACAATTATTATATAGCTAATATGATTAATTTTCTGTTAATTTCTAGAAACCCAGCTGATCCTAAGCATGGCTTCTTTACTACACAGTAGCACTCCTGTCCACCCCCTGTGTAAGGAAATGCAACACAGCTCCATTTATGTGAGTAAGGGGTACTTTACACGCTACGATATCGGTACCGATATCGCTAGCGAGCGTACCCGCCCCCACCGGTTGTGCCTACCGCACAACTTCGCTAACACCTGTCACACGGACTTACCTGCCTAACGACGTCGCTGTTGCCTGTGAACCGCCTTCTTTCTAAGGGGGCGGTTCGTGTGGCGTCACAGCGACGTCACACGGCAGCCGTCCAATAGCAGAGGAGGGGCGGAGATGAGTGGCTGGAACATGCCGCCCACCTCCTTCCTTCCTCATTGCCGGTGGACGGAGGTAAGGAGATGTTCGTCGCTCCTGCGGTGTCACACATAGCGATGTGTGATGCTGCAAGAACGACGAACAACATCGCTACTCACCAGACAACGATATTTGGTGTTTTGACGACCTCTCCAACACCAACGATTTTTACCACTTTTGCGATCGTTGAAGGTCGCTCGTACGTGTCACACACTGTGATGTCGCTAACGACACCGGATGTGCATCACAAACACCGTGACCCCGACGATAAATCGTTAGCGATGTCGCAGCGTGTAAAGTACCCCTAAGGCCTGGACTACAGTTTCCTACACATCAGGAGTCCAGAAGTACAACTGTGCAAGTAAAAATGTTGAGGGGCTATAGTGGTAACTCATTGCTGTAGACCCTTGCTTTTAAGTATTATTAGTAGAGATCTATGCAGTTGGATCATCAATCATCACCAATCAAGAACAGATAACATTCTATCTATATGCAATCAGTTGTACTGCACATATGGTTAGACCCATTTTAGAACTGAGCAGTCTATACAGTTCTTTGATTTCTCTTTTCTAATTTTAAAACTGCTATAATATGTTTTGCTTAAAGATTTATGTCGTATTTATCACCTGGCCTTTTTTAATTCTCCATTGTATATTGTGTAGTTTTCCTTTTCTAGAAAAAAATATTACTTATATGGTGTAAATAAATGAAGAAAACCAATACATAAATTGTTAATTGGTTGGTTTAATATAACTAGTAAGTTAATGCTTACATATCTTTGCATTGAATTTTGATAAGAAGTTGCAGCAGTAAGTTTTGAACACAGGTACTGTATATTAAACTAAATGTCTACTCACCATGGTAAATTTAATACTACTCATGAACATAGAACTCAAGCAGTGGGAGGTCCAAAGTATACATCTCATAGGGGACGCTGAGACGCACTTTTCCTCCCAAAAATTTGGGAGGAAAATGATTGGTGTATCTTAAAATCGGAATGTAGCTTACCGGGTGGTGGTGAAGACGGGTCAAAGGAGGCAGGGGTAATGCTATTCGGTGCACTGCTGGCGCTGCTCTGTGCAGCACTGTTCTGTGCGTCTGGTGGTGCGGCTCTGCTCTGTGTGAGGCTACTTTGCTCTATGTGGGGCTGCTCTGTGCGGCGGGCAGTCATTCTGAAGATGTCGGCGGTCAAGGCTTCAAATAATGGCACCTAGAGTCAGCACGTGGGCAGATGGAGCTCTCAGCTCAAGCTCTCATCTGAACACGGGCCGAATCCGGTCGCCATTATTTGAAACCCTCACCGCTGACCACCGACATCTTCAGAATGGCTGGTGCCTCACTGCCCTCCCACACAGAGCAGAGCCGCGCCACATAGAGCAGGCCGCACAGAGCAGAGCCATGTCACCAGCCCCGTACAGAGAGGAGCCATGTCACCAGCCACACACAGAGCAGAGCCAAGACAACAGCCCCGGAAAAAATCAGCGCCCGCAGTGAGTATCTGGGCCTCCCTCTTTACCAGTTGCAGCATCGCAGTACTCCAGTACCTTTCCTGCCTCCTGTGACCCCACTCCACTGCTGCCCCCTCCCCCTGGAAAGACACCACTGGATTATAAAACGGACCACATATATTTTTTTTTATCTTTTTTTCTACAAATTTGGGGTGCGTCTTATAATCCGGTGCGTCTTATAAAACGAAAAATATGGTACATCTCACAGGAGACACTGGGGCTGCAGTATTTACATCACATAGGGACATGGGGTTAGAGCATATACACTGACATGAAAAAAAGATAATGTTTTGAACTTATGAATTTCAGGCTCCGTATCTCACCATCCACTACAACTTCGAACGCGAGACTTCCAGCTTTGGCAGTGTTAGGAAAATGAAGAGTTAAAAGTCCGAAGTATAAACATTTTAAATACATTTTAAGATACATATCAGGAAAAAAAATGTAGCCTGCATCGTTGAATTAGTTCAAACTTATGAATATCTGCAAACTTTTTACTTAGATAACAGATAAGCAGAGAAACGTGACAACAAAAAGGTAAAATGTTTTGAACTTTTGAATTTCAGGCTCCATATCTCACCATCCACAACAGCTTCGAACTTGACACTTCCATCATTTTATAGACAGACCATCTTGGCTATCTCCTACATAAATTAGACTTGCAATTATTTAGCATATGATTAGCTATCAGATTCTTGACAGGTCACTGCTTTGCTCCTGGTAGTGGAAAAATATTGTTCTTTCTGTTTACTGCAAGTTACAACCTGTTCTCACATTCCCTAATAGTTCAGTGTGTTCCTAGGCAGTGGTTTATCCATGTGGGCTGGCAGGGCATGTGCCCTTGGCGTAGCTGTTAGGGGGGCGCCGTCGGGCCAACTGATGTCATGGTCCAAGATGTCTCCCAGGTGGCTGTGTTTTGTACTCCCTGTAATGGGAACTGGCTGTCAAGCTGACAACCAAACGGCTGGTCCTGACCTGCAGGACCACGAGTCTCCTCCACATAGTACTCATCCTGGGTAAAGATAGGTTAATCGCTGGTGATCCTCACATTCACAACCACACACAGTCTGGTGCCTTCTCACCAGGGGATGGCCTAGGGTAGATAGGGTGTGGCCATCACGAAGCATGGGACTTTCCCTGTCACTGGGACAGCCACCTGGGGGGCGGGCACCACTTGGGGAACAGGGTAGGAGCATCTTTACACATAGTCAGTTAGCCCCAGGCACAGCATGGGGTGAGACACACCTGGAACCTCGGTCCAAACTTCTTTTACCTCAGACTTCTGGAAGCGCCATAGAACCCGTGGCTTGGAGCAGGTAGCTCAGCCCAGGTTCTCTACAGCTACACGGGATTCCAAGGTCTGCGGTGAGTACAGGAAACACCCACGACCCGTTCCATATTCCACATACACCAGGATTGGAGGGACCCCGACCAGAAAGGACTCACAGTGGGAACACCGGTGGTGACCTCAAATTGCTTGGGATCGGCTGGTACCCATCACAGCGGTGTCCAGTACAGAAGCGGCAACCGGGTTACCTGTAGTAAGTGGCCAGGGATTTGCCGCCACTGCGGGTGATGTCCTCTGGGGCTGGTAGTGTCTCAGCAAGGATGGTTCTGCCCCCCCACAGGTGGAGCGGGCCCCGGGGAGGATGATGAAGGACTGTAACGGCCGTTGGCGCCGAAGCGCGGGGTGATGGTGCCGGCAATAAGAGGCTGAGTCAGCTGCTGTGGTTCCAGGTCTTTTTCCTCACAGTTCAAGTGCTGTCCTCAGGGCACTGGTCTCTGCTTTCATGGGCCTTAGCTGATCCTGGATCCTTTGGAGGTCAGAACTGGTACAGTAGTTTGTAGGCCCTTCCTTCTTGCTCTTTTAAGGATGGATCCCCATGGCCTGAAGCTACTTGGGGACTCCAGTTCTTGTAGTGTTAGCTCCCGTTCCAGATGCAGGTGATGCGGATCCGTAGTGGGGACCTGACCTAGATAACGACTCTGGACCCAATGTGCCACTGTGTTCCGGGATCTTGTGGTGGCCAGAGGGACATACAATCCCCCTGTCCTGCAGATTCTGGTGATACAATGTAAAGTCTGTTCCACCCTAGAGCTCTGCACCCTGCACTGCGCCGGTCCTGAGGGAGCAATGAAGCTCTCCCCTCAGTGACCATATTGTCTCCTTTGTCCCACAGGACCTACCGAAAAACCCGTCCGCTCCTCTCCTCTCCTGCTGGATATCTTTTATTAAAATAATAGTAGAATATTACAACAAAATATCAAACAGAATAAAAACATATATACACTCCAGCAATAACTCGCCCGGCAATTAAAAAGAACACACCCAACCACAGCTCCACTGTGACACTATATGACAATATATACAAGTATTTACATATCTCATCTCCTGCTGGAGAACCCTTTACGGCTGTGTCAGCTCCTCACTCCCCCATGTGGCTGCTCCTCCCCCCGGTTCCCTGTCACTAGTCGGTGGCAGCCCCCTATGTTTGGTGACTACTTTAAAACCCAAACTTAGCCTGGTCCCCAATGGGGAACCTGACTGTATGCATGAGTTTGTGTATTGTGGAACCGGTACCGATCTCCTTAAGTGACGTGCAGTACCCTGTGGTTATTGAAGCCTAAGGGGCGCCACACATTTTGATGAGCTGCAGAGATGGTACTCTGGGGCCATTTCCTCTACTTGCAGAATGACAAATTGAAGCATTGACTACACTATTCCGCTGAAATGGTCTCATTTGGTATCTTGCAATATGACATAAGTGGTAGATTTTTTAGAACCTATAATTTGCAAGATGCAGCCTCCATGAATTGGACGAATTTTTACAGCACATCCCACAGATGCTAGTACAAATTGAGATTTTTGGAAGTAAAAAAGATAAATTTGAGGATTGTGACAATTTTAAAATAAATTTACGCTATGTGTCCAAACATTGGTTGTGATATGAATTAGAGTATTTTATATGTTTCGAACCATCTAAAAATTAAATGTATTAAATGAACCCCTTAACAACCTAGGAAGTATATATACACATCTTAGGTCTCCCTTTCTCTGATGTGGGCTCACGGGGCAAGCCCAAGTTTCCCCAGCACATGTCGGCTGATCTGATCAGGCGCGGGTGGACCGCATGTGTTGACACGGTTTTCCAGCCTCTAAACATGTGGGGATTTCCTGCCAATCATAGTAATGCCAAAGCCATGTTGACTGCTCTCATTTCCGAGATTGGTCAGCTGCATTGCATCATTGGGTCTTATATGAGACATGATGCTCGGAACACTGCAGTTCAGAGAGAGTTGATGTAGGAGGGACAGCTAAGATTAAAGCAGGCATATAGGCAGGGTTTTACACTTGCACATCTATCATATGGTACTAAAGGGTGTTTTTAGCCTTATTTAATAAATCATTTAAAAACAGTGTGGGGTTCCCAATATTTTTGATAATCAGCCAGGGTAATACTGACAGCTGCGGGCTGGTATTATCAGGCTGGGAAGGTTCATGGTTATTGGACCCTTCCCAGCCGAAAAATAGCAGCCTGCAGCCCCCTAGAATTGGCATGTCCATTAGCTGTTCCAATTCTGGTGCTTCGTCCCAACTCTTCCCGATTGCCCTGGTGCATTGGAAATTTGAGCAATATTTTTTGAGGTTGATGTCAGCTGTGAATTGTCAGCTTACATCAATCCCAGGGGTTAATAATGGAGAGGTGTCTATCAGACACCTCCCATTACTAATCCAGTAAGTTTAAAGTAAACAAAACACATACACAAAAACAAATTGTATCCCTAATTTATTGAAAATAAAAAATAAAATACAAAAACACACACAAAAATCCAATGTAATCCATTTTGTAGAGAACAAGACTCCTTAGGTTGCTCCCGGTCAGCGCCAGACCTGGAATTTCTCATGTGCAGTGACCTCCATGACGTCTCTGCGTAAAAAATTTCTGCCAAACATGGTAGTGCCATGGCCATATTGGTACTAGCATTACTGTTATTGGCCGGCCGCATCATCAGGTCTATTTAAATACATGGGCTCAATATACTCAGCACGCTCTACCCTGGACACAGTGTAGAGAGAGCTCCTTGAGAGCGAATAGTGTATTAGTTTAGTATTAAAGGTATATAGGCAGTAATTATTGCCTTACAGTCATTGCTGCTGCAACGTAAAACCAAAAGTCCTTTTCAGTCCTACATCTATTTCTATTCTAATCCCTATAAATACTGATATTAGCTGCATACATAATTTAATATGCATAATGCATGCAGTAGGGTCAAGGAAGTGGACGTGTTGCTGATGGTGCACGCAGAGGCAGAGGTCATGGTTTATATGAAACTGTGCCTGCTACAGAAGCACAACAAACATGCTCTTCCATGAGACCTATCTTCCGGTTACATTTTGCAAGGGGAAGTGGGACACCACTGTTTAAGCCAGAACTGTCGGAAGAGGTGGTCAATTGGACGGTAAATAATGCTTTCAGTCTGTTTCCTAGCACCACCCTGTCTTCTATATGGTCCAGTCTCACTAGCCAAGAGTCTAGGCCACATAATTCTTAACCTGATCCACCGTCCTACCACTATGTTGAGTCCTAGAAGACAAGGAGTCCCATAAAGAGACTCTCCGAGGAGCTCTTTTCATTTACATGTATTGATTCTGTTCTCCTACTCTGCAAATTTCAATAGAGACATGAGGAAATCGGGTGCATTGAGGCCGAAATATTTGGGCAGCCAGGGTCAGAAGAAGACAATGATGGGGAATGGTAGTTACTGTCTCAAGAGGTGGATGATAATAAGACAGAGTTGCTAACAAGTCATGTTGTTAAGTCAGTCAGGAGGAATACCAGAATGTGGAAGTGGAAGACTAGTGTGACGCCCTGGACCCCAGGGGTCACAGTACACTAACACCACACACACACACCCCTTCCCCTGGTTAGGTGACACCAGTCAAACAAAATCCTTGTTGCCTCCCTCCAGACTTGATGTTCACACCAAGTGGGGCGGAGCCAGGCAGTTGACCCCACCCACCGAGGAGTTCACAGGCCTGGAGGTTGGAAAAAGTAGTTAGTTGAGTTCAGGAGTGGAGTGGAGAAGTTGAGAGTGGAAGTGAGAGGAGTAAAGACTGTGTGTGTCTGGGTTGGAGCCCAGGCACGATCAGCAAGGTTGGCAGACGGTGGTGGCCGTCTGCAGGAGTTGGTGGAGGTCAGCGGAACCGTAGGACCGGGGTCGGGCGGTGGCACGCCGGTACCGAACCGGGGAGCAGATTGAAGCCAAGCACCAAGGCAGGGTACTCAGACCCCGACCAGGCTCGGAGCCGCCGTAAAGGTCAAATTCTCTGATTGCGGTCTGGATCTCAGGGGTTCATTCCCACCTAAGTCCCATCAGAAGGCAACAGCCCAACCCGTCCGGATAAGAGCCACCACCAAGGGCCAGAGATCCAAGGGCTAGCGCCTGCGGGCAAAACATCCAGCACCGCGCTGCACCGCAACAACGTTGCACCCGTGCCCACGCTGCCTCTCCGCACCTGCACCTGCACCTATACCTCCTCCCTACTCCCCAACCAGGGCCACGGGACCAACATCCCCTACCCACGGAGGGGCCAACACCTTAGCTGCTCTCCGCCATCGCTCCCGGGATTCCCAGTCACCAGCAGCGGTGGTGCCCACCATCACCACAACCTGTGGGTGGTGTCACGACCGACATCCCCAAATACCCACCACAAACCTCCCCTTTTCACTCATGGGCAAGGAGGCGCTGCTCGAGACCCGGGTCCGGCCCCGTGCTCGAGCCACCGAGGAGCAGAAGCACTGGACCCGAGTGCCACAGATTAACAAGCGTGCGGCATTCCCACCCCTCCGCCCGCGACACAAGTAGGTGGATGATGAAGTCCCTGATTCAACCTGGGAAGGTGGCATGCAGAGTGAGTATAGCAGTACATAGATGGAGGGATCTGCAGCCCCACAACAGGCAGAAAGAGGCAGTGGGGTAGTCAGAGGGAGTAGGCATTATATTGTTCCCCATAGTACTCACATATGTCAGATTCCCAGGCTAAGTAGTAAGTGTTCCCCAGTCTACCACTTTTTAAAGAAAATGTGGATGATAGAAGAACAGTCATTTGTAACCTGAGTTGTACCAAGATCAGCAGGTGTGGCGCCCTGGACAAGCCAGGACGTCACAGATACTGCAACAACACACCCCACACCCCGGCTAGGCACATCTAGGTCAAACAAAAATCCTTGTTGCCTCCCTCCAGGGGCTGATGTCCACACCAGGGGGTGGAGCCAGGCGGTTCGCCCCACCCACCGAGGAGTTCACAGTCCTGGAGGCGGGAAAAGGAAGGGAGTGGAGTTGAGTTTCGAGTTTGAGGAGTGGAGGAGTGAAGGGGTAGAGGAGCAGTCTGACGGTGTCCGGGTGCGTGGCCCGGGCACATACAGCAAGGTTGGCAGACGGGGATGACCGTCTGCAGGAGGGGCTGATTGACGCGAACCGTAAGGACCAGGGATGGGCGGTGGCCCGCCGGTACCGGATCGGGGAGCGAAGAGAAGCTAGCACCATTCGGCAGGGCCTACGGACCCCGACCAGGCTTGGAGTCGCCGTAAAACCGGTCAAATCCGTTAGCAAAGGGAACTTCCGGGGTTTCCCAGCAGTCAAGACCCAATTGAAGGCAACCGCTCAAACCGTGAAGGGAAATACAGTCACCGCCAAGGCTACAGTTCCCAGGGCCAGAGCCTGCGGGCAAAAGGGGCTCCCTCAGCATCCATCCAAGCTGGGGAGCGGGTTACCGGCGGGAAGCCACCAGAACCGAGAACATAACACAGGTGCAGGGAAAGGCAGTCACCGCCAACCTACCGGGAGAAGAACCACCGCAGCCGTCTGTGGGACCCGTCCATCCAGCAGTTTGTTTTACCGGAGACTTTGCATTCATCATTGGCTGAGTGAGTACCACTGTGCCGTGCGGCACCGCGCTACCCCCGCGACCCTGCACCTCACCAGGCCCCGTAACCCGCCTGCCATTCCTCCCTCACCGGGCCCCGGGACAACCAACCCCCCTACCCACGGAGGGGAAAAACAACATCCAAGCTGCTCCCTGTCATTGCTCCCAGGATCCCCGTCCAGAGCAGCGGTGGTGTCACAACCTCACCACAACCGTGGGTGGCGTCACGGACAATAAATCCCCAAAACCATTCCCCTTTTCACTCACGGGCGAGGAGCGCCGCTCGAGTCCCCGGGATCCGGCCCACTGCTCGAGCCACCGAGCAGCAAGAGAAGCAGCAGCAGCGCCGGACCCCAGCGTGGTGAGCGCAGCGTCCCCTCCCCTCCCGCGACACAGGGATCTGACCACTACCAACCTGACCACCACCAGCAGCTTAGACACATCATCAAAACACCCGACTAGGTGGGCCAAGCGCCTATGTCCACAATCACAAGTTGTACCTCTGGGATAAGGAACAGCACAGGGTCCCCAGTCTGAGGAACAGTCTAGGTGCCCTTGCTCAGATACTCATCACTCCCGGTGTGGAGATCCACCAGCTTTTTTTGCCTTAGCAGCTATAGTGGATGTTGGCTCATTACAGAGCAGCAGCTGAAATCAGTGTGCTAGTTGTGGGCTGCGCATGATGTCACTTCCATGCTCCTCCCGTCCCCCTGCTCTGGCTATGGAGGAGATTAAGGGCACTGCTTGTTGGGGAAAGGTAAGGATAATTGTTTATTTTTTTATGTCCAAATGTGTTTGGGGAAAGTGACAAACAGATTCCCAAAAATACAAATTTCATTAACAATAAGTACAAAAAAGAACACAATAAAAAGTGTAAAAACAGACATCACACTAACAATTATTAAATCAGTGCAATCCACCCGAGCTTAATGTAAATCCGGCCCACTCCAAAATACTTTCCCAGCCCAAGGGATAACTACAAGAGGGTAAAAATGCCCCAATATATATAGTTAAGGCCTCTCTTCACTCACACCTAGAAACAAGGCATAGGTGAAGCAGGGGGAAGGGGGAAGGAGGAAGGAGGGAGAGGATTTGCACAAAGAAAATAAGAGCATGTACATGAGAATAAAAAGAGGGCAATTTTCCCAGTGCCAAATATGGATCGTATAGCCGGAATCCAGCGCCCGGGTCCAGCACCTGGGCATCTTTGAAACTGCGCAGATCTGGACTTTAACAGTCCGGGTCTGGGTCCGAGTCCGGGTCTGGGTCCGGGTCCAGGTCCGCTCAGCCCTAGTCTTTGATCGATCATATATTTTTTCCTTATAGCCTCCTGATAAACTGTGTTTACGGAGAAATGCGTTGAAGCATGCAAATTTATTGATCTCAGGCTGCTGTACTTTAAAGGGAATTTCCTGCACAACCAGCTTATTATTCAACGACGGAAATTTTCCTAGTCATATTGTTGATATCTGTATTGTGGCTGATTGCCTTTGTGAATACATATTAATGTAAAGGACCCTCCATTTACTTGAAGTTAAGTATTATATGTTGGAGGATTTTCTATTCTCTGTTGTATCCTCTTTTTGTTCTCATGTACATGCTCCTATTTTCTTTCTATAAATCCTCTCCCCTTCCTCCTTCCCCCTTACCCTGCTTCACCTATGCCCTATTTCTAGGTGTGAGTAAAAGGAGGCCTTATCTATATATATATATTGGGGCATTATTATTACCCTCTTGTGGTTACCACCCTGAGCTGGGAAGGTATTTTGGAGTGGGTCGGATTTACATTTAAGCTTGGGGTGGATTACATTAATTTAATAATTGTTAGTGTGATGTGTGTTTTTAAACTTTTTTTATTGTGTTCTGTTTTGTACTTATTGTTAATGAATAAAATTTGTATTTTTGGGAATCTGTTCGTCACTAATCTAATATATAAAGCTAAGTGTATGTATGTATCTATGTATGTATGTATGTATGTGTGTATGTATGTCCGCTAAAGGAATCTGCACCGTCGCATTTACAATCACGAAATTTTGCACAGACGCCTCATGTGACCCAGGGAGCATCGTAGACTATGTTTTGACAGATACATTTAACCCCATGCTTTACAGTTAGTCTCTAAAATCCTGCCGCCATTACACTGAATGGAGGTGGGAGCTATAGGTTATTAATAGCAACTGTCAGTGGTTACTATAGGAACAAAATAAACTGTTGTTGAAGTTTATGCGTGAGGTTATATGATGTCGGTGGAGAGATGGATAGAGAGACAGAAAAAGACAGATAGAGACAGATGGGGAAAGAGACAGACCGGGAAAGAGACAGACGGGGAAAGAGACAGCCCTGGAAAGAGACAGCCCTGGAAAGAGACAGCCCTGGAAAGAGACAGCCCTGGAAAGAGACAGACGGACAAAGAGACAGACCTGGAAAGAGACAGACCTGGAAAGAGACAGACCGGAAAAGAGAAAGCCAGGGAAAGAGACAGACCGGGAAAGAGACAGCCAGGGAAAGAGACAGATCGGGAAAGAGACAGACGGGCAAAGAGTCAGACGGGCAAAGAGTCAGACGGGCAAAGAGTCAGACGGGCAAAGAGACAGACCTGGAAAGAGACAGACCTGGAAAGAGACAGACCTGGAAAGAGACAGACCTGGAAAGAGACAGACCTGGAAAGAGACAAACCTGGAAAGAGACAGCCGGACAGACCGGGAAAGAGACAGACCGGGAAAGAGACAGACCGGGAAAGAGACAGACGGGCAAAGAGACAGACGGGCAAAGAGACAGACGGGCAAAGAGACAGACGGGCAAAGAGACAGACCTGGAAAGAGACAGCCAGGGAAAGACAGCCAGGGGAAGAGACAGACCGGGAAAGAGACAGACGGGCAAAGAGACATTCCTGGAAAGAGACAGACCTGGAAGACGACAGACATGGAAAGAGACAGACCTGGAAGACGACAGACATGGAAAGAGACAGACGTGGAAAGAGACAGACGTGGAAAGAGAGACGTAGAAAGAGACAGCCGTGGAAAGAGACAGCCGGGGAAAGAGACAGCCGGGGAAAGAGACAGCCGGGGAAAGAGACAGCCGGGGAAAGAGACAGCCGGGGAAAGAGACAGTCGTGGAAAGAGACAGTTCTGGAAAGAGTCAACCGGGCAAAGAGACAGTGGTGGAAAGAGACAGTTCTTGAAAGAGTCAGCCGGGCAAAGAGACAGACCAGGAAAGAGACAGACCGGGAAAGAGACAGACGGGCAAAGAGACAGACGGGCAAAGAGACAGACCTGGAAAGAGACAGCCAGGGAAAGACAGCCAGGGGAAGAGACAGACCGGGAAAGAGACAGACGGGCAAAGAGACATTCCTGGAAAGAGACAGACCTGGAAGACGACAGACATGGAAAGAGACAGACGTGGAAAGAGACAGACGTAGAAAGAGACAGCCGTAGAAAGAGACAGCCGTAGAAAGAGACAGCCGTGGAAAGAGACAGCCGTGGAAAGAGACAGCCGGGGAAACAGACAGCCGGGGAAAGAGACAGCCGGGGAAAGAGACAGTCGTGGAAAGAGACAGTTCTGGAAAGAGTCAACCGGGCAAAGAGACAGTGGTGGAAAGAGACAGTTCTTGAAAGAGTCAGCCGGGCAAAGAGACAGACCTGGAAAGAGACAGACCTGGAAAGAGACAGACCTGGAAAGAGACAGACCTGGAAAGAGACAGACCGGGAAAGAGACAGACGGGCAAAGAGACAGACGGGCAAAGAGACAGACGGGCAAAGAGACAGACGGGCAAAGAGACAGACCTGGAAAGAGACAGCCAGGGAACGACAGCCAGGGGAAGAGACAGACCGGGAAAGAGACAGACGGGCAAAGAGACATTCCTGGAAAGAGACAGACCTGGAAGACGACAGACATGGAAAGAGACAGACGTGGAAAGAGAGACGTAGAAAGAGACAGCCGTAGAAAGAGACAGCCGTAGAAAGAGACAGCCGTGGAAAGAGACAGCCGTGGAAAGAGACAGCCGGGGAAAGAGACAGCCGGGGAAAGAGACAGCCGGGGAAAGAGACAGCCGGGGAAAGAGACAGTCGTGGAAAGAGACAGTTCTGGAAAGAGTCAACCGGGCAAAGAGACAGTGGTGGAAAGAGACAGTTCTTGAAAGAGTCAGCCGGGCAAAGAGACAGACCAGGAAAGAGACAGACCGGGAAAGAGACAGACGGGCAAAGAGACAGACGGGCAAAGAGACAGACCTGGAAAGAGACAGCCAGGGAAAGACAGCCAGGGGAAGAGACAGACCGGGAAAGAGACAGACGGGCAAAGAGACATTCCTGGAAAGAGACAGACCTGGAAGACGACATACATGGAAAGAGACAGACGTGGAAAGAGACAGACGTAGAAAGAGACAGCCGTAGAAAGAGACAGCCGTAGAAAGAGACAGCCGTAGAAAGAGACAGCCGTGGAAAGAGACAGCCGTGGAAAGAGACAGCCGTGGAAAGAGACAGCCGGGGAAAGAGACAGCCGGGGAAAGAGACAGCCGGGGAAAGAGACAGCCGGGGAAAGAGACAGTCGTGGAAAGAGACAGTTCTGGAAAGAGTCAACCGGGCAAAGAGACAGTGGTGGAAAGAGACAGTTCTTGAAAGAGTCATCCGGGCAAAGAGACAGACCTGGAAAGAGACAGACCTGTAAAGAGACAGACCTGGAAAGAGACAGACCTGGAAAGAGACAGATGGGGAAAGAGACAGCCGGGGAAAGAGACAGCCGGGGAAAGAGACAGTCCTGGAAAGAGTCAGCCGGGCAAAGAGACAGACCTAGAAAGAGACAGACCTGGAAAGAGACAGACGGGGAAAGAGACAGACGGGGAAAGATACAGACCAAGACAGACAGAAAAGAGACAGACGGGGAAAGAGACAGACAGACACATAGATAGAGACAGACACATAGATAGAGACAGACAGACACAGAGATGTAGACTGCTAGACTGATACAAATACAGACAGAGATAGAAATAGTCAGACAGAGACATAGACACAGACAGACCAAGAAAGAGACAGACAGAGAGACAGACAGACAGTCACACACAGACAGAGACTGGGAGAGAGAAAGAGTGACAGTTACTATCCCGGGCAACGCCCGGGTACTACAGCTAGTATATAATATATTTTCAATCCATGCTAAATATTAGAATTTGTATTGTGTTTGAGGAAGCACAAAAAAGGGGGAAATTACTACATAAAAGGCTCAGGACAGAGGTCATTGTTACAGGATGGGGGAGTTTATTACAGTTATTACAGTACCAAGACCATTATTAACCCTAGAATGCATGACGTTAAAAATATACATATTAACGTATTGGGGGCCTTTTAGGCCCCCATGCACATAATGTAGAAAAACACACTTAAATAACTTTCACAAGTTTATTTCAAAATTGCTCAATAAAATATGAATAGTGGACAAAATTTTAATTATAATTTTTCACAGAAAACACCAAAAAATCTTTTTTTTCCAAAATTTCATCCAAAGACATGAAAACACAAAAACGCATAGAAATCTATCGCAAACTAGCTGCAGCTACATTTTTATTCTAACTTTCTTTTCTATTATATTAGTCTTCCAAACAATTCTGACATGTTTTTTTTTCAGAAGAGTGTTCTTTGCAAACAGTTTCCTTACAAGTGGAACAATATCACTCAGTTTTCCTCTCTATGTTTCTTGGACACATGAAACAACGCTTTTGTTTTCTTTCTCCTGGCTCTGGAATAATCTGAAACTCTACGCCACACCGTTTCATTGCTTCTTTAGTTTGCTTTAGAAAGCATTTCAAGTTGCTTCGCTCTATCATGTGAGGCATTACAAGTTCATGACAAAGGTCCTTCAAGAATATGTGTCTCTTGTCCTTACACTGTGCATGAAATTCCGGATGAGTTTCTGTATAAATAATGAATGAATTTAGGGCTGCTACATCAAGCATATTTGAAAATAGTACTACAGGCCATCGTTTTGTTTGCCTCTTACACGAATATTCTCCCACCATCTCATCCATTTTATCTACACCTCCTTTTGTTGCATTGTAATGCAGGATGATTTCTGGTTTCAATTTTTGGTTATTGCTGTCAACACTGCAATCGTGATGCATGGTACTGAGTAAAATTATAGATTTCTCCTTCTTCGCCTTGTAAGATACCAAAGTCGCTTTGTTATTGAATCCAAAGACACTCTCATAAAGTGCTCGCTGACGATTGTGTTTGAGTGCTGCTGGAATTTCTCGTCTGTTTTGCTTTATAGTACCAACAAGTGTAATAGCTTTTGCAAGCAGAAAATTGCCTAGTTCAACATTGGTGAAATAATTGTCCATGGTGATGTTTCTACCTGAATTGAATATTGGAACAGCAAGAGTTTTGACTATTTCAGACCCCAGATCCTTCTGTACTGGTGCACCAACCTCTTTGCCACAGTAGATTACGCCATTTATGCCATAATAATTTGCAGAATCACACATCCAGAAGATTTTAATTCGGTACTTGGCTGGCTTGCTGGGCATGTATTGTATGAATTTGCAGCGTCCTCTGAACGGTACAAGTTGCTCATCTACAGTAACATTAGTACTAGGATTGTAAAGTTTTGTGCAATTTTTGATAAATATGTTCCAGATATAACTGATAGGGGCTAATTTGTCTGTTTCAAACCTCGCTGCACGAGTTTGCTTATCATCAAAGCCAATGATTCTTGTAATTTCCTCATATCTGCCCACTGACATTGTCGCCTTATAGTGTGGATCAGAAAGTGGGTCCAGAAATAATTCTCGTATTGGGACATCATACGATTTTTGACTCCCTGCCAGCAGTAAAAGTCCAATATATGCATAAAGTTCCGCTTTTGAGATATTTTTCCAGGATTTATTTTTTGCAGAAGCGATACGTCTTCCTTCTAGGTTTGAACATAATTTTACCTCTTCTGCAATATTGTCAGAAAAATAAGTACAGAATACATCTTTAGGGGTAAAGTAACTGGGACTTCCCACAGCTCCTTGAGCCTGTCTCACAATATTGTGTATTGGAGTTCGTCCAACTAATGTAGGATTACTGTCCCAAAAAACATTCGTTTTGGATGTTCTACTTATCACTTCTTGAGGATCCACTAGATTCACTTCTTCATCATCAGAAGAATCACTGGATGAGGATGTTTGATTAGCTGGTGGCAGATATTCTTCATCAGACAAAGATAGTTCACTTTCATCATCGCTTTGAAACATAATCGCTTCAATCTCTTGGTCAGTCAGACACTTGGAGAAGACTGTGCCATTGCTGACTAGATGTTAGCAAACTAAAATAAAAAACAATGAACACAATCAGAGTTATCCACTCTTTGCTTGTGTGTGACACACTGTAAATGTACTGTCCCCCCTTCTTCCTCTCACCCTCAGCAGCTCTTACCTTTTATACTTTTAGGTGGTGTACAATTCTCTGGATTTTTGTGGCTCACAAGCTCTAGCCTTTGCAAGCTTCTTAGAAACAGAAACTGAAAATGAATCAGATTTCCTCTCAACAGCTTATCGTATCACAAGTCCTTCAGCTATTAGCTCACAGTGTATATGTGACGCCCTGGGCAAGCCAGGGGTCACAGGTCACAACACCACACGCACCCTACATTCCCTGCAGGTACACACAAAGTCAAAACTAAAATCCTTGTTGCCTTCCTCCAGGGGCTGGTGTCCACACCAGGGGGTGGGCCAGGCGGTTGGCTCCGCCCACCGAGGAGTACACAGCCCTGGAGGAGGGAAAAACCAGGCAGATCAGAGATCAGTTAGGGAAGTGAAGGAGTAAACAGTGAAGTGGAAGGAGGAAAAGTAGAAAGTGAAGAAAGTGACAGCAAGAAGCCTGAGGTTGGTCCGGGTGTGTGCCCCGGACTGAGACAGCAAGGTTGGCAGACGGCGGTGACCGTCTGCAGGAGAGATTGCTCGGAGGTTGCCGAAAGGACCGTGGACGGGTGGTGACCCGGCGGTACCGGAGCGGTATACGAAGAACAGTCAGCACCAGGGCAGGGGCCTTTCGGATCCCGGCAAGGCTAGGAGTCGCCATAATTTGCCAAATCCGTCAGTGAAGGGGACGACTGTCTCCCAACAACCAAGTCCCAATTGAAGGCAACAGTCCGACCGTTAAGGGGAGACACCGCCATCGCCAAGGCACCAGTTTCCCAGGGCCAGCGCCTGCGGGCAAGAGTGGGGCTCCTCCGGCCCATATCCAGGCTGGGGAGCGGGTTACCGGTGGTAATCCATCGCTACCAACAGACTACACATAGGTGCAGGGAAGAGACCGTCACCATCAACTGCAGGGAACAACAGCACCGCAACCGTCCGAGGGACCCGTCCAACCAGCCGTTTGTTTACCGAGAACTGTGTCGTGTTTACTGGCTGAGTGAGTACCTCCGTGCCGTGCGGCACTGCGCTGCCCCTGCGCCCCTGCACCTCCACAGGCCCCATAACCCGCCTGTCCACCATCCCAACCCCCATCACTGGGGCCCGGGACCACCAATCCCCTACCCACGGAGGGGCAAATCAACAACTGGCTGCTCCATACCACCACTCCCGGGATCCCCAGCCAGAGCAGCGGTGGTGTTCACCTAATCACCACAACCGTGGGTGGCGTCACGGACAATAAACAATCCCCACAACCAAACCCCTTTCACTCACGGGCAAGGAGCGCCGCTAGAGTCCCCGGGATCCGGCCCATCGCTCGAGCCACCAAGCAGCAGCAGGCCGCGACAGCAGCGGCAGCCGGACCCGAACAGTGGGAGAGCGCGGCGTCCCCTCCTCCGCCCGCGACATATACTGTCCTCAGTACGCTATACACAGCTCATTACTGTGTTCAGAGGACCTGAGGTGATGTCATGGCCTTATCACTCCCTCCAAAAATCACAAGACATCCTCACATGTTATTATCCACACTCTGGCCCCTCCACCAGCATTACTGAGTACAAATAAAGTAACTTGAGACACAAACACTTCTGAGAACATGATAAAAACAGCGGGGGCCTAAAAGGCCCCCAATTCATACAGATGTAGTTTTCACCAAACAAGCATTGTTACACCATAAAGCCTATGAAAAAAGTTATATGAACAACTGGATATTATCAACAATGACATACTTGAGGAATACTTGGAGTATCAAAATTCTAACTAAAGTAATTTTGCAGATAATAGCCAAAATGTAAGCTTGGGGGCCTTTTAGGCCCCCAATATGTGTTCTAGGGTTAAAGGATGGGGCCAGACTAGAGGGGTTTTATTACTGGATGGAGCCAAGTACAGAAGACATTACTAGAGAAAGGGGCCACAACAGAAGACATTATTAAATAAAGGTGCCATGACATGGGACATTTTTACACTATAAAGACATTATTACAGGATTGGGACATTATTATAGGATAGTTGGCAGAATGGGGGACAATATAACAGGACAAGTCACATTACTACAAGATGGGGGATATTATTACAGGGTCCACAGATCTGACCAATATGATGTCGGGGGCCCCAACACAAATATTTGAATGCTTCTTCAGGATATCTAACTTCACCTCACCATGATCGGCGAGATAAGCCTGTGTGCAAAAGGGATTCTTCATGGTGTATCCACAATATGCTCAGATTTTAATCTGATACAGATGTCAACAGGTAAAAATAACATACTATGTAAAGAATGGAGCAAATACAAAGAACAGTCCAGCTCACCTGTTGTGATTCATTGGAGACCAGCAATTTTTGACTGTGCACGGACCAGAAGGAGAAAGCCAACTCCAAACGGATAAGGAGATAAATTTGTAGGATTGTCCAGCAAACAAGTCCAAAGTTTAAAAGTAAAAAATGTTTCTTTATTTCTGGAGACAGAATAAGGACGTGATATCCGAAACGCGTCCTCCTGCTCTATGTTTTTGTACTTGACATGATGGAATTTTATCCACGATGAAATAAAGAAAAAAATTTTACTTTTAAGCTTTGGATCTGTTTGCTGGACAATCCTACAAATTTATCTTCCTATGTAAAGAATGGCTAGACTTACTAACTAAAATAAGCCAGAATTTAGTTGCAAATTGAGCCACAAATTGTGGTTCACATACCATATTTATTAATGGTTTTAGACACTTTTCATATCTCACTAGACACATTTTTAAAGTGTCTTGATAAACTGGCTGTGGTTGTAAACTTTCGAACAAGTTATCCACTTATTTTTTTTTTTAACAAAAAAAAAAGTAAACCAAACAAGATGGAATGTAAAGTTTGATGGGACAGTCCAAATGTGCACCAAATTTATCACTCAGAAGGGGTCACTATAACAAGTTTAGTGCATTTTAGGATATTTTTTTTTACATATGCTACAAATTTTACACCAGTATGTTATTTCTGTTGTTTTTTTGGTCATGGCAAGACTAGAAATATTACAAATTCACATAGAAGCAAATGGTGAGAGCAATGGAGGTACAGCCTTCTCTCGATTCCTGGTGGTGCTACGTGAAAGCTTGGTCCTGGGATTGATGTGGTTCCTACAGGGCCACCATCAGGGCATTACTAGTGTATATGGCCCAGTGAGCAGAAGTAAAGAGGGGGGCCCAGACTGGGCGAAACATGCTGCACAGCCTGCGATGAGGCTGCATAGCCAAGCCACTGTATAATTGCCCTGGCAGACTATGTGGCACTCTGGAGCCCATTGTGATTACTTTACTTTAAAAAGCCCCAGGACCAGTCACAACCACAGATAATCACATTGTATGGCTGCAACAGAGCAGGCCAGCCATATCTGCCGTCTGTTCCTAAGCTGCTGGCATGCCATGGGCCTTTGCGGCATGTTACCACATTTTCTGATGTAGTGCTGACACACCTCAGCTACAACATGTATGCACAAGCTCGGGCTGTTGCAATTCCTTTGACTATTATGATCATGTTAAGAAACATTCACAATTATAAACCACTGATTGCTATTTATTTATAAGCTTTCATAAAAGTACCAACGTCCAATTCTTTTTTTAGATCCTCAGCGAATTCTTTGCCATCAGAAGCCATTCTGAACTTTCAGTGACCAGTATGATAGGGTGTGTGAGGGATAACACCAAATGTAACGCCCCTGCTCCCCATTCCCACCTGAGACCTTGTAACACTAATGAGTCACATGACACCGGGGAGGGAAAATGGCTAATTGGGCACAATTTGGCCATTTTCACTTAGGGGTGTACTCACTTTTGTTGCTAGTGGTTTTGACCTTAATTGCTGTGTGTTATTATTTAGAGGGCACCAAATTTACACTGTTATACAAGCTGTTATGTAATCACCGGAGTCAGCTCCATTGACTTCTACTCCGATCGCCAGGCGACGCCGTGTTCCTGCCGTGGATAGTGCTGGGAGAGGAGTCGATGCAGGCTCCGCTAATCCACTGGTCTGGGTTTCCTGGGGATCTACAGTGCAGCTGAGGTACCATCATTCAGCTACAGCCTATGGGAAGACACCACACCCTTTTTAATGCCCCTCCTGTCTGCTGACCACTGCCAGAGATAGTTCTGAAAATTCTTGCTCCTGTTTTATCCTGTTCTGTGATTTCGTGTGCTGATTACCGCTTGTTTCCTGACTACCCTCCTGCCTGCTGTTTTTGTACCTCACTGCCTGATCCGGTTTTGACCTCTGCTTGTTTCTGATTACATCCTTGCCTGCCGATTCTGTCCCTGTTACGCAATTCCTGGTTTGACCCTGCCTGATGACTACTCTCTCGGACTGCAGCCTTCCACAGGTAGCGATCTCCAGGGTCCTGTGTAATTCCAAATCCCTGTATAGGGGTTAAAGGGTTTCAGGGCTCTGGGGGTCCTGCTTGGTGAGTGGCTTCCCTCTAGCCTGTCCATTACAGCCCATCTGAGTCTGTGGATCCAGGCAGGCGTTACAGCTGTACTCTGACTGCTTTACATTGTATCAAAGTATCATATCAGCAGTATTGTCCCTTGAAAAGCTATAATAAAAAATAATTACAAAAATGTGATGGGTGTACTCACTTTTGTGATATACTGAACATGGTAATATTTAAAAGGGAACCTGTTAACAAAAATATACACTAATAACCTGCAAATATGGGGTTAGCATTCAGGTTATAGCATTCTGAAACTGCTGCAAAAAGGAAATTAACTTTATTCCTCTTGGCAGCCTCCAGCTTTCAGTTATAGAAGCGCGGATGGAGCAGGTTCAGTCACTGCTCGGCAGATGTGTACGTAGCTAGGCTTTCTGGCACCCAGGGCAAGAATTATGTTTGCGTCCCCCTGCTCCCCCAAGTGGTTTGGCTAGTTGTCACGTGACGTGACCACTCATTCATAAGCTTTTTGCACCATTACAGTCACATTCCAACAAGTTGGTCTTCCCCATTCTCTCAATGTGAGTGAAAAACAGAGAAACAGGAAGAAAAGCTAGTTGTCACATTACCGCAAGTGTGAAAATTGCATATTAGTAGAGTGGCCACGTGATGACTGTTGAAACCAACAAGAAGAGCTGAATTCTAACAGTGAATATATTATACAATGTTAAAAATGTGAAGACTTAATTTTATAATTAAAGGGGTTGTCCAGATTTGAGATGAAAGTGTCCAGTCACTAAGTGACTGCTGGCTCCAGAATTCTCGCAGAGCATGCACTGCACACCTTTAGGATACTCGCATGCCAGTGGCGAGAGTGGACAGTCATGAGAGTACATGTATGCGATTTATACACTTCCGGCCACATTTCGACTAGACGTGTCAGTTGTCGCTCAATTCATTTTCATTGAGCGAGGCCATGCATGTCTAGTCGACACGTGACCAAATTTATGTAAATAGCATACTTGCAGTTTCATGACCTCCCCTCTCTCCGCTGCACCAGAGAATCCTGACAGTGTGTGCTATGAAAACTCAAATGTCAGCAGTCACAGAGCAACACAGATTGACTGCAGATCATTGCAAACTTAGACAACCCCTTTAATGCCAGTAAAATAAAAACATTGTAACCCTTTACTTGGCAGATGGCACAATACTTTCTTAAAGAGGCTGTCTACTACTTTAACATTGATGACCTATCCTCAGGATAGGTCATCAATGTCTGATCAGCCGAGTCCAAACCCCGGCTGCTAAGGCGCTGGCGGTAGCAGCAAGTGGCTGGAAGTGCTTAGTTCCAGAGCTGCTCTGTCTTTTGATAGTGGCCACACCTGGGTACTGCACATCCACCTGCTATTGATTTAAATGGGAGGCGAATGTAAAGTGCTCGGCCGCGGCCACTATCAGAAGATGGAGCAGCTCTGGAAATGAGCATTTCCGGCCGCCTTCTACCGCCACCAACACCTAGTACAGCTAATCAGTGGAGGTGCTGGATATCCTAAGGCGGGCTTTGCACGTTGCGACATCGCAAGCAGATGCTGCGATGTCGCACGTGATAGTCCCCGCCCCCGTCGCAGCAGCGATATCTTGTGATTCCTGGCGTAGCGAACATTATCGCTACGCCAGCTTCACATGCACTCACCTGTCCTGCGACGTCGCTCTGGCCGGCGTCCCGCCTCCTTCCTAAGGGGGGTGGGTCGTACAACGTCAGAGCGACGTCACACGGCAGGTGGCCAATCAAAGTGGAGGGGCGGAGATGAGCAGGATGTAAACATCCCGCCCACCTTCTTCCTTCCGTATAGCCGCCGGCGGCAGGTAAGGTGATGTTCCTCGCTCCTGCGGCTTCATACACAGCAATGTGTGCTGCTGCAGGAACGAGGAACAACATCGTACCTGTCGCGGCAGCGTAATTTTGAAAAAGTCGGAGCCTACACCGATGATACAATAACGATGCTATTGCACTCGTTAATCGTATCATCTAGGATTTACACACTACGATGTCGAAAGTGACGCCGGATGTGCGTCACTTTCAATTTGACCCCACCGACATCGCACGTGCGATGTTGCAACGTGCAAAGCCGCCCTAAGGATAGGTCATCAATGTTAAATAATGGACAACCTCTACATACAGTAGCCATATATAATGTAATCTTACAAGTCATAAATTGTTACTTGTGTAGTGAGCCAGGGCACTGCACCTTCCCTGGGCCGGCTGCCAACTTGGCAGCTGTCTCAGAGAATGGATGACTTCCACTATGGTGGGGGAGAGGAGCGGAAAAAACAGAAAGACACCATGAATCGCCACATCAAGTAGCCGAACGGCGCCCCCCTGCATGCTGCACCCACGGCATATGCCCCATCTGCCCCCTCTGATACACCTCTAACACTTAGTACATAGTGAGTGGCAGCTGTTACCATGCCCCAGAACTCTGACCAGCAGCCTTGTTGGCATGCACTGCAGAGCCAGCTTCAGTGCACCCCACAAGACAGATACCCCAATTCACCAAGTCAGCACTAAAAGGTCTCGTTGCATCCCACATAATGGAAAAATGTGAAAAAAAATATAAATAAAAATAGGTAATGGTGGATATTTTGGCCAAAATATGCAAGCTCGCAACAGTAGACTGCTAACAAAAGGTTTAAAAATAAGAAAAACAATTGAAAAAAAAACAACCAAACATATACTCACCTCACTGCTCCCCTGTTCATCCCCTCACTGTCCGCTGTCTGGTCCTCAAGGCTGCCTCGTCTTTGTCGTAGCTCTTATCTCCCGACATGTTCACTCTAGCCTGGACTACCAGATCTCAGAGGTTACTGTGCATCACATTTCCATGCTAAAATGCTAGTGAACTGTGACTTCTATCTGCTCTACTGAAGTTGGCAGGTGAAAAGATGCACGAGACACAGATGGCTTTTGCAGTTTATTTTGCATTTCAAGGTTCTCCAATCTCTTCATCTGCAAAAACCAGGTGCTAAATAATTATGAGTACAATGGTCATTAAAGGTGTTTTCCCCAAAACAAAGTTAGTTTTAAAGTTGATTTTAATCAATAAATCTTGGAATAATATTAATTTCCACAATTGGATGTGTTTACATTTTTTTCCTGTGCTGAGCTAATCTTACAGTCACGATGATCAGGAGAAAGCAGGGACTGTGGCTCCTAGACTGGCCCTTAGACTAGGAGGGCCTTGGCTAGCCCTTATGTCAGAGTTACCTCTGATGGTGGGGATGTCTGAGCCACCAGCCTGACCCTGCTTCTGACCAGCCCTGAGCTAATACCACCTCTCTCCCTACCCCAGGGGGATGGGGACTGGTGGGACAGGAGCATGTTAACACCAACCGTGATAGATAATGGTACAAAAAGGGGTAACCAAAACTCTCACACAGCACGCTCACACAGTAATCAGACACCAAATGATAAGTAGGAAAAAAAGGACAGGGAGGAAATAACCAGACGACTGGAGGAATTCCACAGCACACTAAGCAACACACAGTAAACCACCAGTTACTGGAACACAACAGCACACGGACCAGTTTAGCAAAAAGCTATAGTCGGCATGGGAAGACAAATTCCTCCATCTCAATTAGTCGCAGAGTAACTGTGATAAGTCTCCTGCAACATGTGATCTAAAAGGTAACTAGCAAAAATGAACTCCTGCTAGTCTGATCACTAAAGCGCACACAGCTTGTTGACACCCGAGCCTGCCTGTGCAACTCAGAAGCACCAGAGAAACCAGTATGGAGTGTAAGGGGTACTTTACATGTTGCGACATCGCTACCGAAATATCGTCGGGGTCACGGTTGTTGTGACGCACATTCGGCGCCGGTAGCGACATCGCAACGTGTAAATCCTAGGAGCGACGATGAACGAGCGTGAAACAGTCAAAAATCGCTGATCTGTGTCACGTCGTTCATTTCCATTATGTCGCTCCTGCTGCTGATACGATGTTGTTTGTCGCTCCTGCAGCACCACACATCGCTGTGTGTGAAGCCGCAGGAATGACAAACATCTCCTACCTGCGTCCCGCCGACAATGCGGAAGGAAGGAGGTGGGCAGGATGTTACGTCCCGCTCTTCTCTGCCCATCCGCTTCTATTGGCCGGCCGCTTAGTGACGTCGTGGTGACGCCGAACGCACATTCCCCTTAAAGGAGGGATTGTTCGGCGGTCACCGCGACGTCGCCGACCAGGTATGTGCATGTGATGCTGCCGTAGCGATAATGTTCGCTAAGGCAGCTATCACAAGATATCGCATGTGCGACGGGGGCGGGTGCTATCGCGCTCGACATCTCTAGCCGATGTTGGCGACGTCGCAACGTGCAAAGTACCCCTAAGAGTCTGTAGTTTGAACAGCGTCTGATGCTGCCATGACATTGGCGAGTTTAGAGCCAAACACCATGTGACACTTACTGTATATGCGCCCCTGCTGTGTAATGGCCATGTAATGGCAGAGAACACTACAGCCATAATGTTTTGGATTATTTTGTATGTTTTCCCAAGTTCTCATATCCATTTTTTAAAGGGACATTGTTTGATTATACCAAAGCAGCTGGGAAGGGGAGGATGTAAAAGAGAGTATAAAGACATTACAGCACAGGATCCTTACTGATACTTTTTGTGAGGTAAAACATTTCCCTACCTGTTTTTAAAAAAATGTTTTATCTCAAATAAATAATTATTTGCAATCTTGTGCTGTAATGTCTGTATACTTTATTATTTCCTCCCCTGTCCAGGAGAAGTGGTATGATCAGACCATGTCCCTGTATGGTCAGACACAGCCATTACACAGTACATAGCAGGGATAGATTTAAGATTATTTCAGCACAGGAAAGTTTTTTTGTAATCAAGTCCAGTTGTGGAAATTATTATTATTCCAAAATCTATTGATTAAAATAAACTTTGTTCATGGGGAAAACACCTTTAAAAGTCACATTTGTGACAAGTGTTCTTAATGCATTGGTTCATTGTAAACAGCAGAAAGTCTGTACATTTTTCTTATAAACCTAATATGCAAGGGGGAAGAGGGTTTAAATAATTTTGATTGCAACTATATCAGCAAGAGGAAGACTGTACCGAAATAATATGAGGTCTAAAGAAAGGCATTTGTGAATGTTGCCATTGTACACAGCAGTCCTAATGCAGTGCTGATAGATGGCATTCAGTGCTGTATTGTGCACAGCAGGCTGCATGACACTGCTCACTACACTGCGCTCGTATGGAGACTTATTGGGGGAGAGGGTGGAGTAATATCTCGTAACATCTGCCTAAAGGAACATTACAACTATTATATCTTAAGAGGAGCATAATGTTCTTTTGAAAAATTATTATTCCCCAGCCTTACTTTGGTACAGCAAAGAAAACGTTCGTGCCTGAACTTCTTTGAGACAATCTAAACAGTAAGTATACTTTTAATTCTCTCGTTTCTATTATTTTTCCTTTTAAACAATTTTTTTATCTCTACTGGCTAACACGGTACAAAGATATATTTTACTTGTATTATTTTTCCTGCATTTGTGCATTTTAGGTTATGTAATTAGGCAGAATTAAAAGAGTTATATAATATCTTTTAAGAGTAAAAAACAAACCAAAAACAAATGATAAGGCACTCTCACACGGATAAGAATCAACACAAAAATGAATAATATTTATCACATGCACAACTGGTTTTAAGACATATTTTCCATGTTTATGGTGATTCTTATCAGTTTGGCAGCCCCTATCGCTTTTTTTTTTCCCTTTCTTGTTCTTTATTCTTGATCACTCTCTGTTTGAACTCTTCTTGGGGAATTTCCTCCAGCACGCCAGGTTGACTGCCTCTATTGCTCAACTATCGGGTGAGAAGTTTCTCTTTTTGTGTTTTAATAGTTTAATTTATCCTACTTCCCTATTTTGTATATAAGACTTCTTAAAGCATTTATAATGTGCTCTACCTGTGTAATTTAATACTAGACATCAGCCCTTCCCTTAGGGCTCAGTCGTCTGTTTTTTGCAAAGGAGTGCGATCGTTGGTTTTCATTGCTAGCCCTCGTACCAGTTATAGACTCTTTAGGGCCATTCATATGTCTGCGATTCTTTTGTGGAAAAATGTCCGGCATGTCGGATTTAAAATCAGAAATGAATGTCTATGGGCCAGTGGAAAAAACAAATAAATAAAAATCAGTCCACACTCATAGTATCATAGTATCATAGTATCATAGTTTTTAAGGTTGAAGGGAGACTCTAAGTCCATCTAGTTCAACCCGTAGCCTAACTGTCAGGTTTCCAGGTTTTCCAGTTCTCTTTTGACTGCCCTTGCCCTCGGTTAACATGGAGGTTACCGTTCTGTTGCCCTACTTCCTGTCCAGCAGCTTAAAAGGCCGCCTCCCAGCCCAGTCCAGTGCCTGAGTATACTGCCTGCTGTGTGCTCCTGCTGTGTTTGCTGCTTATTCCGGATTGCCTCGGGATTCCCCTAAAGGACTACCTACCGATTGTCTCAGGACTGTACCCGGCTCTTAAGGCTGTGCCCGGATTCCGTTTACCATCTTCGGTCAGCACTCCGCCTGGTTCTCTTTGTGGTTCGTAACCATCCTGGATAAACATTTCCGTACGGACACTCATTGACTTTACCGCTTGCTCCTTATCCCGGCCGCTGCGCATTTAGGCCTTCCGGGGTAGATTGCCGGACAGTCCCTGTATAGGGGTTCGCTCCGGTGGTCTCCCTGGGGGAGTCCGGTGCGTGGTCCCGGGAATCCCCTGCGCGTCTATTCCGGAAAGTATTATATGTGTTATTGTATTGTTGTGTTTGTTCTGTTTCTACCGTGGTGACATACTATAAAACATCTTGTACCCGGAACTCGTCTCTGATTGTCATTGCCCTACGCTATCGAAATCCTCAGAATATAGAATAAGTATTACACTAACATGTTGATCCAGAGGAAAGCAAAAAAAACCCAATGTGGCAAACAAGTTCCAATGGTGAAAAAATTTCCTTCCTGACTCCACATCCGGCAATCAGACTAGTTCCCTGGATCAATACCCTGTCATAAAATCTAATATACATAACTGGTAATATTAAATTTTTCAAGAAAGGTATCCAGGCTCTGCTTAAATGTTAGTAGTGAATCACTCATTACAACATCATGCGGCAGAGAGTTCCATAGTCTCACTGCTCGTACAGTAAAGAATCCTCGTCTGTGATTATGCTTAAACCTTCTTTCCTCAAGACGTAGCGGATGCCCCCGTGTTCCAGTCGCAGGCCTAGGTGTAAAAAGATCTTTGGAAAGGTCTCTGTACTGTCCCCTCATATATTTATACATTGTGATTAGATCCCCCCTAAGCCTTCGTTTTTCCAAACTAAATAACCCCAAGTTTAATAACCTGTCTTGGTATTGCAGCCCACCCATTCCTCTAATAATCTTGGTGGCTCTTCTCTGCACCCTCTCCAGTTCAGCTATGTCCTTCTTATATATCGGTGACCAGAATTGTACACAGTATTCTAAGTGCGGTCGCACTAGTGACTTGTACAGAGGTAGAACTATATTTTTTTCATGAACACTTATACCTCTTTTAATACATCCCATTATTTTATTAGCCCTGGCAGCAGCTGCCTGACACTGTCCACTAAAGTGAAGTTTACCATCCACCCATACACCCAAGTCTTTTTCTGTGTCTGTTTTACCCAGTGTTCTACAATTAAGTACATAATCATAAATGTTATTTCCTCTACCCAAGTGCATGACCTTACATTTATCTACATTAAACTTCAATTGCCACTTCTCAGCCCAATCCTCCAATTTACATAAATCTCCCTGTAATATAAAATTATCCTCCTCTGTATTGATTACTCTGCAGAGTTTAGTATCATCTGCAAATATTGAAATTCTACTCCGCATGCCCCCAACAAGGTCATTTATAAATATGTTGAAAAGAAGCGGGCCCAATACTGACCCCTGTGGTACCCCACTATGAACTGAGACCCAGTCCGAGTACGTACCATTAATAACCACCCTTTGTTTCCTATCACTGAGCCAGTTTTTAACCCAGTTACACATATTTTCCCCTATCCCCATTATTCTCATTTTATGTACCAACCTTTTGTGTGGCACCGTATCAAAAGCTTTTGAAAAGTCCATATACACAACATCCACTGCATTTCCCTGGTCCAGGCTTGAACTTACCTCTTCATAGAAGCTGATCAAATTAGTTTGACAGGATCGATCCCTCATAAACCCATGTTGATACTCTGTCATAAAGTTATTTTTCTTGAGATACTCCAGTATAGCATCTCTCAAGAAACCCTCAAGGATTTTACCAACCGTAGAGGTTAAACTTACCGGCCTATAATTTCCCGGCTCAGTTTTTGTCCCCTTTTTGAATATTGGCACCACATTTGCTATGCGCCAGTCCTGCGGTACCGACCCTGTTATTAAGGAATCTGAGAAGATTAAAAATAATGGTCTATCTATCACAGAACTCAATTCCTGTAGTACTCTGGGGTGTATGCCATCCAGGCCCGGAGATTTGTCAACCTTAGTGATTTCGAGGCGGCGGCGTACTTCCTGCTGGGTTAAGCAGGTAATATTCAAGGGTGAATTTATGGTATCACTGGTCATGTCATCTGCCATGGCATTTTCTTGTATAAAAACCGTAGAAAAAAAGTCATTCAGCAGGTTGGCTTTACCCTCATCCCCTTCCACCATTTCGCCAAGACTATTTTTAAGGGGGCCAACACTATCGCTTTTCAGTTTTTTACTGTTTATGTAGTTAAAGAATATTTTAGGATTATTTTTACTTTCTCTCGCAATGAGTCTCTCTGTCTCAAACTTAGCTAACTTAATTTGCTTTTTACATATTTTATTTAATTTTCTATAATTATATAATGCCTCATCACTACCTACCCTCTTTAATTCTTTTAAGGCTTTCTGTTTTTCTTTTATTGCTTCCCTTACAGCTCTATTTAGCCATAGGGGTTTCCTCCTATTTCTAGCATGTTTGTTCCCATAGGGTATATTTTCTGCACAAGCCCTATTCAGGATGCTCATAAAAGTCTCCCATTTGCTTTGTGTACTTTTATTACTTAGTACATCATCCCAGTTTATTGCACTAAGATCATCTCTCAACCGTTTAAAATTTGCTTTCCTGAAGTTTAGTGTCCTTGTAGCCCCTCTACTAGACATCTTACGAAAGAATACATGAAAACTTATTATTTTGTGATTACTATTCCCCAAGTAACCCCCAACTTGTATATTTGATATGCGGTCTGGCCTATTGGTTAGTACAAGGTCTAGTAGTGCTCCCCCTCTTGTGGGGTCCTGTACCATTTGTGAAAGGTAATTATCTTTCATTGTTATCAAAAATCTATTTCCTTTGCTGGAACTGCAAGTTTCTGTTCCCCAATTTATATCAGGATAGTTAAAGTCCCCCATAATAATTACCTCTCCGAGACTTGCTGCTTTATCAATTTGCTTTATGAGGAGATTCTCTACCTCTTCCATAATATTCGGCGTCTTATAACACACCCCTATCAGTATTTTATTATTCATTCTCCCCCCCCTTATCTCCACCCATAGGGACTCTACATTCTCAGTACCCTCACATATGTTGTCACGCAGGATGGGTTTTAAGGATGATTTTACATATAGACACACACCTCCCCCTCGCTTATTTGTACGGTCATTCCTGAATAGGCTATAACCCTGTAAATTAACAGCCCAGTCATAGCTCTCATCCAGCCATGTCTCTGATATCCCCACTATATCATAATTTTCTTCCAACAATATTAATTCTAATTCCTCCACCTTATTTGTGAGGCTTCGGGCATTAGTGTACATGCACGTTACGTATGACTCTGTACCTGTATTCCTGCTTACTGTATTAACTGTCCTAACCCTTCCCCCCGTACCACCCCCAATTTCATTACTTGTGCCCTGGTCACTATCTGCACTACATTCCCCTTCTATAAAGTGAATACCCTCGCCCCCCATTCCTAGTTTAAACACTCCTCCAACCTTCTAGCCATTTTCTGCCCCAGCAGAGCTGCACCTTCCCCATTAAGATGCAGCCCATCCCTAGCATAGAATCTGTAGCCAACTGAAAAGTCGGCCCAATTCTCCAGGAACCCAAAACCCTCTTTCCTACACCAATTCCTGAGCCACCTGTTAACCTCCCTGATCTCTCTTTGCCTCTCTGGTGTGGCTCGTGGCACAGGTAGTATTTCCGAAAATACCACCTTTGAGGTCCATGCTTTAAGCTTACAACCTAATTCCCTGAAATCATCTTTAAGGACCTTCCACCTACCTCTAACTTTGTCATTTGTGCCAATGTGTACAATGACCGCTGGGTCCTCCCCAGCCCCTCCCAGTAATCTGTCAACCCGATCAGCGATGTGCCGAACTCGAGCGCCAGGAAGACAACACACTGTTCGGCGATCCCTGTCTTTGTGACAGATTGCCCTATCTGTCCCCCTAATAATTGAGTCCCCCACTACCAGTACCTGTCTTGCCTGCCCTGCACTCCTATTCCCCCCCTTACTGGAGCAGACACTCCTCTGGCGTTCAGAGGTCATGCCTTGCTGCAGCAATGCTACCCCTGTAATGACATCCCCCTCATCTGCCAAGTTTGCAAACCTATTGGGGTGTGTCAGTTCAGGACTAGCCTTCCTAGCACTTTTCCCTTTACCCCCCTTTCTAACTGTCACCCAGCTACCTACCTCACCGTCCTGCCGCTCCCTACTACGATCCTCCCCCACATCTGACCCAGCAAGCTGCTGCTCAGTGAGCAGCACACTCCTTTCCATATTGCTAATGCATCTCAGAGTTGCCAGCTGCTCATTTAGATCCAGTATCTGGGCTTCCAAATGTGCAACTTGTACACATCTCGAACAACAGTATGCACCCTCGAACGGCTTTTCAAGGACTGCATACATGAGACAAGATGTACACTGGATCGCATTAGCAATAGTGGAGCACATTTTCTAATGGGGATAGCGCTAAACAAATGTTAAGTAATTAAACAACTAAATACAAACAATTCTACTCACACTTACTTTTGCTCACACTTTGCTCACTCACGCTCACAATGAACAAGACAGGCCAAAATTCGGTTCTCCTTGAGCTTGCGGTGACTCTTCACTTATCCCAGAAGGCACTGGGAATATGCAAATTATCCTCGCAAGACTCCTTCCCTGGCTTTCAGAACTCTTCCTTCTAGCTGTAACGGCCAAAACCCGGTTCTCCTTGAGCTCGCGGTGACTCTTCACTTATCCCAGAAGGCACTGGGAATATGCAAATTATCCTCGCAAGACTCCTTCCTCTGATTTAACGGACTTATACAAAGAGTCAGCTCGGGCACTCAAAGAACATGAAAAAATAGAAAATGTTGATGCTTTTTAATGCCAATTTTATTCATGCAAAGGTCTGTATTATTATGACGTTTCGGCCATACAATTTTGGCCTTTATCAAATAAATGCACTGAAAGAACAAAAGAAAATATATACCAT
This sequence comes from Anomaloglossus baeobatrachus, assembly GCF_048569485.1. Classification (NCBI taxonomy): domain Eukaryota; kingdom Metazoa; phylum Chordata; class Amphibia; order Anura; family Aromobatidae; genus Anomaloglossus; species Anomaloglossus baeobatrachus. The sequence continues at coordinate 179,192,461 of NC_134360.1, read as the reverse complement.
AGTAAATACACAATGTTACTCTCACATACATGTACAATCAATTTTTTACATAGTGCATGGGACAAAAATTTGGCGAATGTTTGAACAAAGAACAAATCATAGAAAAAATAAATAAAAAACCTTAATACACGTTTGTGTGAATAATCAATGATCAATCGGTTGAGAGACCCTAGTGCTTATAAGGCACAAGTACAGAGTTGTTACAATGTAAAAATACATACCACAGGAAACGTATATGAGGCTAGACTGGTGAAATTGAGTTCACATGTGTTGGCCAATGGTACATTAGTAATCAACCTGAAGTAAAGAACAGACTCGTCTAAGAAAATTACATATATTTCATGTATACGTGTAGATAGGGGACCGGTAGGTGAAATGTAAAATATGAGACAGAGGGTATATAGGCTACAAAATTTTTTTCTGATAGATTTACCTTTGCTATTGTCTATATGATATACCTCTTGAAGACCCAACGTTCATTAGAGTACTGTGGCGTATGGCCCACTAAATGGCATAAGATACAAGAATACAAGGAAAGCAGCAAGAGTTAGATTATGACATCCATCAAGTGGAAGGGGAGAGGGCCGGGGCACCCCGCAGACATATCTAGTTCTTGTAACTTCATATTAAGTTAACATATAGGGTAAGAAGAATAATATGATGTTACCTTAACTTTATCTATGGAATAGATCTCTCAAGGGGCTCATGTTCAATAAATTGCTGTGGTGTAGGACCCACCAAGTTGCTTTAAATATAAAGAAAACAGAATAAGAAACATGGAGGGGATGAGACACATGGAAGGGATGAGACACACAGCCTTTGTCACTCACCACAATATGTGTCAAGATCAATGTTCTATAGTATGAAAACGTGACTCCAAGTCCTTGGAACTAGAATGTACAGAGACTGTGCATCAATATACCCACAGGCTAAGTTCAGTCAGTGAGCATGTAAATATACTGGAGGATGCCACCAACCTTGTTACACTGGTTTTCTCTCTTTCCCCCTTTAGGCACTATAAACGTCATCACGGAAGTCACAACATCATATCATCACGTTTACCTCGGAATCACCTATTTCACATATCCCGTGTGTGTGCGCATGCGTGCGCGGCCGCGGGGATTACAGACCCGTGCCCGCGCCCGCGTCTGCCATACACAGGAGCCACGTCCTTCACTTCCCCGCGCCGTGTGTGGGGCGCGGGCGCGCGCGCGTGCGGGTTCCCCCGCTTGTGCGCGCGCTTGCGCTCCACGGCCGGCGTCGCGCCGCCTGTGGTTCGCCTGCGCGCATGGGCGGGGGGCATTCCCGGCTGGAACGCCCCCTGCGCGTGCGCGCGACTGCGTTCCACTGGCGGCGCTGCGTTCCACTTGCAGGACTTCCCACACACGTGCTTTAGCTTTAAATGGCGGCCGCTATGCACGCACCGGCACCTTCGGACATCACGGGTTTTCCCCACATACAGCCTTCATCCCCACAGAATCACCACTGCATTTTGCGTACCCAGGTAACTAACAGGGATCTACCTATACCCCTTTTGGAAGGGTCAATGTAATACAGTAACTGATTATGATAATCTTATAGATCTTCACAGGAGGGCTGTAGACACAGGGCTTTCATACCCTAAGGAGTCCTTGACAGTTTAATAAGGTTGGTGGCATCCCCACGGAATCACCACTGCATCTTGAGTACCCAGGTAACTAACAGGGATCTACCTATACCCCTTTTGGAAGGGTCAATGTAATACAGTAACTGATTATGATAATCTTATAGATCTTCACAGGGGGGCTGTAGACACAGGGCTTTCATACCCTAAGTAGTCCTTGACAGTGTAACAAGGTTGGTGGCATCCTCCAGTATATTTACATGCTCACTGACTGAACTTAGCCTGTGGGTATATTGATGCACAGTCTCTGTACATTCTAGTTCCAAGGACTTGGAGTCACGTTTTCATACTATATAACATTGATCTTGACACATATTGTGGTGTGTGACAAAGGCTGTGTGTCTCATCCCCTCCATGTTTCTTATTCTGTTTTCTTTATATTTAAAGCAACTTGGTGGGTCCTACACCACAGCAATTTATTGAACATGAGCCCCTTGAGAGATCTATTCCATAGATAAAGTTAAGGTAACATCATATTATTCTTCTTACCCTATATGTTAACTTAATATGAAGTTACAAGAACTAGATATGTCTGCGGGGTGCCCCGGCCCTCTCCCCTTCCACTTGATGGATGTCATAATCTAACTCTTGCTGCTTTCCTTGTATTCTTGTATCTTATGCCATTTAGTGGGCCATACGCCACAGTACTCTAATGAACGTTGGGTCTTCAAGAGGTATATCATATAGACAATAGCAAAGGTAAATCTATCAGAAAAATTTTTTGTAGCCTATATACCCTCTGTCTCATATTTTACATTTCACCTACCGGTCCCCTATCTACACGTATACATGAAATATATGTAATTTTCTTAGACGAGTCTGTTCTTTACTTCAGGTTGATTACTAATGTACCATTGGCCAACACATGTGAACTCAATTTCACCAGTCTAGCCTCATATACGTTTCCTGTGGTATGTATTTTTACATTGTAACAACTCTGTACTTGTGCCTTATAAGCACTAGGGTCTCTCAACCGATTGATCATTGATTATTCACACAAACGTGTATTAAGGTTTTTTATTTATTTTTTCTATGATTTGTTCTTTGTTCAAACATTCGCCAAATTTTTGTCCCATGCACTATGTAAAAAATTGATTGTACATGTATGTGAGAGTAACATTGTGTATTTACTATGGTATATATTTTCTTTTGTTCTTTCAGTGCATTTATTTGATAAAGGCCAAAATTGTATGGCCGAAACGTCATAATAATACAGACCTTTGCATGAATAAAATTGGCATTAAAAAGCATCAACATTTTCTATTTTTTCATGTTCTTTGAGTGCCCGAGCTGACTCTTTGTATATTTGACTTTTTTCTCGGTGGCACCTAACCTATATGTGAGCCAGATTCTATTCTATATATTGATTTAACGGACTGTCAGAATAGAAAAGGTGGAGAATTTGATTTTTGTTGTTGCTTTTTTTTGTCACTGTAACATATGAAAAAAAATAAACAAATAAATATGATGACAACACTCTGTCCACAATATAATCAAAGTGTAGTCAACAAAATTAGGCAACTTTTCTTGTAGGTGAGAAGATCGAACATCTGAATGAGTCCTTAGCAGGATATTCTTGTTTACCAATGAATACTTTTGTGGTTATAATTAGTGATGGACGAGCATGCTCATCACAGCTCATTACTTGATCCAGCCTCAATCGACTTCGATTAAGACCACTTTACACGCGGTCGCGAATTGGTTGCGCGCGCTGCCACTAGTCAGACCCTGCGCGGTGTGGTAGCCATTAGTGGGGGAGAACGGTCATCGAGTGAGGACAGAAGGTGCTCCTGGGGACTAGGCACACACGGGGTACAGGTCCCTAGAGCAGAATCCAGTTTATCTACCTGGTAAACCTGCTGGTGAGGGGAACTACAGGTACCTCACCAACCTCACAGGTCCAAGCCTCAGCAGCAACACAGGGACCCATAAGGGGACAGAGCCTGGAGCCATCTCACTTAGTCCATGCTGCCGGCAAGCGGGCCGAACAGAAAGGAGAAAAGGCAGTTGCGACTCCCTGGATAGACCCCCATGGTACTTCAGGTCAGGGGGTTATCCGAAAACAGAAGTGCTAGAAAGGCGAGCTAACTGGTTACCCTCAGACTGGCCTGAAGGACACCTGGTTTCACCTGGTTTACTGAAGCATCGCCCGGGTCAGCTCACCATAACAACTGAAGTGAGTAAAAATCAGTTAAAAGACTGTTGGACTCTGCCTGTGTTATTTTGGGAAATTGTTACCCTGCTCACCTGAGCCCCTGAGGCCTGCCTCACTCACGGGAGGCTACATCATCGGGCTGCAGACCTCATCAGCCCCAGAAGCTTGTAAAACCTGCAGCAGCGGTCATTTACACCCCTGACCGCAAGACGTGAGTGGCGTCACGACAAATAAATTAACTTACCCTACCTGTTTGCCATATTGTACAAGTTCTGTGGCGTCCCTGAAGAGGATCTGCATCCGTGGGGTCACATCTCTTTTTGGCTTCACAAACAGGATCCAGGACTAGACTCGTTCAGATGGGTGACAGTGAGCCTCGGCGGTCCACTTTAAAAATTTGAACCGCCGCCATTTTTGCCACCGCTGAAAGTGCGTCATCAGAAAGCTGCAGCTCGCCCAGGAGAAGTAACCGCCCACAGAGAGGAGTGTCCGTCTCAGAAATTCCCAGACTGCTCTGACCCATGCGAGAGGAGATGAGGGGGCTGATCTATCCCCGGACTGCTGGGACGTCCCTAGCCCTGGGAGAGGAGAAACGGAACTAGGGCTAGAACCTGATGAGCGAGGGAAGGAGCAAGATGGCGTCGGCAGCAGATGATCCGAAGGAGCCGGGCTGGTCAAGGCCCATGACGGCGGAGGAGCTGGAAGTAGAGGTTAATAGAATTGTTGACCGCATGGAAGAGCAGCAGAGATGAGAGGTGGCCGCCTGGAGAACCAGGGTGCTGGGGGCGATCCGATGCCTGCGGTTGTCCGTGCAGCGGGGCCCGCCTGTAGGCGCCGCCCATGCTCAGCCTAAATCACCACCAGTGACAGAGGCCCCGCCACAGGATGTCTCCGGCCCGACGCCGTGTGAGTCCAAAGCTACCCCTCCCCTACCTGGTGTGCTGATCCCGCCGGCGCTGCTATAAGAAGCTGGAACAACACCCACGCCTTCCCAACTTGAAGCGGTTGCAGCACCCTCTCTGCTGGAAAGGGGTCCAGGTGCCCTGCCCTCAGCTTACCTGGTTGTTAAAGGCCCTGTCATCGAGCTGCCGCTCACCAGACCTGAAGCGGTCGCAGCACCTTCTCCGCTGGAGAGGGATCCTGAAATCCCGTCGCCGTCCTGCTCAGCTACCAAAGGCTCGACCCCAGAATTGCCACTTGCCCGACCGGAGGAGGCTGCAGCACCCTCTGTAAGAGAGGGAGGCGATATTGGCATATCTAAAGCCAAGGCCGCGCTGCTGTTCCCCCACCGACCGGAAGAGGTCGCAGCACCCTCCGCGAGGGAGGGAGAACAGGTCCTGCAACCAGTGGCAACTGCCGCTATTCCATCAACAACCCAACTTAACCAGGACACAGCAAGCTTCAGCGGGGAGGAGGATATGCAGCGCACTTTGCTCACCTGGTGTCACACTAATGACCAGGTGATGTCACTGTGGAGGGAAGCTCACCCCAGGGCCTTGTCAGCATGGCAAGCTCGCAGAGAACGACGATGGGTGAGAGCTGGTCACTCACGCCCTCTTGTGAAGCCCATCCCATAGAGTGAACAGTTGGAGGCCAGGGACCTGCAAGAAAAGCAGTCTCTGCGGCGGACCAGATATCAGTCTCGAGATCCCCCCCACCTGGGAGTAGTAGAGGAGTTCAATCGTAGTAAGGGGTGGGGCTTCATTGTAGAAGCAGGGGTAAAAGAGGGGATTTTTGTATCCCGGCGGGACGTACAGTCCCATTGGCAGTGGGATCACCCTGGTCGTGACCTGTACATGGGGGACGCGGTAGAGTTTACGCGGCATATGGGGGAGAGAGGCTGGTTCACTTTGGATGTGGTGCCATGTCCAAAGGGAACCTCAGTAAGCCCAGGCTCCACCTCCACTGCTTCGACCAGGTCTCCAGTGTCACCACTGCCAGAGGACGCCCATGACACGACCTCCCGGGGTCAGTGCACAAAGGTACCAGGCACTGATCTTGGAAGAGGAAAGTCAATTTAGTTAGTCAATTTAGATAGAAAAAGTATAGTTGAAAATGTTTTTAAAGTTTAAAGTAACGTTTAAGAAAATTGTGCCCGCAAGGACTTTTGCATGACCTTTTCAAGTTTTCCTTTAAGCACCAGGTTATGTGCACTATATATGGACTATAGGTTATGAACTGGCTGTAACCACAAACTCTCGCAGTGTATATACTGAAGTTACCTCAGTGGTACCAGCCCCAGAGTCTGCCTGTTGAGGGGCATGGCTCTGCACCACCAAGGGGGCACGCCTGTTTATGGGCCTGCTCTCCGGCACAAAGACGAAGCAGGTAAGCCTGTTTATGGGGCCTACCCTATGCCACCAGGACAAAAAGGACTGTCGCCGGAATGGTCTACGGCCGAGACCAGGTCACCAAAAGGACTGCTGATCATTCCGTATCCGGGTTTTGGTTAAAGACTCGTGGGTGGTGGGTGGTGGTGGTATGGTGCCTGGTATGTTTATATGTAAATATCACCCCTGTGTGGGAAAAGTTGTATTTTATTTTCTTGTCTTTGCAGCCCGAGGACGTGCTGTCGATAACCAAGGGGGAATGTGGCGCCCCTGACCTGGTCAGGCACCACTGAGTACTGCACCCATGCTGGGACAGTACTTCCAGGTAATTCTAAAGGCCAGAATGATGTGTGTACGCACAGACACATAGCAACCAGGTCTCCCACACCTTTTGAGGGGACCCTTGGGTAGTCTCTAGAGGGGGGCTAGCTTTCACATCTCATCAAGAGGTGTAGCGGAGTTGCTGGGAGCTAAAGTGCAGAGGTTGTCAGGAAGAAAGGAGAGCCAGTCTGGCAGTGGCGCGCGGCGGTCGCGAGTTGATTGCGCGCGCTGCCACTAGTCAGACCCTGCGTGGTGTGGTAGCCGTTAGTGGGGGAGAACGGTCATTGAGTGAGGACAGAGAAGGTGCTCCTGGTGACTAGGCACACACCTGCCGGTGAGGGGAACTACAGGTACCTCACCAAGTTCACAGGTCCGAGCCTCAGCAGCAACGCAGGGACCCATAAGGGGACAGAGCCTGGAGCCATGTCACTTGGTCCACACTGCCGGCAAGTGGGCCGAACAGAGGGGAGAAAAGGCAGTTGCGACTCCCTGGATAGACCCCTATGGTACTTCAAGTCAGGGGGTTATCCGAAAACAGAAGTGCTAGGAAGGCGAGCTAACTGGTTATCCTCAGACTGGCCTGAAGGACACCTGGTTTCACCTGATTTATTGAAGCATCGCCCGGGTCAGCTCACCATAACAACTGAAGTGAGTAAAAAACAGTTAAAAGACTGTTGGACTCTGCCTGTGTTATTTTGGGAAACTGTTAGGGCAAGCACGCACTTTGCGTTCTCCTACTTGCAGTTCTAAACGCACGTTTTGGGCTTAATTGATTTGACCAAAGTTGCCTTTTTCAGAACTTTAGCGCTGAAAACGCATGCATATTTACCGCGTTTTAGATGCGTTTTCAGCGCTTTTTGCATGCTTTTTCATCTGCGTTTTGACAGATGCGTTTTGAACATCAATACACTGCTAAATAAAGTTTAAGCAGTTAAACAAAATGAAAAAAGAGAAAAAAACAGGACAAATCTATATTAATGGAAAAAATAATGAAAATAGATATATTTCATAAAATTATAGCGGTAATATACATTTTATCACTAAAATAGCAATAAATGCATATTTTTCTTAAATTAAATTGTCGGATTATGTGTGTGTGTGTGTAAAGGGACATATGAAATCATTATTTTGATGTCCAAAAAGCATGCGTTTTGGAAGTCCAAAACGCATGTTTTCTGCACTGAAAAAGCAGGTAAAACGCAGGAATTTGAAGGAATCTTGCTTTTTGCCATTTCTCATTGACTTCAATGTTAGCAAAACTGACCTAAAATGGCAAAACAATTGACATGCTCCTTCTTTGAACGCATGGTTTTTGCCACAAAATATGCAAATTAAACGCAGCATTTTAAAACGCAAAGTGCGGTCTGAAAATCAACAGTTTCCATTGACTTTGCTGGAAAATCAAAACAGATGCATTTAGGCAGAAAAAAGGTGCTTCTCAAAACAGACCAAAAAAGCAGTGGAAACGCAAAGTGCGTGCTTGCCCTTACCCTGCTCACCCGAGCCCCTGGGGCCTGCCTCACTCACGGGAGGCTACATCATCGGGCTGCAGACCTCATCAGCCTCAGAAGCTCGTAAAACCTGCAGTGGCGGTCATCTATATCCCTGACCGCAAGCCGTGAGTGGCATCAAGACAAATAAAATAGCTTACCTTACCTGTTTGCCATATTGTACAAGTCCTGTGGCATCCCTGAAGAGGATCTGCATCCGTGGGGTGTCACACATATTACACCTGACATGTTCACTTTAAGAAAATAAATAAAAAATAACTGAAAAAAAATCTTCCCATTTTAATTGTACAAATCTTAAGGCAATGTGCACACACTGCAGATTTGGTGCTGAAATATTCTGCATGAAATCTGATCCTCTGGCCGAAAAATGCACCAAAAAACAGGCGTTTATTGGTGCACTTTTTTTCTGATTCAATAATTTTTATTAGGTTTTCAAAGTTTATACATAAAACAGTGCATTTTTTTAATGAAGTCAATGGCTGGCAAAGTTATAGTGCAGGACAATTGACATGTTGCAAATTATTTCTGCACCAAAGTCTGCAAGAAAAAAATAAGGGACGTGTGCCTTAAGCCTGCTTTACATGTTACGATTTCGCATACGATATGCAAAGCCCCCATCGTATGTGCGACACGTTCAATTTTGTTGAATGTGCCGCACAAACGATTAACCCCCGTCACACGTACTTACCCATCCATACGACCTCAATGTGGGCGGCGAACGTCCACTTCCTGGAGTGGGAGGGACGTTCGGCGTCACATCGACGTCACGCGGCAACCGGCCAATAGAAGCGGAGGGGCGTATCTGAGCGGGACGTAAACATCCTGCCCACCTCCTTCCTTCCGCATTACCGGCCGGGAGCAGCAGGATGCAGGTAAGATCTGTTCATCCTTCCCAGGGTGTCACACACTGCGATGTGTGCTACCACGGGTACGATAAACAATCTGACATTCAATTCATGAGGAATGACCGACGTGCGTGCGATGAACATTTTACCGTTCAATCGCAATCGCACGTAGCTGTTACACACTGCAATGTACCTTACGATGCCGGATGTGCGTCACTTACGACGTGACCCCGCCGACACATCATAAGATACATTGCAGAGTGTAAAGCGGGCTTTAGACTTTCCAGGATTCAGGATAGGCATACAGATTTTGGTGCATATTTATCAAAAAATGCACCATGTGCACGTAGCCTTCATCTGTGCACCCAAGATGAGCTTGTGATGCTGCAACTCTTCACTGCAAAAAATGAGGCGTCTTACAGTTCCCGCAAAGTGGATGGGATTTATAGAAATCTCCTGCCCACTGAACTTCTTCTCAGCATGTTTGAAGTCTACAATATGTCAATTTCTCTTGTGGGTATGCTGATTTCTCTGTGCAGATTTTCCTCATAGGCTAGAAACACACTTATGCGTGTAAAATCGGTCCGAGTTGCATCATAAAAAGTCGGATGATTTCAGTTCACTTTATGATCAGTGCGCAATGCAACAGCAATGCGATCCTGGGATTTTTCTCATGATTGGAGTACGTGTGCAATGCGTGTTTGATACATATGGGATCCGTTTTTACTATGTCATCTGCCATTCAGCTCTATTACATGGCCGCTGACAGCAGACACAGACAGAGCCGCACGATTAGAATAAAGTCAGATGAACTTCACCCGACTTCATTGTCATCCTGCGGCTCTGTCTGTGTGACATGGCCCCTGATTTTCAGTCACTGGTGAAGGTCTCACCGGTGACCACAAATCCCCTGAGTGACCACAGTGAGCCGCGCGATCAGCGGTGCCGTCACTGAGGTTACCCGTGGCCACAGCAAAAGTCCTCCCGCTGAGATCTGTGGCCGCGGGCAACCTGAGTGACGTCATCGTTGATAGCGCGACTCACTTCAGTCACTGCGGGGAGCTCACAGAGAGCGGTCGTGGTCTGTGACTGCTCTCTGTCAGCTTCCGATGTAGCAGAGCTGACAGCATTGAGGGACCTCTATGGATTATGTCGGACATGGAAGGGTATTTGGGGACCTTAATAAAATGGTGAAAGAGGGTTGGTTTTTTTTGTTACTTATTTCAAATAAAGGATTTTTTGGTGTATGTCTTCATTTTCTTAAACTTACAGGTTAATCATGGAAGGTATCTCGGAGAGACGTCTGCCATGATTAATCTAGGACTTAGTGGCAGCTATGGGCTGCTGCCATTAACTCCTTATTACCTTGATTGCCACCACACCAGGGCAATTCGGGATGGCCGGGTACAGTCCCAGGACTGTCGCATCTAATGGATGCGGCTATTCCGGGCGGCTGCTGGCTGATATTGTTAGGGTGGTTGGCTCCCCATAATGTGGGTCTCCCCATCATGACAATACTAGCCTTCAGCCGTGTGGCCTTACCCTGGCTGGTATTAAAATTGGGGGGAACCGTATGCCGTTTTTTTTAATTACTTATTTATTTTTTTTACTGCATGATATAGACCCACCCACCGGCAGCTGTGATTGGTTGCAGTGAGACAGCTGTCACTCATCGTGGGGGCGTGTCTGACTGCAACCAATCATAGGCGCCGGTGGGCGGGTAAAGCAGGGAATACGAGATTGAATAATGAGCGGCCGGCTTTTTCAAAAGAGGAGAAGCCGCCGGAGCAGTGTGAATGCCGTGCAGCGCCGCTCCCGTGATCGGTGAGTATGAGAGGGGAGGGGGAGAGGGATAGACCGACATGGACAGAGAGAGAGAGAGAAACCGACAGAGAGACAGACCGACCGACAGAGAGAGAATAGAGACCGAGAGGTAGAGACCGACTGACAGAGATAGAGATTGACCGATATTGTAAGACCTCACTTATTTCCAGTGTTTTGTGAAACATGCAATAAACGTATTTAGAAAAACGAATGTCACTAGGATGGTGTGTGCGCCGTCCAAGTGACATCCGTTTATTTACCCACTCCCATAGAGTTGCATTGGAGAGACTCACGCGAGAAACTCTCCAAAGCGCAGCATGCTGCGATTTTTTTTCTCAGTCCGTTTTGGACTGAGAAAAAAAATAGCCGATCAGAGCTGCCTCATTGATTAACATGTGTCCAAGTGCAATGCGAGAATTTCTCGCATTGCACTCGTGCAAGTTAATCGCAAGTGTGACTCCAGCCTTACAAAATGGCACATCACCTTCCCTGTCAGCTAACCCCTCCCAGGGTGGGCTACTTCTTTGGACCCTGCAGTCTCTTGTTGGGCAGAACCCTCTTAGAAAACATCCTACATTAACATTCCTATACATTACAGTCCTACATATCATACGGCTACGCATTATACCATCCACACTACATATCACAGGGACATATTATATTTCACACTACACAATATTTACAAGACACTATTCACATTACAATACAAGACAATGATTTGATTGGTGTCTTCTGGGGTAGGAAAACAATAGACATTGTCCACCACTCTTACAAATACCGCTGTAAAAAAAACAACTGATCAATTACTCAACGTCTGCACATTATAGTAATAGAAATGGACACAGGTAAGGATGCAGTCAGACCTTGAAATGTTGATGGGGTGAAAATAGAGTATTTACTTTGCTGGAGTGCACTTATAGAGTACTGAGCAGCCCCCCAGATCACATAGTATGGATGTTTCCAATAGGCTATAAGCCGCCATGGGGCACTACACGCACCTATGTGACTGGCACCTTATATAAGTCTTAGGGCCGTTTCACACATCCGGCTTTTCAGATTCGGCGCACTACAGTAGAGTGTGATACAGTACAATGGCAGCGCGACAAGCTCTGGTCACATGTTGTCATGTGACCGGAGCATGTGACCCGGAAGTTGCCGTGCTGCCATTGTACTGTATCAGGCCTCTTTCACAAAGCCGTGAAAAACCACGCACGTTTTTCACGGACGTGTCAAAGGTGCGTTTTGCCCTCCGTGAGCCGTGTTTATGGCACACGTGTGTTCTCCGTGATAACGGAAACTTTCTGCTCACCTGTCCCTGGCTTCGCTTTCTGTGGTGCTGATCTTCGGTCTCCGATCCTGCCGACTCCCCGCTGCTGCTGCTTCCGGCCGCAGTGAAGTGAACATGCAATGAGCATAATGAGCGGCGGTCGGAAGCAAGTGACAGCAGCGGCAGAGACAGGAGGGCTTGAGAAGGTGAGTAAAGTTTTTTTTTTCTCTCAAACATGTGTGTTTTCTCCGGCGCGTGTCACATGGAACACCTCCGTGTGGACCGTTTGCGTTCCATGTGACACCCGTGATGCCGAAGAAAAACGGACATGTTGACGTGTGGAGCACACGGACACACGTATGCTCCACACGTACACACGGTCCATGGCAGAACACGCACGTGAGCGCAGACCCATTGATTTTAACGGGTCTACGTATGCCCGTGTCTCCGGTACGTGAGGAAACGGGCCAAACACGTACCGGAGACATGGATGTGTGAAAGAGGCCTCACACTGTACTGGAGTGCGCCGGATCCGGCAATCAGGCGAAAAGCCGGATGTGTATAACGGCCCTGAGCAATCACCCTCTAATGAATCCTTGGTAAGTAGTTGCTCATCATTATGTTACACCTGTGCTGTAAGGTGGAGGCCGTATATCACTGGGGCCTGTCTCACTTGTGCACTATTGGTATTGTAACTGCACACTGGTAAGGATGGGGTGGGGGTGCCCCTTAATTTCCACCTTTCTCTGATAATTTTGAGATCCTTTTAAGTAAATTGCTTGTAGCTATGTAGCACTAGACTGGCAATATTTTTAATTATTATATAAGCAATTACATAATTTATTCAATCTCCTTAAAAAAATGCATTCCTTCAACAGACTGGTGTGAACTTATTTATTGCTCTCCTTTTTTATTTTACTAGTTAATGCAAGGAATTAATAACTATTTCATACTTTTTGTGGTGTGTGGGGGTTTTTTTTTTATTTTTAATTTACTTCATAAGAAAGTAGACTATGGCCAGAAAAATATTTCATTTTTATGCAACAAAGAGCTCAGAAGGAAAGAAAAACAAAAGCACCCAATGTAAATGAGACTTCAGAATTTTTCTGCAAAAGGTGGCGTTTTTCTAGTCCAAATATAAGCACATGGGGGGGGAAAATGCATCCTATAGGCTTCATATGAACCTTCTTTTTTTTTTTTTTTTTTTTTTTTTTTAAATTTACCAAACAATACAGAAAAGTCTAATGGCCTTCTCTATGATTTAGGGGCATACATATCATGCTGCCCAATTGTGCAGTGGTTTTAATCCCCCCCCACTGTGAATTCCTCTACACGCGCACAGTATGATAGCCCTCCAAATATTGATAGCTTTCCATATAGTATAATTGGCTCCAATTGGTCCTTCATATATTAATGGATTACTATGGGGTATGGACTATGGGGAAGGGGGGGGGGCATAGTCCTCGAAACAGTATTTCATACCCCATAGTAATCCATATAAAATAATGCACCCAATAGTCTTCCATAAAGTAAAATGCACCCCCATAGTCCTCCATATAGTATAATACACACCCTAAAGTCTACCATATAATATATTACACTCCTTATAGTCCTGCATATAGTAGAATGCAGACCCCAGTGTCCTCCATTTATATTAATGTACAACCCATAGTCCTCCATATATTAGAATGCACGCCTTAGTCTTCCATAAAGTATTCTGGCCATTTGCCACCAATGTATTCACAAACTCAAAAATAAATAAATACCACCTCCCTCTTTCACTCCACTGCTCCCTTCTCCTTGGCAAGCATTCTATATCTCAGCGCAGTGGGCATGATGTTGTGATGTGAAATAAAATCTCAAATGCAGAAGGAGGGAGTGCAGTGCTCCTACTTTCATATTTTCTTTCAATGGACATCATGACAGGCACAGGGGTCTTCAGCAGACCCCTTGCCATCATGACCTGCGATTATGTCATGGGTGCACCCCCTGCTGGCACACTTAACATTTTAACAGCTGTGTATGCGTTTTTGATCTACCCGTAGCTGTTAGGGGCATATGATGGCTGATTAAATCAGCCGTCATGTGCAGGGAAAGATGCAGGCTTGGGGTGGGAGCCCACATCAATGTCGGGGAGCTCGCATACCATGTACCAGTAGGGGGTTCATATGCCAGGTAAACGTTGTCAAGACCTCAATCAGGGGATTCCCTACATGCGGTGCTTGCCAACTGGTTTGTTCACAATATTCCAGCACCATAATGTATCTTTAATCATTAGTAAATGTAATATGTGGTTGTATGAAATTATTATTTTTTTTTTTTTTGTTTTTCCAGCACTTTTGTAAGTCGCCTTAAATATGAAGGTTGCCATAATTGGAGCAGGAGTAAGCGGCTTGGCAGCCATTAAGTGCTGTCTGGATGAAGGGTTGGAACCCACCTGTTTTGAAAGGAGCGATGATATTGGCGGGCTGTGGAGGTTCACTGTAAGTAGTTATGGGCTTTTATTTTTCACAATGTTGTTTCCTATTCATATCACATTTTATTAGGAAACAGGCATGTTTAGATTACTATCTATAAGGCCATGTTCATACGGTGAGTCTTTGAGGTTTCTACCTCCATATTTGTAACCAGGACTAGGTATGAAGTGGTGGTCGTGTTTCTCTTATAGTTTTCCTCGGATTATTCCACTTCTGGTTTTGCCTTACAAATGGGTTAAAAAAAAAAATCACCATATACTCAGTGTGCACGTGGTCTTATAGTACTTATCAGTTTTTGTGAAGTGGTGTGTGTGTGTTTTTTTTTTTTGTTTTTTTTTTTTATACTGTGGCACTCATTACAGTAATGAACGTTACCCATGTTCTCTGGACAGCACTGTGGTATGGGATCATGTTGCAGGACTAGTGCTAATAATTATTACTGCCAATAAGCTGGCTTGTCAATATAATATGGGCTAACTCCTGTTATTAATTAGATTTGCCTAATTATATAATGTAGCAAAATATATATGTTGTCGTCGTTTCTGATTTTTCTCTTTAGGCTGGACTCACAAGAGCGTATGGCATCCGATGAGAGAGCATCGGATGCGATATGCTAATGTCCCCCGGCTCAGGCTCTGCTGCGAGCGTGAGCCGGGTGTCATGCGACTGTAACCCGATCTTGCGATCGGGTCACAGCTGTGAAGCTGAGTGCAGGCGCTGCGGAGGAGAGGGAGGGGTTAATCCTCCCATCTCCTCCACTGTCAGCATGTGCGTAGATCGCACTGCACTGGGATAACATCCGAGTGCAGTCCGATGTATCTCTCGCATCCATTCACTTGAATGGGTGCGAGAGATACGGCGGTAGCAGCAAAACGCAGCATGCTGCCGCTTTTCTCGCATCCAGAATCTGGATGCGAGAAAAGCTGACCAACAGCTCAACCTCATTGCCTAACATTGGTCAGAGTGCAATGCGAGAATTTCTCGCATTGCACTCGTCCGATTTTCACGCTCGTGTGAGCGTACCCTTATAGGTATATTTTCGAGTAAAATGTAAATTTGTTTGTTTTTTTTTTTTGTTTTTTTTGTTTTTTTTTATTATTCTGTAAACTACTCACAACATGTCTCCGAATTTCCAAGCAATATACTTACTATTTTTATTTTCTGAAAATTGGAAATGGTCAGATAAAAACAATGCGTTGCTTTCAGACCTCAAAGAAAACAAGTTCATAATCGTTTAGAAACAATACTGATGTTTTAACTCGGGAAGAGTTCAGAAATCCATATTTTGTGGAATAACCATGATTGTTAATCACAGCTTTCATGCTTCTTGGCTGCTTTTCACCAGTCTTTCACACTGCTTTTGGGTGACCTTATGCCACTCCTGGTGCAAAAAATGTAAGCAGTTCTTTGTTTCATGGCTTGTGACTATCCATCTTCCTCTTGATTACATTCCAGAGGTTTTCAATGTGGTTCAAGTCTGGAGATTGGGCTGGCCATCACAGGGTTTTGATGTGGTGGGCCTTCATCCACACATTGACCTAACTGTGTGGCATGGCGCATTGTCTTGCAGGAAAAAACAGTCCTCAGAGTTGAGGAACATTGCCTCAGCAGAAGGAAGCAAGTGTTTTTTTTCCAGGATAACCTTGTATGGGGGCTTGAGTCATATGTCCTTCACATAGATGTTTGTTGCGTTTTCTTTACCTGATTTTCAGCTTTGCCCAACACCTGGTCATCTAATGGTTAGCTGGAGACCTAGAGAGGTGTACAAGCCAGTGTTTAGCACCCACTATGAAATTTGGTGGAGGATGTGATGAGCTGGGGATGCTTTAGCAAAGCTGGAATTGGGCAGGTTAATCTTTGTGAAGGACGTATGAAACAAGCTGCATACAAGGTTATCCTGGAAAAATGGGTTGGGCTTTTTTAATTTTTTTTTTTTTTTTTTTTTCTTGAGAAAAAACTGACCCTCTGAAAGAATCCCACACCCTTGGTAAAAACTGCGGTAAAACCACACCTGCGGATCTGTGTATTTTCCTCAAGTTGGTCCCCACAGTTTTTACCATTATGGCAGAAACTGCAGGTACGTGTGGAAAAGTGACACTCTTTAATTCCGCAGCAGAAAATCCACAGGCATAAAATTGTGCGAACAGCCTTTTTTTTTTTTTTTTTTTTTTTTTTTTTTTTTTTTTTTTTTTACCCATAGGGTTTGCTGGGGAATGACTGCAGCAGTGTTAGACACATTTTCTGCAGCAATTCCGTGGCAAAATCAGTGGTAAATCCGCAGCGTGCGCACAGGGCCTAACCCAAATGGGATTTTATTGTCTTTTCAAGAGAACAGCATTTGTGGATGTCTAGCACATTCAAGACGACCTCTTCAGAAAATTGATGTGGTTTCAGTTAAGGCTATGAAAATTTCCTTACATGAATTATCCTTATTTTTCTTATTTTTTTTTTTTTTTTTTTATTAGAACAACATTGAGGATGGCAGAGCCAGCATTTATCAATCTGTTGTCAGCAACACTAGCAAAGAACTTATGTGTTACAGTGACTTCCCGTATCCAGAAGACTTCCCAAATTTTCTCCATAATTCCAAGTTGTTGGAATACCAAAGGAAATATGCAGAACACTTTAATCTCCTGAAATATGTTGAATTTAAGGTAAAAAAAAAAGTTTTAATGTCCCACCCACACATCCTTACTAATTAGCAAAATTTCTACAATTTTGCTATGGTTCCTGTCTGTTTTTTGCACTCTTGTTTGCAAACAATTGCCTAATAGAATACGTTTGTGTCTATTAGCAACTAAGGTAACTCATTTTTCTGACTTGTGCTCACTGTATAACTGAAGCGGTCTTCGAAGGTTCAATTAACCCCTTCATGACCGGGCCATTTTTCATTTGTCTTTTGCTTCCAAGAGCCATAATGTTTTTTTGTTTTTTTTTTTTCCCTTGTAATCCTGCAATCTTGACATATGAGGGAAATCCTTTCCAAGTGCAGAAGAATTGCAAGAAAGTGCGATTGCATAAGTCTTTTGGGTATTTTATTCAGTATTCACTATATGCTAAAACTGATGTGTTGGTATGATGCCTCAAGTCGGTATGAGTTTGTAGATAGCAGAAATGAATAGGTTTACTTTTATCTAAGGGTTAAAATTCTGAAGTTTGTCCAAAAAAAGTGGCACACTATTTTCCATGACCCGTAGCATTATCATTTTTTTTTTGGGATCTGGGACTCAGTGACTGCTTATTTGTGTCTTCAGCTGACTAAGGTGGATTATATTTATCATCGGTCATTTAGGACAACATTGGATGAATCAGAGTTTCCTCAATGAACTTCTGGAGTGAGTTTGCTGCGCTGAAAGTAAAGGGGACTAATAATGCACACCCCACTTTTCAGTTTATTTTGTTTAAAATAAACACCAGCCAGAGAAAACACTGCTAGCAGCCAGCTATTTTCTGTGTTGAGACTCCTAAGAGGCTCCACGGACTTTTTTTTTTTTTTTTTTTTTTTTTTTCTCTGGCTGGTCTCCCCGAGATCAGTGGATTGTTTTGTCTTGCTGGTCCACTAGGCATTGCTCCCACCTGGCCAGAATCCTACTCCACACTGAGGGGCAATACCCCGAAACAGCTCTCTGTGGATGGATACCTGGCCTTGGTATTTCCCTTGTCATATCTTTAAACTTGTCAAAGAGTTGGCTATTGACTAAAAGGGTCACTTAATATGGTGGTTTCCTAAAAAAAAAAAAGCCACTCCTTGGCTAGGTCCTTCCTGGAGGGATATCTGGCTAGTTTCTGTGCCTAACAGAGGCTCCATGGACTTTTTTGATTTGAGTCGTAATATAGTCATATAGAAAGTTATTTGCTCGTTGTTGTAACCATGGATACCTAAGCTGTAATGCCCTGCACATGAGGTAATAGACATGGCTAAATTAGAACTATACTACATGTCTAAATGGATGTATTATTTACTATTCTTCCTACTACATATTGGGATAGGGTCTTTAGAGATGGATCAATATATATATATATAGTATTCTAAAAGGGTTATTCCCAATATCATGTGGACATTGAAAGATAACCTTAGCTACTATCCCTTTTTGTCCTTCTAAAGACTCTTGTCATCAGTGTGAAAAAATGTAATGACTTTGAAAGCAGTGGCCAATGGTATGTCACCACCGAAAAGGATGGGAAGCAGGAAACTACTATTTTTGATGCAGTCATGGTTTGTTCTGGCCACCATACTGATCCGTTCTATCCACTGGAATCTTTTCCAGGTAAGAACTCCATAAATGCAATATATTCATTATGAAGTAAAAATTTTGCCATTTCAGCTGATGTACAGTGATAGCTATTACTGTAGTAATCAGTGATAACATTAAAATCCAATGGAATCCTCGGATATATTATGTTAATCATTGTACAAAGTAGCCTATAATCTATAGCTGAGAGGAGATATACAGTAGCTCAACTGTTCACCAATTTGCTAATTATTCCAAATAGACAAAATTCTTATTTTTACCTCTGTTTCTACTAAATAAATGTAGTAATTACAATGTGCATTAGAAATCCCACCTTAGTTTTATTCAACAGTACTATAAGTGTGTGTGTGTGTGTAATAAATAAAAATTTTATATATATATATATATATATATATATATATATATATATATATATATATATATATATATATATATATATATATATATATATATATATATATATATATATATATATATATAAAAATATAATATAATATAATATAATATATAATTTCTTTTTTGTTTTTAAAGCTGTAGTACCTGGCATTGCCCGGGATAGTAACTTTCTCTCTCGCTTCTTAGGCTGGAGTCACACTTGCGTGTTACTCCTGCAAGTATTGGATTGCACTGCCCGGACCGGCCACGGCTCTCCTGACAAGAGCAGGTCAGCATCATAGAAATACAGTCATGGCCAAAAGTTTTGATAATGCTACAAATATTAATTTTTACAAAGTCTACTGCTTAAGTTTTTCTAATGGCAATTTGCATATACTCCAGAATGTCAAAGAGTGATCAGCTTAACAGCAATTACTTGCAAAGTCAATATTGGCTAAGAAAATGAACTTTAACCCCCAAAATGCTTTCAACATCATTCCTGCCTTAAAAGGAGCAGCTAAGGCCGGTTTCACACATCCGGCGTTTTGCCGGATGTGGCGCTCTCCCGTACAGTTAATACAGTACAATGACAGCGCTGTAACTTCCGGGTCACATGCACCGGTCACATGACAGCATGTGACCGGCGCTTGTTGCGCTGTCATTGTACTGTCTTAACTGTACGGGAGAGCGCCGCATCCGGCAAAACGGCAAAAAGCCGGATGTGTGAAACCGGCCTAACATTGTTTTAGTGATTGTTCCATTAACACAGGTGTGGGTGTTTGAGGACAGGGCTGGTGATCAATCAGTCATGATTAAGGAAGAATTACACCACTGGACAATTTAAAAGGAGGCTGGTGCTTGGTATCATTGTTTCTCTTCAGTTAACCATGGTTATCTCTAAAGAAACGCGTGCAGCCATCATTGCTCTGCACAAAAATGGCCTAACAGGGAAGAGTATCGCAGATACAAAGATTGCACCTCAGTCAACAATCTATCGCATCATCAAGAACTTCAAGGAGAGAGCTTCCATTGTTGCCAAAAAGGCTCCTGGGTGCCCAAGAAGGACCAGCAAACGCCAGGACCGTATCTTAAAACTGTTTCAGCTGCGGGATTGGACTACCAGCAGTGCCGAGCTAGCGCAGCAATGGCAGCAGGCTGGTGTGAGTGCTTCTGCACGCACTGTGAGGCGGAGACTGCTTGAGCAAGGCCTGGTTTCAAGGAGGGCAGCAAAGAGGCTACTTCTCTCCAGAAAAAATATCACGGACCGACTGATATTCTGCAAAAGGTACAGGGAGTGGACTGCTGAGGACTGGGGTAAAGTCATTTTCTCAGATGAATCCCCTTTTCGATTGTTTGGGACATCTAGAAAACAGCTTATTAGAAGAGGTGAGCGCTACCACCAGTCTTGTCTCATGCCAACTGTTAAGCATCCTGAAACGATTCATGTGTGGGGTTGCTTCTCAGCCAAGGGAATTAGCTCACTCAGTCTTGCCTAAAAACACAGCCATGAATAAAGAATGGTACCAGAATGTTCTCCAAGAGCAACTTCTCCCAACTGTCCAAGAGCAGTTTGGCACCCAACAATGCCTTTTCCAGCATGATGGAGCACCTTGCCATAAAGCAAAGGTGATCACTAAATGGCTCATGGAACAAAACATAGAGATTTTGGGTCCATGGCCTGGAAACTCCCCAGATCTTAATCCCATTGAGAACTTGTGGGCAATCATCAAGAGACGGGTGGACAAACAAAAACCAACAAATTCTGGGAAATTGCAAGCATTGCTTATGCAAGAATGGACAGCCATCAGTCAGGATTTGATTCAGAAGTTGATTGAGAGCATGCCAGGGAGAATTGCAGAGGTCCTGAAGAAGGGTCAACACTGCAAATATTGATTTGCTGCATTAACTCATTCTAACTGTCAATATAACCTTTTGGTACTCATAATGATTGCAATTATATTTTTGTATGTGATGTAAACATCAGACAAACACAATTAAAAACCAGAGGGCAACAGATCATGTGAAAATATTACTTTGGTGTCATTCTCAAAACTTTTGGCCATGACTGTACATATAGCGGAGCTGCTCCTGGCAGAAAAGAAGCCAGGCCATGCGATCCAATGCGTGTGACTCGTGCAAGTAAGTGTGACTCCAGCCTTATACTAAGAGTGGTTGCTATAGGAATGAAGGACAATCAGAGCTTCTATTCATGACCTGTAGTACCCAGCTCCATTGACTTTAATGGAAGCAGGTTATTTGGAGAGTAACTAAAGCGTGGGGTTACATTTTCCCATCAAAATAGTCTATGAAGTTTCCTAAATCACATGGGGTGTCTGTGCAAAATTTTGTGACTGTAAATGTGGTGGTGCAGATTCCTTTAACGGACATACACAGATTCACACATGCATATGCAAGATAGAGATAGATAATTTTTAGCTTTGGCTCACTCAGCTGTTGATTGAGGTAGGTAAACTGTTTCTATTTCAATAACTCAAACAAACCTAAAGTCTCTTCTGGCATTAAAAAAACAAGGATAACTCAATCCATATACAGCTGCGAGTGGGCCCCAGGAACTTTTTTTTTTTTTTTTTTTTTTTTTTTCTTCTCTCCAGTATGAACAGAGCTGTAAAGGTCTGCTCACCACCATACACAAACGGAGGGAATCCAAGGACCTTTGTTTATCTGCTAGACTGAACAGTTGTCCCACCCAACTCTAGCTATTCAGAAACCCGACCCTTTATGGTCAAATAACCCTCCAAGGCTATGTGCCCACGCTGCGGAAAATGCGCGGATTTTGCCGCGGATTTCTCACGGAAAAGCCGCGGATTTCCCGAAAATCTGCAGCAGCGGCACTTCCCAGCCATTTCTATGGCTTTTTGGAAATGCTGTGCCCATGCTGCGGATTTTTCCGTGGCGGATTTGGTGCAGATTTTGATCCGGAAAAATCTGCAACATGTCAATTATTCTTGCGGATTTTGATCCAGATTTTGGCTTCAGAATTGGTGGGGAAAAAATCCGCACCTTTTGAAAAGGTGCGGATTTTGCGGGAAAGCCGCGGATTTTGATGCAGAAAAATCCGCAGCAACATTCTCCCGTGGACACAGCCTAACATCTAATGTTTGCACATCTTCCAGGTTCACATTACTGAGACAACCTCAGTGAAACATCTCTCCTACAGGATTTCCCCTTTGACCATCTTACAAAATATAGATAGACAGACTGACTGTGGTTTGTTCTTACATTTTTTTTTTTTTTTTTTTCCCTTAGGCATTAAACAGTTTAGAGGACAATATTTCCATAGTCGAGAGTACAAGAATTCGGATGAATACAAAGGCAAACGAGTTGTTATTGTTGGAATGGGGAATTCTGCAGCTGATCTTGCTGCCGAGCTCAGTCATACTGCTTCCAAGGTAAGGAAAACAAATTCTAGTTAATTATATTAATATGCCAGCAAAAAGCAGTCTCTTGAAGTCTAATGTGAAATTAACTGTACATTAGGTCTAGCAAGACTTTAAGGGAGGAATTGCTGGGATATTGTACATTTTGTTGCTTTAGTATTGCCTTAATGTTCACTTTTTTTTTTTTAAATTAGCTTCTATTTAGTCTCCAATTAAAATTAAATCTGAAATATAAAGGCAATATTAAAATTGCAACATCGCAAAGGAAAGCATGGAATTATGGGAGTTGTATGATGAATATAAATGCTAATGATTTGCAAATTTTGTTTCCATATGTTTAATTTGCATAACATTAATTCATACAGTAATGAGCAGGAGGGTCACACGCTTAGCTGCTATCAATGAGATTATTACTGGGGGGGGGGGGGTCGGGGGGATTCTGACATCGAGATTGTACTTGGGCAAGTCATCAAGGTCAGCTGCCTTTGCCATTTCCGATTTTTAATGTTTGCCAATATGTGATGGGAGTCAAGTCTGGAGATGCTGAAGGTCATGGTAGGATGTTTCGACTGTGTAAGTGTGCCGCCCCTGTGCCAGCAGCCGGCGCTGCTCGGATCCAGTCCTTCAGGGGTGGTGGCTCGAGGGTCTCAGGACCCGGGGGTCTAGCGGACACGCCGAATATATGGGGGGGGGGGGGGCGCGGAGGGACGGGACATATGTACGGGCTGGGCCGTATTAAGTTTGTGACGCCACCCACGGTGTGTGGTGAGGTGGGACACCACCGCTGCTGTTACGGGGCACCCAGGGGAGATGTTGTGCAGCAAGTTGTTAACCCTCCGTGGGCAGTGATGGTGGCCCCAGGACCCGGTTGGTGCGTACAGGGGATGGTGACCGCAGGGGGTGTTGGTGTACTTATGACTCGCCCACCCCAGGGCTATGGGACACCCGGTGCCGGGCTGGACTAGTCCGGTGGTAGTCAGTGGTGGCTGGGCCCGGCTCCGTGGCCCTGGTGGGTGTCAGTAGAATATGTGGCTTGCTTGTTAATGGTTGTGTTCGTGACGCCACCTGTGGTATGCGGCTAATAAGCCGCCGCTGCTGTGTGAGGCCTCCGGGATGATATTATGGCAGCTATGATGGTACTGCTCCCCACAGGTGGAGCAATGCCCGGGGCACAGTTGGTGCTGTGTGACTAACACGGTGCAGGGCCGACAGGCGAGGAAAGAACCAGGCACAAACAACAGTCTCTTTACCTTTTCCTCTTTTACTCTGGGAACAGTCCAGTCCTGGGAGACCGTTACAGGTGGTGATGGGGATCCGGTCGGCCTGGAAGTACTTGGGGTGATCTTTCTGGCCAGCTGAGTATGAGGCCTACTCCTGTACCTTTCTTGGTGATGATAGGACCCTGCTTCTCTGAATCCAGCAATGGCCCTCTTCGCTGCTGGGACCAATAGCACGTCCCTTCCCTCTGTAGGTGGCTGCGCAGGCCCACTCCCTGGTGCTTCTCCGCTGGGGTCCACACCGGGCCCTGATGCTGCAGCTGTACCTTGGATGTGTCTGGGCCAGGGGCTTGCAGCTCCCCTGCCCTTCGGATTCGGCTACCAGGGACGGATTTTATACCCTGGCAACCACAGACTCCGATGTCCGAGTCTCTCTGCTGCCTCTCAGCTACTCCTGCTTCTCTGGGCCAAACTGCTCCAGCTCTAGGCCCCAGATTCACAGGACAGCTCACTCTGTGTCTGTTCACTTCTGCTGCTCCCTACAGACTAACTAACTCCTCCCCCAGGTCAGGCTTAAGGAAGCTCCCTGAAACTTCAGGTTCAGAGCTCCCCCTACTGGCCTGAGGGAGAAACTGCGGTGGATGTTAACTTACTGGCCAGTAGATTTCCCCATTACCTCCAGGCTCAGCATTAACCCTCAGGAGGGCAATGCCGTTGTGGCGACCAGGTCCTAGGGCGCCACACTCCCCCTTAGTTAAATTCAGTACTCCCGGACTGTAGAAACAAAACATAACATGTCATACATTTCATCCCAATATGGGAGGCACATTCTCTTTAACGTTACAATCTTAAACATTTCTATAAGAGTCCAGTGTGGCTCCCTGCCGGGTGTCCATTACACTGCTCCATGGGGGACCCGCCGCGATCAAACCCCCAACGTAGGCTCTGGGCGTGCGTCAGAGCATTGATGGCCCCACTCTATGCACGCCGGACGGGTTTTTCTTCAGGGGTGTTTGAGCACACTGGTGCTAACTATGAACAATTTAGGTGTTGGCCACCCATAGTCCAGTGGCCCAATTGTCCATTTTCGCAATCAAAGAAAAAGAAAACATTTTGTGCACAACATGACAGACATTTTGCATAACTATTTACACTCTAATAAGTACTCTTTACTTTATACAGTAGACTCCCTATACCTTAGAGGGGGTTGTCCCCGAGTGCTGCGCTGGGACCTACGTAGCTCTGGTGTTTGCCCCTGACTACGTGGTGCGTCTTCTATCTCAGCACTACAGGTGGGCCTAACCCCCATAGGTAAGCGTGATGGTTGCCTTTGTGATCTAAGAGTCGCCAAGGGTATGACAGGTTCACCACTGACAGGGGGTTGATCCTCCTGTTCCACTGCTGGCGTGTCATCTCGTGCTGGAGCGGACGATTCTTTAGGTGGATCCGGAACCTTTTCCGTTTCTGGCTCGACCAACTGCGGAAACGTCAAAACTGGTACCACTATGGCATTGTTTATTCGGGTCCAAGTTTTGGGGAACTTTCCAAGGATGGTTTGAATCATCTCCCCTTCTTTCTCTTGACTTTGGGGACTTCCTTGTACTCCTTTCATTTCTCTTTGGATTCTGCACCGTTCAGGGCACGCTTTCAGGCGGTCTCGGGAAATTGCTTGATAGGTCTTGCCTTCATCTTTGCTTATGAGGCATACCTTACTATTGTCAAAGTTGGAGGGGATAATGGTGTAGGGCTCGCTTTCCCACTGATCATCCAATTTATGCGCCTTCCGCTTCTTCTTGAGGACTTGTTCTCCAGGTGCTAAGGGAGTTGCTGGGGCTGTTTGATTGTAATGCTGTTCTTGTCTCGTTCTTGCTTGAGACAGGCTCCTCTCTACGCACTCCTGGACCTTACGGTACCGCTGCTGCCGTTCTGTATCCCAATCCTCTATTTCTTGAACCGCCTCAGGCGACACAGTCCCCATCTCAAAGTCTACAGGCAACTTGCCTGGTCTGGCTCGCATCAGGTAAGCGGGGCTGCAGTTGGTCGAATTCACTGGGATGTGGTTGTACAGGTCTACCAGATCTGGCAACTTTTCTGGCCATTGGTTCCTTTCCTCCAGCGGTAGGGTCTTCAGCATATCAATAACCACATGGTTCATTTTCTCGCACAGTCCATTGGTTTGGGGGTGGTACGGTGTGGTTCGGATTTTCTTACAACCGTACATGTTACAGAACTCTTGGAACACTTCAGCCTCGAATGCAGGACCCTGATCAGTCAGTACCCTTTCCGGATAGCCGTGAGGTCGGCAAAAGGATGCCTGGAACGCTCTAGCTGCTGTCCTGGCTGTCTGGTCCTTCACAGGCACTACTACCAGGAAACGAGAGTAATGGTCCACAATGGTGAGGGCGTACACATAGCCTGACCGGCTTGGTGTTAACTTCACGTGGTCCAGGGCCACCAACTCCAGAGGCTGCTTTGTGACAATTGGCTGCAAGGGAGACCTTTGGCTGGCATCGTCTTTCCGCCTCAGGTTACACGGGCCACAGTCTCGGCACCACTTCTCGATCATCTTTCTCATGTGCACCCAATAGAACCGATCACGGAGTAGGGCCTCCAACTTCTTCCACCCGAAGTGTCCTGCGTTATCATGATACGCTGCTAGGACCATTGGAGCATCTCTCTGCGGAACCACTATCTGCCAGACAAGTTCATTTGTTCGATAGTTGACATATCTCTTGCAGAGCTTGCCTTGGTAGGTGAACAGTCGTCCCCTCTCCTTCCACAGCTGCTGGGCTTCCTCTGGAGCGTCTGGGCCAAGATGGGTCTCAGCTTGCGCTAGCTTCTCTTTGACCAATCGCACGGCCGGGTCACCGTTCTGTGTTTCTTCCCAATTATGGTGGAGTAAGGGGTTGACCGAGACCCCGTGCTGGCTTGAGCGCTTCACTCCCACAGCATGCTCACACTGGGACACACCTTGGTGATGGAAAGCCGGTAACTCTATCTCTTCGAGTTCATCCATGTCTTCTCCAGACTCGGGCAAGTGAGGCATTCTGGACAGCGCATCAGCATTGTTATTCTTCTTGCCAGCCCGATACTTGATGGTAAAGTCAAAGTTAGACAGCCGGGCCATCCATCGCTGTTCCATCGCACCTAACTTGGCTGTTGCCAGGTGTGTCAACGGATTGTTGTCCGTGAAGATGGTGAACTTGGCCGATGCCAGATAGTGCTTGAAGCGTTCAGTCACTGCCCAAACAATAGCGAGGAACTCCAGCTTGAAGGAACTGTAGTTTTCTGGATTCCTTTCTGTGGGCCGAAGCTTCCTACTGGCGTACGCTATCACCCTCTCTCTGCCTCCCTGTACCTGGGACAGAACTGCTCCCAGTCCCACGTTGCTGGCGTCTGTATACAGTACAAACGGTTGGCTGTAGTCAGGGTAGGCCAGAATTTCTTCTCCCGTGAGAGCCCCTTTCAGCCGGACAAAGGATGTTTCCAGTTGGCTGCTCCATTCAAATGGAGGGCTCTGCTTCTTAGCCTGCTTTGGCTGGCCCACCAGGAGATCTTGAAGGGGCGCTGCTATCTTGGTGAAACCATCAATGAACCTTCGGTAGTAGCCCACCAGTCCAAGGAACTGCCGCACCTCCTTCACTGTGGTGGGTCTTGGCCAGTCCTTGATTACAGTGACTTTCTCCGGATCAGGTGCCACACCTTCTGCGCTGACCACATGACCCAGGTACTGTACCTTTGGCTTCAAGAGGTGACATTTGGACGGCTTGATCTTCAGGCCATATTTCGACAAGGATTCAAACACTTCTGCTAAGTGCTTCAGGTGGTCCTCATAAGTCTTGGAGTAGACTATTACGTCATCCAGGTACAACAGCACGGTTTCAAAGTTGTGGTGGCCCAAGCAGCACTCCATCAACCTTTGGAATGTCCCTGGGGCGTTGCAGAGCCCGAATGGCATACAGTTGAACTCACAGAGGCCCATTGGTGTCGTGAATGCAGTCTTCTCCTTGTCCGCCTCTGCCACGGGAACCTGCCAATACCCACTGGTGAGATCCAAGGTGGAGAAATAGTTAGCTGACTTTAAGGCTGTTAGTGACTCCTCTATTCTGGGCAGTGGATAAGCATCTTTATGTGTAATGCGGTTAATTTGCCTGTAATCTACACACATTCTCATTGTACCATCTTTTTTCTTTACGAGCACTAGTGGAGCTGCCCAGGGGCTACAACTATCTCTGATAACCCCAGCCTCCTTCATTTCCCGTAACATTTCCTTGGCACACTGATACTGTGCGGGGGGTACAGGGCGGTATCTCTCTTTAATGGGATGATGATCACCCGTGGGGATTTGATGTTTAACCCCTTTCACCTGCCCAAAATCTAGGGGGTGTTTGCTGAAGACCCGCTCGTACTCCTGTACCACCCGGTAAACCCCATGCTTTTGGTGCGAGGGGGTGGAGTCGGTGCCTACATGTAATTTTTGGCACCAGTCTTCCGGCTGCCCCTTGGAGCCATTGTCTTCCGCCTGGTCGGACGGGATCAAGGGTTCCACTGCTTTAATGGTATTGTTACTGACAGTGTACAGTTTTGCTACAGTGGCGTACCGGGGCAATTTGGCCTCCTCCTCCCCACAATTCAGGACACGGACGGGCACTCTCCCCTTGCGGACGTCCGCTACCCCTCTGGCTATCAGGACTCCAGGCCTACTGTCTGAATACACTGGTTCTACCAAGGCATGGTAATCCTGACCCTTGAGGCCTATTGCTGCCCGACACCATATCAACATTTCACTTCTTGGGGGTATTACAATGGGGAGGGGGTCACTTACCCTCACACTGCCAATTTCTCCTCCGGCCAGCTCTACTTGCTGCCTCCTCATCAGGGCTCTGATCTCCCTCTGTAGGACACGCTGCTGCCCGGAGCTGGCAGTTTCAGACGCCTGTTGCAACAAAATTATCACTTCGGCAATACAATTTTCTATCACATTTGTACCAAGGGTTAGCAGTGGGTCAGATTCTTTGCGATCTATATCTACAATTATCATCCCCTGACATGGCAATTCCACCCGCCCCACTTTAATGGTTACTTCTTTGTACCCAATTTGAGGTAAGGGCTGACCATTACTGGCCACAATCGTTAAATCATCATCTGGGCCATGGTCAATGTCTGAATCAGCCCAATATCTTTTGTACAGTTTGTGGGGGATGGTTGTTACCTGGGACCCCGTATCCAGGAGGGCATTCAAAGGGATCCCATCCAGCACAATGGGAAGGACCGGGCGTCCTCCCACATACTTGCTGCGGCTGGGGTTTGAGCCGGGCTTCCTCACACCTGGGGGTTGGCTCCTGGCCCCAGGCTCGGCCCGTTTAAAGGACAGCGTCGTGCAATGTGGCCCGCCTGATTGCAGTGGCGGCAGATCGGTTGTCCTGTTGAATCATACCGGTCTGTGTCTCTGCCTCGGGTCGGCGGAATCCTCCTCTGTCGCATCCATGGGACGTCTTCTGGGCTGGAGGCCAACTCTATTTTTGCAGGCGAGGGGGTCATTTGTAGAGACTGCACGGTCTTGGCAAGGGCAGCCACAGTCTTGGTCAGCTCCTGGAACTGCTGTCTGAGCTCTGCAGTGGGATCCTTATCCAGGGACTGCGCCTCAGCCCCTGCAGTGGCTCGTGTTGCAGGCACCACCCCGGGGTACGTGATAGCAAGAGGCCGGAGGGATACTGGGTCATTCGGTGTAGATTCTCTCAGTACCCTGATGGCCTGGTCCTTAAACTTTGCAAAGTCCAGAGCAGGGTTCTGCAGGACCAGGATACGCAGCTGTGTCCTGTGGGCATCTGACAGGAGCCCCTCTATGAACTGCTCAGTTAGGAGTTTGTCTTCTTCACGTACACTCTCTGGGTCCACCTGTTTAACTGCTTTCAGGGCCTCCTGCAAGTTTAAGGCATAGTCCCTTATGCTGTCCGTGGCCCGTTGCTTGCACCCAAAGAATCTCAGAAAAACCACAAAAAACTACATCAAAAAAACACCAAAAAGGAGCCAAGACAAATGATATGTGCACACACAGAATGTGGTGAGCCTTCCTCATAAAGATGGCTGCAGCCGAGGTGCAAGATGCTGATGTCACAGCCACTCAACCTCCACATTAGGGGGGAGGGGCGGCTGCTTAGCATAAGACATGCACACTAATAAGGCTTGCACTGGGAGCCCATCATATAATGAGTGAAATGCACAGTGTCTGAACTGTGACCTATAAATGACGCCAGAAACCCAGGTCAGGCGGGCAAAACAGCACTATATAAGTGCATCTCGCACGGATACACGAGACGCACAGTGTCTGAATAATGGCCTATAAATGACGCACAACACCAGGTCCAGGCGGGTCAGTTAGCACTATGAGTACATAACACATGACAGGCTCACCATTTAACCACCTGAATTCAAAAGGTCCACACACATCCTGCAAAAATTGATAAAATGTGCCATACCTCAAATAGTGAGATATTAGTTTATATTTTGGCCCAAAATATGTAAGCTCGCAATCCGTTCGTCAAGGATTCTCACACTTGCGAGTCCCTACACTGAATTAGTTAGAAAAACCACAAAAAACTACATCAAAAAAACACCAAAAAGGAGCCAAGACAAATGATATGTGCACACACAGAATGTGGTGAGCCTTCCTCATAAAGATGGCTGCAGCCGAGGTGCAAGATGCTGATGTCACAGCCACTCAACCTCCACATTAGGGGGGAGGGGCGGCTGCTTAGCATAAGACATGCACACTAATAAGGCTTGCACTGGGAGCCCATCATATAATGAGTGAAATGCACAGTGTCTGAACTGTGACCTATAAATGACGCCAGAAACCCAGGTCAGGCGGGCAAAACAGCACTATATAAGTGCATCTCGCACGGATACACGAGACGCACAGTGTCTGAATAATGGCCTATAAATGACGCACAACACCAGGTCCAGGCGGGTCAGTTAGCACTATGAGTACATAACACATGACAGGCTCACCATTTAACCACCTGATTGTTGTGGTTTTTCTAACTATTCAGTGTAGGGACTCGCAAGTGTGAGAATCCTTGACGAACGGATTGCGAGCTTACATATTTTGGGCCAAAATATAAACTAATATCTCACTATTTGAGGTATGGCACATTTTATCAATTTTTGCAGGATGTGTGTGGACCTTTTGAATTCAGGTGGTTAAATGGTGAGCCTGTCATGTGTTATGTACTCATAGTGCTAACTGACCCGCCTGGACCTGGTGTTGTGCGTCATTTATAGGCCATTATTCAGACACTGTGCGTCTCGTGTATCCGTGCGAGATGCACTTATATAGTGCTGTTTTGCCCGCCTGACCTGGGTTTCTGGCGTCATTTATAGGTCACAGTTCAGACACTGTGCATTTCACTCATTATATGATGGGCTCCCAGTGCAAGCCTTATTAGTGTGCATGTCTTATGCTAAGCAGCCGCCCCTCCCCCCTAATGTGGAGGTTGAGTGGCTGTGACATCAGCATCTTGCACCTCGGCTGCAGCCATCTTTATGAGGAAGGCTCACCACATTCTGTGTGTGCACATATCATTTGTTTTGGCTCCTTTTTGGTGTTTTTTTGATGTAGTTTTTTGTGGTTTTTCTAACTAATTCAGTGTAGGGACTCGCAAGTGTGAGAATCCTTGACGAACGGATTGCGAGCTTACATATTTTGGGCCAAAATATAAACTAATATCTCACTATTTGAGGTATGGCACATTTTATCAATTTTTGCAGGATGTGTGTGGACCTTTTGAATTCAGGTGGTTAAATGGTGAGCCTGTCATGTGTTATGTACTCATAGTGCTAACTGACCCGCCTGGACCTGGTGTTGTGCGTCATTTATAGGCCATTATTCAGACACTGTGCGTCTCGTGTATCCGTGCGAGATGCACTTATATAGTGCTGTTTTGCCCGCCTGACCTGGGTTTCTGGCGTCATTTATAGGTCACAGTTCAGACACTGTGCATTTCACTCATTATATGATGGGCTCCCAGTGCAAGCCTTATTAGTGTGCATGTCTTATGCTAAGCAGCCGCCCCTCCCCCCTAATGTGGAGGTTGAGTGGCTGTGACATCAGCATCTTGCACCTCGGCTGCAGCCATCTTTATGAGGAAGGCTCACCACATTCTGTGTGTGCACATATCATTTGTCTTGGCTCCTTTTTGGTGTTTTTTTGATGTAGTTTTTTGTGGTTTTTCTAACTAATTCAGTGTAGGGACTCGCAAGTGTGAGAATCCTTGACGAACGGATTGCGAGCTTACATATTTTGGGCCAAAATATAAACTAATATCTCACTATTTGAGGTATGGCACATTTTATCAATTTTTGCAGGATGTGTGTGGACCTTTTGAATTCAGGTGGTTAAATGGTGAGCCTGTCATGTGTTATGTACTCATAGTGCTAACTGACCCGCCTGGACCTGGTGTTGTGCGTCATTTATAGGCCATTATTCAGACACTGTGCGTCTCGTGTATCCGTGCGAGATGCACTTATATAGTGCTGTTTTGCCCGCCTGACCTGGGTTTCTGGCGTCATTTATAGGTCACAGTTCAGACACTGTGCATTTCACTCATTATATGATGGGCTCCCAGTGCAAGCCTTATTAGTGTGCATGTCTTATGCTAAGCAGCCGCCCCTCCCCCCTAATGTGGAGGTTGAGTGGCTGTGACATCAGCATCTTGCACCTCGGCTGCAGCCATCTTTATGAGGAAGGCTCACCACATTCTGTGTGTGCACATATCATTTGTCTTGGCTCCTTTTTGGTGTTTTTTTTTTACCCAAAGAATCTCATCTTTATCTCTGCTGCGGTGCGGGTGTCAAAAGTACTCTTTAGCTTGGCCAGTATCTGGGCTGCTGTCCCTTTATCTGTATCAGGCCAGGACTTCGCTTCACGCTGGGCTGCGCCGGCTAGCTGTCCCATTACTATGCCCACCTTCTGGCTCTCAGTCAGAGGATACACCCGGAACAAGCTGTGCAGGCTTTCTCTGAAGTCACTCAAGGTATGGGACTCCCCGGAGTACTGCGGCAGCCATTCTGCTCCTGGTATGTACGGCATGGTGATCGGCATTACCGGCGCTACAGTGGGGGCTGGGGCGACGGCGACTGGGACTACTTCGGCCGGTGCTGCGGCGCCCTGGGCGATGGCAGCCACCTGCTCTCCCTCGGAGTCGGACATCTTCCTCCCCCTTAGTGAACCTTACCAGGCTCCGTTCACTTTTCAAATTTTCTTCCGGGTCTCGCGGGGTTAACAGCGCTCTGCTCTGATGGCGCGCTCCCTTCGCGCTCTTTGTCAGGCACGCCCCCCTTCTTCCTGCGCTCGGCGAGGCTAATGGCGGCGGTGGTCTGCAGCCAGTACACAATCTTTTAAGCACAATTCCGGCAGGCGCACAGTACCCGGTGGGACCGGGCACGAAATCCTGTTCGTGACGCCAAAAGTTGACTCGCCCACCCCAGGGCTATGGGACACCCGGTGCCGGGCTGGACTAGTCCGGTGGTAGTCAGTGGTGGCTGGGCCCGGCTCCGTGGCCCTGGTGGGTGTCAGTAGAATATGTGGCTTGCTTGTTAATGGTTGTGTTCGTGACGCCACCTGTGGTATGCGGCTAATAAGCCGCCGCTGCTGTGTGAGGCCTCCGGGATGATATTATGGCAGCTATGATGGTACTGCTCCCCACAGGTGGAGCAATGCCCGGGGCACAGTTGGTGCTGTGTGACTAACACGGTGCAGGGCCGACAGGCGAGGAAAGAACCAGGCACAAACAACAGTCTCTTTACCTTTTCCTCTTTTACTCTGGGAACAGTCCAGTCCTGGGAGACCGTTACAGGTGGTGATGGGGATCCGGTCGGCCTGGAAGTACTTGGGGTGATCTTTCTGGCCAGCTGAGTATGAGGCCTACTCCTGTACCTTTCTTGGTGATGATAGGACCCTGCTTCTCTGAATCCAGCAATGGCCCTCTTCGCTGCTGGGACCAATAGCACGTCCCTTCCCTCTGTAGGTGGCTGCGCAGGCCCACTCCCTGGTGCTTCTCCGCTGGGGTCCACACCGGGCCCTGATGCTGCAGCTGTACCTTGGATGTGTCTGGGCCAGGGGCTTGCAGCTCCCCTGCCCTTCGGATTCGGCTACCAGGGACGGATTTTATACCCTGGCAACCACAGACTCCGATGTCCGAGTCTCTCTGCTGCCTCTCAGCTACTCCTGCTTCTCTGGGCCAAACTGCTCCAGCTCTAGGCCCCAGATTCACAGGACAGCTCACTCTGTGTCTGTTCACTTCTGCTGCTCCCTACAGACTAACTAACTCCTCCCCCAGGTCAGGCTTAAGGAAGCTCCCTGAAACTTCAGGTTCAGAGCTCCCCCCTACTGGCCTGAGGGAGAAACTGCGGTGGATGTTAACTTACTGGCCAGTAGATTTCCCCATTTACCTCCAGGCTCAGCATTAACCCTCAGGAGGGCAATGCCGTTGTGGCGACCAGGTCCTAGGGCGCCACACTTACAGTTAGTAAAACACACAAGTATCTGGTAAACCAAGCTGATGGTGGCCAGTGCCGCGGCCGGTTGCGTTCTGGTCCCCCACCTGGCTGGTGGTCTCTATCCTTCTCCTGCACTGCTGTATGTAAGATGGAGTTTCCTAGTGTGAAACTCAGGAGTCCGCTCCCGGCTGGATGTGGCCTAAGGAACCGTGCCCGCAGACGCTGGCCCATGGGATCTATGGGCCCTGGCAGTGATATCTCATCCCTAATCTTGTGGGCTGTTGTCTTCTATGAGGGACTTTGGGTGGGACAGGACCTCTAGTCCTGGCCTCAATCGGTTAATTAACCAGTTCCAGTTGGTTCTGGTCCTGGCTTCAGGGTTAAAGTACCCCCCCCCCCCCATTCCTTTGTGCTATGGTTTCCAGGTCGGTTCCCCGTGTCGGTACTGGCAGGCTACAACCCTGTCCCTGTCCACCTCTGTTCCACAAAGCCGTCTTCCCGTCTCCTGCTGATGGAGACTACCGTCTGCCTCCTAGCCAGTGGCACCAGGGTTCCTACCCTGGTACCGTTCAACTTGGACTTCACTGCTGGAGCTACCCCTAGCTCCAGCCCACACTCCTGTCCAAACTGAACTACAGACTTAACTCGACTGCTCTGACTGTTTTCCCTCCCCGGGCTGTATGGACCCCTTGGTGGGCGTGTTCCAACTGCCTAGTTACGCCCACTGGTGTGTCTATCTTTCCCTAAGGGGGGTGACTAGGGTTTTCTGGTTGGCTGTGTGTTTCTTAGTGAGGGAAGGTGTTATGCCAGGGCCTAACTGTGACTACCTAGTTTTGCCAGGGCGTCACGTAAGCTGCTCACACAAGCGCACGTGTCGCGGGCGGAGGAGGGGACGCCGCGCTCTCCCACTGCTCGGGTCCGGCTACCGCTGCTCGGTGGCTCGAGCGATGGGCCGGATCCCGGGGACTCTAGCGGCGCTCCTCGCCCGTGAGTGAAAGGGGTTTGGTTGTGGGGATTGTTTATTGTCCGTGACGCCACCCACGGTTGTGGTGATTATGTGGACACCACCGCTGCTCTGGCTGGGGATCCCAAGGGTGGTGGTATGGAGCAGCCAGTTGTTGAATTGCCCCTCCGTGGGTAGGGGATTGGTGGTCCCGGGGCCCAGTGATGGGGTTGGGATGGTGGACAGGCGGGTTATAGGCCTGTGGAGGTGCAGGGGCAGCGCTGTGCTGCACAGCACGGAAGTACTCACTCAGCCAGTAAACACGACACAGTTCTCGGTAAACAAACGGCTGGTTGGATGGGTCCCTCGGACGGTTACAGTGCGGATGTTCCCTGCAGTTGACGGTGACGGTCTCTTCCCTGCACCTATGTGTAGTCTGTTGGTAGCGATGGATTCCCACCGGTAACCCGCTCCCCAGCTTGGATATGAGCCGGAGGAGCCCCTCTCTTGCCCGCAGGCGCTGGCCCTGGGAAACTGGTGCCGTGGCGGTGTCTCCCCTTCACGGTCGGACTGTTGCCTTCAATCGGGACTTGGTTGTTGGGAGACAGTCGTTCCCTTAACTGACGGATTTGGCAAATTATGGCGACTCCTAGCCTTGCCGGGATCCGAAAGGCCCCTGCCCTGGTGCTGACTGTTTGTATACCGCTCCGGTACTGCCGGGTCACCACCCGTCCATGGTCCTTTCGGCAACCTCCGAGCAATCTCTCCTGCAGACGGTCACCGCCGTCTGCCAACCTTGCTGTCTCAGTCCGGGGCACACACCCGGACTAACTTCAGGCTTCTTGCTGTCACTTTCTTCACTTTCTACTTTCCTCCTTCTCCTTCACTGTTTACTCCTCACACTTTGAACTCTAACACTCATCTGCCAGGTTTTACCACCTCCAGGGCTGTGAACTCCTCGGTGGGCGGAGCCAACTGCCTGGCCCACCCCCTGGTGTGGACACCAGCCCCTGGAGGAAGGCAACAAGTATTTTAGTTTTGACCTCGGTGTACCTGCAGGGAATGTGGGGTGCATGTGGTGTTATGACCTGTGACCCCTGGCTTGCCCAGGGCATCACACAGGCATAATGTGGCCTCACATTGTTGTGTAGAAAACCAAGGAGAAATAGTCGTACTACTGGTTCCACTTCCAAATCGATCTAACACTATGGTGTTAGAGTACATGGAGTTACTAACAAGAAAAAAAAATGGGTGCACCGTCGACACTTACTTGTGTATATAAGAACGGGTGCTCACCCATGCAGCAAGAGAGCAATGATGTAAAACAACAAAATGGGGAGCACAACAAATATATAATATAATAAAAGGCAACCTTTTATGTGTAGCAATAAAACACTAAAAACACACCCAATAACATGGCATGCAACCACCGCCCAACCCCTTAATGAAGCAGCAAAATACAAGTAGTATAATATATCCAACCATTAGGCACAATAGTAAACACACATGATGATAATTTATAACATACTGGTAAAGTAATTATATGCAACAATATCAAAATAAATAAAATAAACTGACGTGCAACCCCCTTACAAGCATGAGGAGGAGTGACATAATAAAATGTCACAAAACTAATAAGAGGAGCCAGTGAAGGTTCTCTATAACCAGATGGGTGGTCCTCTAAGGTGCCACCAAAATGCATGGAATCAAGGCTCCATCAGGGATAGTCAGGCAATACCGGGAAGGCAAAAGGGGGAGGGATGGGGAGAGTACGGGATACCATGCCACCCTACATCATAGTCCTGGGAGTAGGAGACATGTCAATGACATTGAGCTACAGCGCAACATGCTGCCCCCCCCCCCCCTTCTGCTTCCCATTGCCACAACTATTTGCATCTGGTGCTGCTGGCTCCATAGTCTTCCAACAATCAGCGTGGGACACAGCAGACGTGTGTGTGTGTGTGTGTGTGTGTGTCAGAGCACTAGGGGACCAGCGACAGCTCATAATATATAGGCAGCTATATGAGGTGCTTACTGTGTATAGATGGCTCAGAAATATATAAGTATATAGGAGACTGTTTAGATGCTAATGTATTAGCTATGGAGATGCTAATGTATTGGCTATGGTTATGGGGGCTCATAACTTAAATGGGAGTTTGTGGAGGGATCATACTGTGTATGTATTATACTGCTCAAACAAGGGAAACACTAAAATACCATTTTGTTGTTAGTGTTACCTTTTATTTTTTTGAGCTATATATATTATATATTATATTATATTATATTATATTATATCCAATCCATGACCCAAACACCACCTTTTCCCCCCTAGAAAGACACCACACAG
Organism: Anomaloglossus baeobatrachus; assembly: GCF_048569485.1. Taxonomy (NCBI): domain Eukaryota; kingdom Metazoa; phylum Chordata; class Amphibia; order Anura; family Aromobatidae; genus Anomaloglossus; species Anomaloglossus baeobatrachus. The sequence goes on along the minus strand of NC_134360.1, from coordinate 179,155,035 downwards.
TTCTTTATAAATTAAATTACTTTTTATTTTCCACTTATGGAGAGGCATAGGGAAAAAACACTCATCTTTTACTTTGGCATAAATTATGGTCGCAGCTTTCAAATTAGGCATTACCAGCCAACACCATGGGGTTTTGGGAAATTTTCCGCCGCCGTCCGGTGCGGGTATTTCACCACCACTTTTCCTACCCCTTCCGCTGCTGCGACTTAACACAGAGACACTCCACAAAACTCATAAAACAAAAGGGAGGGAGGGTGGGAAACAGGTCCGGGTCCAGGAACAAAGAGACCGGAAGCTGGGCAACGCAGTGACTTATATCAGAGCAGATCATACCACAGGAGCCGGGAGGGGGGGGGTATCTGGTGAGTCTTTCCAGGGGGAGAAACCACCTAAAATTAGCATAGGGGGCCCGCAGTCAGGTGGCAGCATCTCAAATTTTGGCTGCAGTGCCCCTCAACATACTACAGTTCAGAAGTTTGGGGTCACCTAGATATTTCCTTATTTTTGAAGGGAACCCCCCCCTTCACTAATGTAAAAGACAAAATTGTCTGAGTGACCCCAAAACTCTTGCTGTGTGTAAATAAATTTTTATATTATAGTTTTACAAAATTATTTAAATTACCAAATCAAGCAGTATTTTATATTGACAAATCTGTTTTTTCATATATTCTGGTGTGTATATAACACCTGAGAATGATGCTGTAGGTGAACGCAACACCCCCTATCAGTGCACTTCCAGCCTCATTTGAATATTGATGCTATACTGTATTGTGTTTGGTACATCGTATGTCTATAAAGATTTTGTTGCTATTTGGAGGAAAAGTGCTTAGAGTTGTAGAATTGTTGATTCACAAGTTCAGCCCAGGCACTAGACTGGAAAGCCTAGACCAGCAGGGTCAGAGGTGTGATGAGCAAATCATAGGAAAATGTCCAGCGTTGCAGAATGTTACAAATATTCTTTTCTAGTCAGTTCTACTAAGTGTGGCATCAATACAAAAAAACCCCCACACAGGTAACCTAATTTACCTAATGGGTGCAGAAAATCTACAACACCACAACGCGCCAAAGAGTTAGGCTATGTTCACACTGCTTTTTTTTTTTTTTTTTTTTTTTTTTCTGTAGGTAAACCTGTTCTCTTGGCAGTTTTAAAAAAAAAAAAAAAGCTGCTTATAAAGTGGGTTTTGCTGGGGGTTTTTTTTTTTCGCGGTTTTCGGTACAATGTGTTATTTGGGTAGATCACATCACATTCATCAAAAAAGCAGCAGTTGCATTTTCCCACTTACTGCTTTTTATAGTGAAAAACACTGCAAAAAAGCTGAAAGGATTGACATGCAGCAGTTTTCCATTTCAATCAGGGAAAAAACAATTGTGTGCATGAGATTTCTGAAATTTCCTCGCTTTTGTCACTTTAAAAGTTTATTGATTTGCTTAAAAATTTCACTGTCAGGCTTAATGGAATGGTCTCTCCAAATTTGTGCATAGTTAGTCTAATGATGAGCAAGCACTACCATGCTTGTGACGCCCTGGCAAAACCTGGGAGTCACAGATGACTGTGCCCTCCACCAAGGGTGCAGGAATCGCCTCCTCCTTGGGATTTAACACTCCACATAACATCTCGCTACACCGGGTTCCATCAGCCACAAACCCTAGTGCCCCACCACCCATGGTAATAGGGACACACCTGTGTGCGGGACCAAGCGGATGGGAGCGCCCACCTAGGGGTCCTGAGGTGCGAGGGGAGGGATCAAGGCAGAGAAGTGCTGGAGATGGGGAAAGGGACAGTCGTGTGGTGCTGAGCAGTCAGTGAAGTGTAGTCAGGGGTCGGAGCCTTTGGACTACAGCAGCACCTGCAAAGGGCTAGGTGGTAGACGGCAGGGCAGGGCCAAAGGCGAAGGGAGTACAGTCGCAGGAGATCCAGAGTGGACCAGGGTAGGGTTGGAGCCCGCCGGTACCAACAGCAGAGATCCAGAGAAACAGTGCAGGAGGAAGGGCTCCTGCCCTGTCAGCCCGGGTGTGGGACTAGCACACCCCTCCAAAAGGCTCCCAGCATTCGGCTTTGGTTTACAAAAGGACTCAGCTGATTGTCGTCCAAGTACCTGCCCATAATCTCATGTCCGCGCTTTTCCCTCTGCATCCACCGTTATGCGCTAGCACTGGCCATGTGAACCCACGTCACCTATTACTGCAGCCGCGAGATTATGGTCGGGTTCTTGGATGACACTGCTGATGACAATCACAGCACCGCCCATAATCTCGCGCCTGCGCAATCGCCTCACCAGTGGTCACGCTTTACACAGTGCTGTCCCGCGATAGTGCCACTGGGCATACGTGAGACCTCGGGAGCACTGGGCGGCGGCGTCCTCATGTATGGAAATAAGCAATGGGGGATGGCGTAAAGCGGCAGGAGGCGAATAACTGACACAAGACAGCCCGTGACCATAAAAAAAATTTGCATACAAAAAGGTAAGACTTTATAAAGTATTTATTTAGGTCTCAAAGTGGGCACAATAGCAACAGGAACCTTTATAGAATGCAGCCCAGGAGCTGCAGAAGGGGAATCTTTTAGGTTTATTGTGAAATTTCTGCTGACAGGTTCCCTTTAACAACCTGCTGCCAATCCATCGCCGGTGCTCTCCAACAGCAGCGGTGGTACTCCATATTACCACACACCGTGGGTGACGCCGCCCACGATCTACAACAATCCCCGTACATATACATCCCCTTTTTCTGAGTGTCCGCGTGACCCCCTGGGTCCGGAAACCCCTCGAGCCACTGCGGATCCGGATCCAAGCAGCCCAACTGCTGACGTCGGGGTGGCACACTTGGGTGCTCGGTACTCGTAACCAGCAAGTCGGACGCTTGGACAGGCTCAAATCTTGTGCCAAGTGTAATGGAAGTGAATGGGGAACTTGAGCTTTTTCCAGAAATTCTTCCGGAAAAATACTAGTGTTCCCAATTGCCTTCCATCATACTCTGTACTTGAGTCGCACTCATCCGAGAGTCCAACCTGCTTGTTACGAGTACCGAGCTCCCAAGCATGGGAGTGCTCACTCATCACTAGTAAAGATGTCAGTGACGCAGAGTTGTGCAAGGACAGGATGGATCTAGGCACTGTTTATATTTGTTTTTTCTTTTCTTTGCAGGTTTTTCTCAGTACCAGGAGAGGGGCATGGGTGATGAGCCGCGTGTATGATCAGGGATACCCATGGGATGTCTGTTATGATACACGATTTGAGACGTTCAAAAGGAACAGTCTCCCAATGTCCATTGTTGCACGTTTGACTGAGACGAAGATGAACACCTGGTTTAGCCATGTGAACTATGGGCTTCTACCTGTTGATCGGTACAATTTTTATTTCTGAAGCAATAATATATTTAGTCATGGACAATCTGACTCTCTGCCTATCCTATAATTTTTTTTTTTTTTTTCTATAATATCTATCTGGTAGAGATTTAAGAAACCAACTAAGTTATTTAATTAAAATCTCACAAAATTGGTTTCAAATTTTTATGCTTGCTCATTTTATACTAAATGTCAAATAACACATGGCAAAAGGTTCCCCCCCCCCTCACAAGGTTACGTTAATGAAGGGGGAGCAGTGTGCTGGCCGTCTATGCTCCACTCCCTTTTATCACTCTAGTGTTGTGCATGTGTTGTGCCCCGGCTGGGTGGTGCGAAACTTACTTGCACCTTCGATGGCTCGTCCGCCACCCCATCGCCGGTCAGCGATATACATTGTACTTGGGCAACACACCACAAACCGTTTTCCTTGAACTCAAACTTTAACTTCTTTATTCAGCATACAAGCTTTCTGGGAGACCCCTTCATAACACACAATTCAATCTTCATAATAACCTTCCTAGGACAGACATGCCACTTTCTCCTGTGTCACCATTCTGCTGCCACTGCTCAACAGACTAACCTTGTGTCCAGCACTTGCCCTGGGCAATATTCCTTCAGCAGCTGAGTCTGACTTCTATGGTCCCCTCTCCTGCAGTCATGCCCATAGGACACAATGGAGGATTCCTCCTGAGGCACGGGCAAACTCTGGAACAGAGCTCGTGGTCCCAGGACCTCCTGTGCAGCCCACCACTCTCCCTTCCCAACACTGTGCCACTGTTCCATACAGAACATCCATAGGTCGAATGGATTGTAAAACAGGCAGAATAAAAAATCTGCAAAAAAAATCAAATTTGCACATTTGCTATTCAATCTGTTATTCAAATATGCATTATTGTGCTCTGGGATCTTCACGCACCCGAGAGCATAATAAACATATTGTTTCACCCAACCCTCTCCTCCCCCCCAATAATGTAAAGTTCACAATGCTGCCATAGCTTAAGGATTCTCAACAATGTCATCTGATACATCTGAATTACTTTTTTCTTTCTGCTCAAAATTTAATATCTAATTTTAAATTTCAGTTGATAACCAGACGTGTGTTTTTTTTTTTTTTTTTTTTTTTTGGTTTTTTTTTTTCTCCTCTTATTTGCAGGACACAATTTAAAGAGCCTTTGCTTAATGATGAGCTGCCAAGCCGTATACTGTGTGGTTTTGTAGTGGTAAAACCATCTGTGTTGGATTTCACTGAAACTGCTGCAAAATTTGATGATGGGTCTGTTGAGGACAACATTGATGTTGTGATATTTGCCACAGGATATAACTTTTCTTTTCCATTCTTGGATGAATCGGTCATCAAAATGGAAAAAAACAACATACACCTATACAAACATATTATTCCACCTGCCCTTGAAAAGCCAACACTGGGCATGTTGGGCCTTATTCAACCAATTGGACCCATTATGCCAACATCTGAACTACAGGGACGCTGGCTAACCAGAGTTTTCAAAGGTAATGTGAAGGAATTGCATGACTAACTTAAGGGGGCTTTACACGCTACGACATCGCTAATGCGGAGTCGTTGGGTCACGGAATTGGTGACGCACATCCGGCCGCATTAGCAATGCCGTTGCGTGTGACACCTATGAGCGATTTTTTTTTTTTTTTTTTTTTTTTTTTTTTTTTTTTTTTTTTTTTTTTTTTTTTTTGCATCGTCGCAAAAAACGTGCAAAATCGCTCCGGTGACATGGGGGTCCATTCTCAAATATCGTTACTGCAGCAGTAACGAAGTTGTTCCTCGTTCCTGCGGCAGCACACAATGCTCCGTGTGACGCCGCAGGAACGAGGAAGCTCTCCTTACCTGCCTCCCGGCCGCTATGCAGAAGGAAGGAGGTGGGCGGGATGTTACGTCCCGCTCATCTCCGCCCCTCCGCTTCTATTGGGCGGTGGTTCAGTGACGCTGCTGTGACGCTGAACAAACCGCCCCCTTAGGAGGCGGTTCGCCGGTCACAGCGACGTCGCTAGGCAGGTAAGTATGAGTGACTGCTCTGGGCGATGTTGTGCGCCACGGGCAGCGATTTTGCCCGTGTCGCACAACAGATATGGGCGGGTACCCACACTAGCGATATCTGTACCGATATCGCAGTGTGTAAAGCGGCCTTAAGTGTAGTTAAGGCTAGGTTCACTGTCCTTGACACGAGCGCATATCTTCCAGACATATGCACCCGCTTATTATGCCAATATTAAGGTTGACGCTTCCTCACTTGTTTTTTTTTTTTGTTTTTTTTTTTCCGGGCCACTATTCCAGACTTGTGTATCGTGCGTTGCATGGTGCTGGCATGATCGCTTGATACCTCACTACTAATCTTATTAGCCGCTTCCACTGTCATTCTTTTCACTCAAGAACTGATAGACCTTGTGATGAGCTGAGTAGTTGACTACGATATTTGGCTGGGGGTCCACCGCTTGGCTTTTGAATGGACGGATTTCTGCCGCCCCGCAGCGTATCGAGCCGCTCGGCTCCGTGGGCAATCTCCGTTCATGGCTCGAAGGTCTCCATTCTCGGGGCCACACTCTAAAGTTAAAGGGGGTATTTACAAGGGGATGATAGTTCCTGACTCCACCCGTGGTATGCAGTAATTGGGGATACCACCGCTGCCGTTGTTGGGAGTACCCAGGGTGATGGAATAGGGCAGCCAGATGGTGGTCACCTCTACGGGTAGGGGTAGGTCCTGGAGCTCTGGAAGATTATACTAGGTGCCGAGACTTGGAGATCACTCATGTACTCACTCAGCCAATAAGCAGACGCTGACAACCGGGTAAACCAAGTCTCTGATGCCGCTGCCTTTCGGGGAGCTTGTCCGGGTCCCGTCCCCTGCAGTGCTGCCTGGTGTGCTGTGACCTGCCTCCTGGCACAAAGTTTTGATTTACTGAAGTGGCCCGGTAGTTTGGAACGTGCCGGGCCCCACTTCCCACTGTGGCTAAGTTGGGGAGCCTGCTCTCAGGTCTCACGCTTGGGATCTTGTGGGCTGCATATGTGGAAGGCCCTATTCCCCCCCCCCCCCCCCCCCTCATTGCGCTAGTGCCTCGATTATAGAGCTAGTGGGAACAGTCCATAAAGGCACCGCTCTCCTCAGGTGAATTGCCGGGTTGCCTGCCGCTTCTCCCCGACCTAGGGTCTATGTACTCCGCCGTAACTTCGGTCCTGGACCGGTGATAGGACTAGGCTGCTGACCGTCCTCTTGGCACCTAGCCTCAATCCCCCTGTGACCGGGGGTCCGACTCTTCTAGGCCCAGACACCGCCTGAAACCTAGACAGCTACTCTCGGGAGCCACAGCTCCCTGCTTCCTCCACCTCACTCCTTTCTCTTCACTTCATTCTCTTCACTGACCCTCTCTCCTGACACTCAGGTGGGCGACCCTATTAAGCTCGAGCCGCCCACTGGTGTGTCTGGGTGTGGTGCAGGGTGTTCATAGGATTTGATTTGCTGTTGGAGGCAGCACTGTAAGATGGGGACCCAGAACCATGAGGGATTTGAATACTGCACTAACGGAAGAGTGTGCAGTACCCTGTGACGACCTGATAGTCCAGGGGCGTCATAGATGGACTAAATTTCCGGTTCTTACACCTGTCATGGCACTCACATGATGCAATTTATTTAAAAAAATACACCCCTGCATTCTGAAACTTGATGCAGTTTATCAATGTTCTTGCTCAAAAATTCAAAACATTGTTACCCATTTCGTTCATCAGTGTATAATACTGTGGTGATCAATTAAGAAGAACCCCCCCCCCCCCCCCCCCCACCCCCCCCTCGGAAAAAAAAAAATCAGGTCAGAGCTTCCTTTCCTGGGACAGAATATGGAAGTGGCCAGTGGTGGATCCATGTGGATTAGAGAATGTGAAGGATAACATTTCATTATGTTGGAACATTCACGATTTTTGGAATTATTTTTATTATTATCATATCATTTTTTTTTTTTTTTTTTTTTTGAAGCTCCACAATTCTTAGATCTAGTAGTCAGCATCTCTCCTCAACTCAATACTCATCAACAAACTCCTGGAGACAGTGACAGCAAGATGACTACCTAACCCTGAGGAAGCCATGTGGACCCTAAGGCTATGTGCACATGCTGCAGATTTTACCACGTATTTGCTGCAGAAAATGTGTCTAACATTTCTGCTGTCATTCCCCAGCAAAACCTATGGGCATAAAGAAGAAAAATGCTGTGCGCACATTGCGTATTTGTGGCGCCCTGGACAAGCCAGGGGCCACAGAGCACAACACCCTACACACCCCACACTCCCAGCAGGCACATCGAAGTCAGACAAAAACCCTTGTTGCCTTCCTCCAGAGGCTGATGATCATACCAGGGGGTGGGCCAGGCGGTTGGTCCCGCCCGCCGAGGAGTTCAGTCCTGGAGGCGGGAAAAGAGCTCAGATTAGTTTGAGAGGAGTTGAGGAGTAGACAAAGTTAAGCTAGGACAGTGAAAGTGGTAGGAGGAAAGTGGTGAAGGAGCAACTGACTGACAGCGTCCGGGTGTGTGGCCTGGGCGAGACAGCAAGGTTGGCAGACGGTGGTGTCAGTCTGCAGGAGTGGCCTATCGGAGTAACCGTGAGGACCGTGGACGGGCGGTGGCCCGGCGGTACTGGACCGCTACACTAAGAGGTCAGCACCATCTGGCAGGGGCTTGCGGACCCCGGCAAGGCTAGGAGTCGCCGTGAATTTGCCGAATCCGTTAGTGAAGGAGACCTCCTGGGTCTCCAAACAGCTAAGTCCCGACAGAAGGCAACAGTCCAACCAGAATAGGGAAACACCGCCACTGCCAAGGCAACAGTTTCTCAGGGCCAGAGCCTGCGGGCAAGAAGAGGGCTCCTCCAGACCACATCCAAGCTGGGGAGCGGGTTACCGGTGGGGACCCATCAGAACCAACAACCGTACACAGGTGCCGGGAAAGGCAGTCACCATCAACCTGCAGGGAGTAACAACACCGCAGCCGTCTGTGGGACCCGTCCATCCAGCCGAGTGTTTTACCGAGAACTGTGTCTTCATCATTAGGCTGAGTGAGTACCACAGTGCCGTGCGGCACAGCACTGACCCTGCACCTCTCCAGGCCCCGTAACCCGCCTGCCATCCACCCCTACCCAATCACCGGGCCCCGGGACAACCAACCCCCTACCCACGGAGGGGAGAACTAACAACAAAGCTGCTCCCAGTCACCGCTCCCAGGATCCCCGTCTAGAGTAGCGGTGGTGGCATCACGGACAATAACCAAATCCCCACACTCAAACCCCCCTTTTCACTCACGGGCGAGGAGCGCTGTTCGAGTCCCCCCGGGATCCGGCCCACCGCTCAAGCCACCACCGAGCAGCAGCGGCCGGACCTGAGCAGTGGGAGAGCGCAGCGTCCCCCTCCGCCCGCGACATATATATATATTTTTTTTTTTTTTTTTTTTTGCTGCGGAATTAATGTGCATGTCACTTCTTTTTTGCCATAGATAATGGTTAAAATCCGCAGGGACCAACCTGCGGCAAAACCGCATGCGGATTTCGTTGCGGTTTAGGTGCAGATTTTTACCGTGGGATTCTTGGAGTCCGGATTTTCCTTGAGACAATTTCTAGTGTACACATGGCCTAAAACAGTACTCCCAAATGCAGTGTCTGTCATAATGACTCTACAGTGTCTGCCAAAAGATATCTAAATGTCAGTGGTGCTGTCTAAGGCTAGTCACACTTGCGAGTGTAAAATCGGACTGATTCACATGCTAGAAACTAGCATGAGCTCTGTCCAAGTGTTATAGGTGTGCAATGCAACTGCAATTCGATTCTGTTATTTTTCTCATGATTGTAGTCCGTGTGCAATCCGTGTTTTGATGTGTATGTTATCAGTTTTTATACTCAGCACCTATGTCATCTGCCATTTCAGCTCTACTACATGCCCACTGACAGCAGACACAGAGCCGCGCGGTCAGAATGAACTCAGATGAACTTCACCCGACTTCATTGTCATCCCACGGCTCTGTGTCGTGGCCTGATTTTCGGTCACCGGTGAAGGTCTCACCAGTGACCACAAATCCCTTGAGTGACTGAAGTGATCTGCGCGCTCAGCGGTGCCGTCAGAGGTGACCCGCGGCCACAGCTGAAGTCGTCCTGCTGAGATCTGTGGCCGCGGGTAACCTCAGTGACGTCATCGCTGATGGCGTGACTCACTTCAGTCGCTGCGGGGAGCTCACAGAGCGGTCGTGGTCTGTGGTCACTCTGTCAGCTTCATGTAGCAAAGCTGAAAGCGTCGTGGGACCTCTGTGGATTACGTCGGACCTGGAGGGGTATTTGGGGACTTGAATCAAGTGGTGAAAGAGGGTGTGTTTTTTTTTTTTTTTATTTTTTTTTTTTTTTTTTTGTCATTTATTTCAAATAAAGGATTTTTGGGTGTTTTTGTCTTTATTGTCTTAACTTACAGGTTAATCATGGAAGGTAATCTCGGGGACGCCTGCCTTGATTAACCTAAGACTTAATTGCACCTATGGGCTGCTGCCATTAACTCCTTATTACCCCGATTGCCACCACACCAGGGCAATTCGGGATGAGCCGGGTACAGTTCCAGGACTGTCGCATCTAATGGAAGCGGCAATTCCAGCCGGATTCTGGCTGATATTTTTAGGGTGGGGGCTCCCCATAACATGCCACTCCCCATCCTGACAATACCAGCCTCCAGCCGTATGGCTTTACCCTGGCTGGTATGAAAATTGGGGGGAACCGCAGGCAGTTTTTGTGTGTGTGTGTGTGTGTGTGTGTGTGTGTGTGTGTTTTTTTTTTTTTTTAAATTTTTATTTAATTTATTGCAAGATATAGACCCGCCCACCGGCAGCTGTGATTGATTGCAGTGAGACAGCTGTCACTCAATGTAGGGGCGTGTCTATCTGCAAACAATCATAGCGCTGGTGGGCGAGGAAAGCGGGGAATACGAGATTGAATAATGAGCGGCCAGCTTTTTCAAAAGAGGAAAAGCCGCCGGAGCTTTGTGACAGCCATGCAGCTCCGCGCCGGTGAGTATGAGAGGGGGAAGAGGGAGAGACCGACGACAGGGAGACGGAGAGGCCGACAGAGAGACGGACTGACAGAAATTGACCGACATCGACAGACCTCACTCATTTGAAGTATTTTCCGCAACATGCGATAAATGTATTTAGAAAAACACATGTCACTAGGATGGTGTGTGTGCTGTCCGTGTGACATCTATTTTTTTTTTTTTTTTTTTTTCTTTTCCCCATGCACCCATAGTTTTATTGGGGGGACACGCGCGATAAAAAAAAAAATGTAGCATGCTGCGTTTTGGTGAGTTTTTTTTTTTTTTTTTTTTTTTTTGTTTTTTGTTTTTTTTTTTGTCAGATTTGGACTGAGAAAAAAATAACAGATGGGAGCTGCCTCATTGATTAACATTGGTCCGAGTGCAATGCGAGATTTTCTTGCACTCGTGCGAGTTAATCGCAAGTGTGAAGCCAGCCTAAGGGTGTGAATTTGAAAGTGGAAGCTTCCAGTGAACACTCTCAGGTCTCAAGCTGACACCTGTGAAACTTGGCGAAAGCGTGACATGCAAGCTTGACAGCCTTGCATGCATATATTAGGTGGTTGTGGTGGGCCTGAGACCACCCAGACAGTTTGTGCATTGTGATTCATGCTTTCACTGAGTTTCACAGGCATCAGCACAAGCCCTAATGCGGGCGTCACACGGTACAATATGTCGGTGGGGTCACCTCGTAAGTGACACACATCCGGCATCGTTTGATATATCGTAGCGTGTGACAGCTACGAGCGACGGTGAACAAGCAAAAATACTCACCTTATCATTGCTCGTTGACACGTCGCTCATTTTCATAATGTTGCCCCTCCTTCTGTGCGCCGGTTGTTCATTGTTCCCGGGGCAGCACACATCGCTACGTGTGACACCCCGGGAATGACTAACACAGCTTACCTGGGTCCCGCCGGCAATGCGGAAGGAAGGGGGTGGGCAGGATGTTATGTCCCGCTCATCTCCGCCCCTCTGCTTCTATTGGCCGGCCGCTGTATGACGTCGCTGTGACGCCGAACGTCCCTCCCCCTTCAGGAAGAGTGTGTTCGCTGCCTACTAATCGCCGCAACTAATTGCCCGTGACACACAAACGACGGGGGCGGGTGCAATTGCACGATATATCGGCGTGTGTGATGCCACCTTTAGTGTAGGAAGAAACCCGGGAGTACATTCAAAACTATTGCAGACATTTTTCTTGGACAGATTTGAACCCAGGCCAGGACCCAGTGCTACAAAAGCCTCCAGCCTTGCAATGTACCGATGTAATGTGCAAGTATGCCATAATAATCTTCATTCTTCACCTTTTTAGGACTGTGTCCATATCCTCCCTTAAAAACTGTGATGGCTGACCTAGCAAAGAAAAACAAAATCTTTACAAAAAGGTAAGTGATTACTAATCTTGGTGATAAATTTGAGGCAAGCATAAAGTTTAGAGTTTAATGGGGTATTCGGGTTTCAGTAAATTGGTGTTTTTATCAATAACTCCTTTAATGTACCTAATGTGCCAAGTACAATAACAAAAAGCACACTTCGAGAACTGTGTCCCTGGTGATCTCACAACATTCACACTTCCTGTTAGATGGAACAGTTCATTCTGATAGTGAGGTCTGTGGCACATTAGTGCTAAGTGGGCTTTACACGCTACGACATCGCTAGCATTTGCTGGCGATGTCGAACGCGATAGCCCCCCCCCCCCTCGTCGTGTGGCAGATATATGGTGATCGCTGCCGTAGCGAACGTTATCGCTATGGCAGCGTGCGTAACACGCACATAACTGCTCTGCGACGTCGCTCTGGCCAGCGAACCGCCTCCTTTCTAAGGGGGCGGTTTGTTCGGCATCACAGCAACGTCACACGGCAGGCATCCAATAGAAGCGAAGATGAGCGGGACGTAACATCCCGCCCACCACCTTCCTTCCGCATTGCCGGTGGAGGCAGGTAAGGAGATGTTCGTCGCTCCTGCGGTGTCGCACGCAGCGATGTGTGGTGCTGCAGGAATGAGGAACAACATTGCTAATAAGCAAACTATTTTTATTTCAGGACAATCTCTCCGCGGCAAACTATTTTGACCGCTTTTGTGATCGTTTAAGGTCGCTCATAAGTGTCACACGCTGCGATCTCGTTAATGAAGCTGAATGTGAGTCACAAACACCGTGACCCCCAACGATAATTCATTAACTATATCGTAGCGTGTAAAGCCTGATGTAGTGTGCAGTGATCACAAGACATCAAAAATGTCCTCAAATTTCCAAGGAGAGCGGCACCAGTGCAGGAGGCAAATCTTCCAGAATGGGATGGAAAAAATAGAAGTAGCACTCACCATCTTTTGGAAGTAAAAATTTCTCAAACGTTATTGATTCATCGTCTAAAAAAGAGCAAAAGGGAGAAGCTAGGAAAATGTGGATGACAGCCGTTTTGTGTAAATCACTGCAACAGGGTTCTCCCAAGGGTTGACATGATTTACACCAAACGGCTGTCGTGTATATATATATATATATATATAACGAAAATCTACGGGGGGAGCGCAGTAAGGTCTTATCCAACAAACATGCAAAAATCATAAGGGAATGTGCTCCCCTTTATGGGGTTGTCATACAAACTGATTCAAAGTGCGTAACCAGCTGCTGCAGAGTCCACACACTTATCAAGCCGAAGCAGATCAGGAACAAAGATGTTGAGCTACCACTGCACTACCGAAGATATGACATAAATCCGAAGATGATCAAATTTAGGTGGTTTTATCAACGCGTTTTGAAGTGTCTCCCCACTTCATCAGAAGATCTGTTTTGAATGTAGTCTGTGTGGTAGCTGTTTTGGAGCTCCCTCTGGTGGCTAGGAATGGTATTGGAGCTGAGTGTGAGCCTGTGACTCAGACAGGAGATGGCGTTAATTGGGAATTAAGGAAGTCCTATTGCAGACAAGCCTGGTGTATATAGGAGAGCACTCTTTTTTTTGTCTTGCTGGTACTGGTTATAATTGCATTTTCCTCCAGTGTCTGAACCTGGCTTGGAGTTCTCATTCCCTGTTTCCCTAAGCAAGACTTCTGCAGATAAGTTTTTGTATTTTGTTCTCCCATTATTTACAAGAGAACCTGATATAGTGGAGGTGAGGTCTTTCGACCTCCAGGGCCATTTACTATCGGGAGATAGGTATTTTTTTCAGCAGGGATTTTTATACTGACCAGTGTCCTTTCCTTTGTATCTGGTTAGTCAGGCCTCGCCTTTGCTTAATCTATTTTTTCCTATCTGTGTTTCGTGTTTTCCTATAGCACCGTAATCTTTGTCGAGGGCTGTCTACTCCTTTTTGGGGACTTTTCTGAGGCAAGGTAGATTTCCTCACTTCTATCCATGAGGCGTAGTTAGTTTCTCAGGCTGTGACGAGGCGCCTAGGTGTTTAGGAACGCTCCGTGGATATTTCTAGTGTGGTCTGATAGTTAGGGGATTGCGGTCAGTCCAGGTTCCAACTATTCTTGTTCTTGGTGTTTTTCCACTTTTTTTTTTTTTTTTTTTTTTTTTTTTTTTTTTTTTTGTAATCTTCCACGGTTACCAGATCATAACAGAGATCCACCAATATTATTGGATATTGGTAGATTTCCTGATGAAATGAGGAGACCCTTTAAAACACGCTGAATAAAACCACCTTAATTTGATCATCTTTGGATTTGTCATATCGTCGGCAGCGCAGTGGAAGCTCCACATCTCCTTTGTTCCTGATCTGCTTTTTTGAAGTTTTGCACCTATATTCCTTTAGAGTTAATGGGGAAGTCTCTTTTCCATGTGATCATATGAATGAGTGGTGCCAGACGCATCTTGCTTATTGACCTCAAGTGCAGGAGGCAAACCCTTTAGAACACTCATGATCTAACCTAAACATGTGATTCTTTGATCACTTGTAGTAGAATTTTGTCAAAAAAACAGACCTGCATTAAATATAAACTGCACTACTCGTCAATGTGTCATCTTTACGTATAAGCCAAATTAAGAAATTAATCTATACAGAGAGAAAAGTGACTGCCAAATTGTCCCTCCAGTGAGGAAGGAAACTCTCTAGCGCCACCTATTGGAAGTAGCAATCCTAAAAGTCAAATGTGGCTTTTTAACACGAAGTCCCAGAGAGGGGTCATTTGACATTTCTACGAGTGGAACCCTATGGAGCTCGAAATTCCTGGGACTTCTAGTGTTAAACAAGCCTTTTTTATAAGTCTTAGGCTGGTTTTACACAATGTTTTTGTTTAACATGCGTCCTGATCGTGGTGTGTCTTTTTTTTTTTTTTTTTTTTTTTTGTTGCAGCAAAAGCAGATCCAGTGCAAATGCATTGAAATGAAAATGTAATGGACGCGCGTCAACATGCATTCACATGCGTTTGCGTGCGGTATAGAGAGGATTCAGCGAGTTGCAGTATTTTAACATTTTTCAAAAACGCTACTTGTAGAGTTTTTGAGCTGCGTCCAAGTACTGTTTGTCACTGGACCTGACTATACCGCATGGAAACGCATGTGAATGCTGGCATGCTGATAGACCGGATCCTGTTGGGCAGAAATCAGCGTGATCTGTCTGTCTCTCTCTCTGTCTCTCACCCCCCTCTTTCAAACTCACCGATCACCGGCACACCTATGATTGGTTACAGTCAGACACGTCCCCACGCTGAGTGACAGCTGTCTCACTGCAACCAATCATAGCCGCTGGTGGGCGGGTCTATATCGTGCAGTACAATAAATAATTAAAAAAGTGTGCAGTTCCCTCACCCCCCCCCCCAATTTTGATACCAGCCAAGATAAAGCCACACTGGGGAGCTCCATGTTATGGGGAGCCCCCCAGCCTAAAAATATCAGGCAGCAGCTGCCCGGTATTGCCGCATCCATTAGATGAGACAGTCCCGAGACTATACCCGTCTCATCCCGAATTGCACTTGTGCAGTGGCAATCTGGATAATAAGGAGTTAGTGGCAGCTATTGGCTACCATTAAGTCCTAGGTTAATCATGGCAGGCGTCTGAGACACCCCCGATGAGTAACCTGTAAGTGAAAGTACATAAACATATACCTGAAAAAATCCTTTATTTGAAATAAAGACAAAAAAACACCCTCTTTCACCACTTTATTAAAATCCTCAAATACCCCTCCAGGTCCCATGTAATCCAGAGGTCCCACAACACTTTCAGCTCTGCTACATGAAGCTGATGGGAGCGGCAGTAGAACACCGCCGCTCCTGTGAGCTCCACAGAGCAACTGAAGTGAGTCGCGCTGTCATCGGAGACATCACTCAGAGTGTGTGTGTTAGTGCCTGCATGTGTGCGGTGATGATGGGTGTGGTAATGTCTCACTCTCGTGTTTTGTGTTTTTTGTTTTTTTTGTTTCCCCCCCCCCCCTTCTTTTTTCCCCCCCCTTCTCTTTTTCCCTCTATCATGTTCAGTTCCCCTCACTCCCAATCACATGACTCCAATACCCGCCCATAGTTTCAAGTGACAGGATCCTGTAAAATAACACATGCATTTGCATGCATTTCTTTGGAAAAAAACAGGATCTGCTTTTGCAGCAAAAAAAAAAAGTTCAGGACGCATGTTAAAAAAACGTAGTGTGAAAGTAGCCTTATGATTTATTTGCCAGATCAGAATCCCAATTTGCAGACACGGTATTTCGGGGTGATTGCCCCTCATCAGTGTAAAGTGTGGGTATCTGAACTTCACTGGAAGGACAATTTGAATAATTCCCAGAGGGGCATTGCAGCTATAAGTCCCCTTACTGACAGCCAGACTGACTTGTCAGGTATCCATAAGGAGAATAGTCTTCCCCGCGATCCCCACATAGCTTCTCATAAGCCAGATCAGATACCCACACTTTGCACTAATGAGGGGCATTCACCCCGTAACACGGTCTGCAAATTGGGATTCTGATCTGGCAAATAAATCCTAAGTCTTATGAAAAGGCTTGCTCGTTTTTAAAAAGCCAAATTTGACTTTTAGGATTGCTACTTCCAATAGGTGGCGCTAGAGTTCGTCTCCTTCCTCACTGGAGGGACAATTTGAATAATTCCCAGAGGGGCATTGCAGCTATAAGTCCTCTTACTGACAGCCAGACTGGTTTGTCAGGTCTAAATAAGGAGAATAGTCTTCCCCATGGAGTGACTGCCAAAAATACTAATCTGTGAATAAGGCCTTGGGCTGCCATTCAGTATATCAGATGTAGTCTCCGGCGAGGATGGGAGCATAGAATGATAAAGGGAGCCCTCTCCTAATATCAAACTCATCTGAAGATGTGATGATCAATATTGACCACATCTAAAGGGTACTTTACACGCTATGATATTGGTACCGATATCGCTAGCGAGCGTACCTGCCCCCGTCTGTTGTGCGACACAGGCAAATTGCTGCCCGTGGTGCACAACATCACTAACACCCGTCACACGGACTTACCTGCCCTGTGACGTCGCTCTTGCCGGCGATCCGCCTCCTTTCTAAGGGGGCAGGTCGTGCGGCGTCACACGGCAGCCGTCCAATAGAAGCGGAGGAGCGGAGATGAGCGGGACGTAACATCCCGCAAACCTCCTTCCTTCCGCATTGCTGGTAGAGGCAGGTAAGGAGATGTTCGTTGCTCCTGTGGTGTCACACACAGCGATGGGTGATGCCGCAGGGACGACTAACAACATCGCTACTTACCAGACAACAATTTTTGGCGTTTGGACAACCTCTCTAAAACTAATGATTTTTGTCTCTTTTGTGATCGTTAAAGGTCGCTCGTATGTGTCACACGCTGCGATGTTGCTAACTACGCCGGATGTGCGTCACAAACACCGTGACCCCGACGATAAATCGTTAGCGATATCGCAGCGTCTAAAGCCCCCTTTAGAGATTAAATAGCTGGTATTGCAGACAGATTGTATGACAGCTTATGCCATTGATGGGCCTATGCTCGCTCCTCCCTGGCACCATACAGTAATGTAAAATTGCAAAATAAAGTGTAAATTACAAATATGAAATAACATCTTTCAAAAATGATTAAGGATATTATGGATGTTTATTTCTTTCCCCTTTTTAATAGATTTGGAACAATAAGGGAGAACCGTTTGCAAGTGGATTTTGTGGAATATCTGGATGAACTGGCATCGGATATTGGTGTGAAGCCGAATATTTTTCCATTATTCTTTTACGATCCTGTGCTTGCCTATGCACTCTTGTTTGGTCCTTGTACGCCAATGCACTATAGATTGGTTGGCCCAGGGAAGTGGAGTCCTGCCAGAAAAATAATCCTGACTACATTGGATCGCGTCCTAAAGCCAACAAAGACTCGTGTTGTAAAAATAGATGAGCCAAGTTTCTTATCAATCACTAAAGTACTTGGAGCTCTGTGTGTCCTGGCAGTTTTCGTAGCTGTGGCTATGTGTAGAGTTTGAACAATGACTATTAATGTTGCCTGGACAAAATAACCTGCTGTAATCCATGTGCATTTAATATACGTGCACACCGAGTTTTTTTTTTTTTTTTTTTTTTTTTCAAGTTTTTGGAACCTAAACTGGGCAGTAACTCTCCATATCCAGTTTTAGCTCCGAACACTCCACAAAAGACTCCATGTGCACATTGTCATGCAGTGATTTGAAAAATGGCTTATATTAATGGTCTTGTAAATTCAAAGGAATTAAAACAAAGTTGACTCTTTGAAAGAATGAATATAAATTTGGAGGACCCAATATGTGTATGTATTGACAATCCAATAAATTTTAAGTAGGCACTCCTGGTGGCGGCTCTGCAGCGTAATTGAAAAATGGACATTCGGGTTTTCCTCGCAGATTGCCCCATGTTATTAGTTTAATATACACATTGTATGAGTATTACTTTTCTGGAAATATACAATAGAATTATATCTATGATAACACATTTTTAGGTGTTGGGTTAATTAGTGCAGTTGTTAGGTTTAACTCTACAGAGATGCTGGTTGTTTACAGGAAACCTTTTAGTTTCTGATCTTACGATGTTCCTTATTTTTGCCACTTTTGACAATGTACATGAAATCGTCCACTTTCCTTATGTTGACAGAAGCAACTTTAATAAAAAAAATATATATGCTAACTTGCAATTATTCATGAGATATAGTATTAACCAGTTTCTATAAATACATATTTACCTACAGAATTTGAGTACAGTGACATTTTAGGCTATGTGCACACGTTGCCTTTTTTTTGTGAGATGCAGTGTTTTTGAGTTTTTGGCTGCTAAACGCACTTGCGGTAAAATACGCATAAAAAAAGCAAGTGTTTTTGTTGTTGCATATTTTCCAATGCATTGCCTGGGTGAAAAACACTGGCAAAAACGCAGAAATAATTGACATGTTGCATCTTTGTGGTCACTACAAAAACGCACCTCAGATAAATCTGCACTGTGTGGATAGCAAAAATAAAAACTCAGACTTTGCTGGGGAAGCAAAGTCATGCAGTTTTAAGATAAAAAAAAAATGCACCCAAAAAACGAGCAAACACACTGTGCGTACATACCCTTGGATTGATTTATTTTTGGCTCCACCACAGACAACTTTTTAGATGAGGAAATACCAAGTTTTAGCTGGAGGACTGATTTTCCACTATTTGGATAATGAAATAGCAACTTTTAGCTCCACCACAAAATGCCGCCTCCCCCCCCCCCCCCAGCTGCTCATCATACAGCACCACTATTACAGTCAAAGTAATAGTAAGGTATTAAAGCTGAGAACAGTTAGCAGATAGAAATGAACATTACCAACTTTGGAAAAAAGTGCTCAGAAGCCTGACAAGGCTCATACCAATTTTTGAAATTGGTGAACCTTTTTCCAAACAAGCTTGCTAATCAGGAATGATAGGTGCTACTGAAGTCCTGGTCTACATTGGTAAAGGACTCTCAACTCTACCCCACTTCTTGTCAGCTGCATGTGTGCAAGCATTTCTTCTGGCTCCATCAGTGTCACCTCGGGTGCAAACTTCATCTTCACTATGCCAGGCTTATTTGCTAACAGCAGAGCCTTCATCGGGGCTCATATGCTCTCTGAGGTCTTTATATGTTTCTCATGTGCCATTAGGAATGCTCTGCTGCCTATGTACACAATTGGTCATCTTACTCTTTGCCGCTCTACATGTGTCAGTGAGGGTCTTCATCTCTGCCTTCTGTACCAATAGGAAAAGTGTGAGTGGATTGTTTTTATTACTTCATGTTGTGTAATCACAACATATCCAGTGTAGAATTGATCAACATCTTTGTATCTTGTTCCATTATGAGAAAAACCCATAAATCTGTTAAATCAATCAACAACTTAAGCCCTGATTATGATACAGTATGTGGTCATCTTTGCTTGAGATGGTTAAAGGAACTAAAATTATTATATGGGACAATAGTTTTATATTTTTTTTTTTTTTTTTCTTTTTTCATTTAGCAGGCATGTTATGAGGATTCTGGGTGGGTGGGGGGCAGAGAAGTGCTAGCTTCAGTGTCTCTGTAGTCTCTCTAGTATCTGTCTGCTGTGCCCTCAAATGTTGGAGACTATAATAGGTAACATTATTTTTTTTTTTTTTTTTATCCAGTATTCAAAGAATGGCAAGATTTAAAACTGTATATCACTTGAGTTATACATATGGGGCATAAAGGTACATTGTACCTAACTGAGACCTCAAATATAGTGTTAATTGTAACTTTGTAATTTTTGTAATCTCTTCAACTATATCTTGAACCACAGAAGTGTCTCTGATAAAAGAGATGCACTCCTGGTGTCAGGGTACAGTTTAGCTAATAATAGGCCAGTCTGCTATAAACCATGTTTTTGTGCCAATTTAGGCTACTATATTGTAACCTTCCTTTCCTCTGGTGGAAAATGGATAACTCCTGAAATGAGATGTGATATTAGGACTGCAAGCCATAAATTATCCACTTACTATAAACTAAACCAAGACAACCTCTGGATATGAAATATATATTATATATATATATATATATATAACCCTGGCAAAAATTATGGAATCACCTGGCTCTGAGGATGTTAATTCAGTTGTTTTACTTTGTTTGTGTTTTTTTTTTTTAAACAAATCACAGACATGGCACAAAACTAAAATCATTTCAAATGTCAACTTTCTGGCTTTGAGAAATAGTAAAAAAAAAAAAATTATGAAAACAATGTGCTAGCCAGTAACTATTACTTTTCAAGACCAGACAGGGGAAAAAAAAAAATATGGAATCACTCAATTATGAGGAAAAAAATTATGGAATCACCCTAAAAATTTTGATTCTCAAAACTAACATCTGCTCGTTAGTTTCCATCTAAAAAGGAGTGAACACACTTTGGAGACCTGTTGCACCAAGTGGACTGACCTGAATCATGGCTCCAACACGAGAGATGCCAAATGAAACAAAGAGGATTATCAAACTCTTAGGGGTACTTTGCACATTGCGACATCGCTAGCCGATGATAGCGATGCCAAGCGCGATAGTACCCGCCCCCGTCGCACATGCGATATCTTGTGATAGCTGCCTTAGCGAACATTATCGCTACGGCAGCTTCACACGCACTTACTTGCCCTGCGCTATCGCTCTGGCCGATGACCCGCCTCCTTCCTAAGGGGGTGAGTTGTGCGGTCTCACAGTGACGTCACACGGCAGGCGGCCAATAGAAGCGGAGGGGCGGAGATGAGCGGGACGTAAACATCCCGCCCACCTTCTCCCTTCTGCATAGCCGGTGGAGGCAGGTAAGGAGATGTTCCTCGCTCCTGCAGCTTCACACACAGCGATGTGTGCTGCCGCAGGAACGAGGAACAACATCGTATCTCCTATTGGTGCGACATTATGGAAATGTCCGACACTACACAGATCACCAATTTACGTCACTTGCGATCGTTTATCGGCGCATCTAGGCTTTACACGTTGCAACGTCGTTACTGGCGCCGCATGTGCGTCACTTTCGATTTGACACCGATGATATCACAGTAGCAATGTCGCAACGTGCAAAGTACCCCTTAGTGTAAATCGTCACGCAATGTTGCTAAAGATGTTGGTTGTTCAGTCAGCTGTGTCTAAAATCTGGACCAAATATAAACAACATGGGAAGGTTGTTAAAGGCAAACATACTGGTAGACCAAGGAAGACAACAAAACATCAAGACTGGAAACTTAAAGAAATATGTCTCCAAAACAGGAAATGCACAACAAAACAAATGAGGAATGAATGGGAGGAAACTGGAGTCAATGTCTGTGATCGAACTGTAAGATACCACCTAAAGGAAATGGGATTTACATATAGAAATGCTAAACAATAAAGTGACTGCCTGAAGAGAACAAAAAAATTATTTAAAAGAACTGAAGTCTTCAGTGGTTGATACCTTTTTAATGGCTAAGTGAAAAAATGGTAATAATAGCAAGCTTTCGAGACTATGCAGGTCTTTTCATCAGGCTCAGTATAACACAAAATCTGAAGAGTCACATATTTATACACAACAGGACATAGAATGGGGCAGTAAATAAAACCAGTTATGTGAAGCAGCACAATCGGTATGGCAAGGGGGCAAACTGTTGTGGCCATAGATAAGCAGCCTGAAAGTTTTATTGTTCTCTGATTGTGGTCTGGTCCAGAGCTGGGATGCCCCCTGATGGTCTGAGGAGCACATTTGAAGAGAACATGTACATTTCCACAGTCATTGATAATATAGGGCTGCATGTCAGGTAAAGGCACTGGGGAGATGGCTGTCATTACATCTTCAATGAATGCCAAAGTTTACATTGAAATTTTGAACACTTTTCTTATCCCATCAATTGAAAGGATGTTTGGGGATGATTAAATCCTTTATCAAGATAATAATGCATCTTGCCATAGAGCAAAAACTGTGAAAACGTTCCTTGAAAGAAGGCACAAGGTCAATGACATGACCTGCAAATAGTACGGATCTCAATCCAATTGAAAATCTTTGGTTGAAGTTGAAGAAAATGGTCAATGGCAAGGCTCCAACCTGCAAAGCTGATCTGGCAACAGCAATCAGAGAAAGTTGGAGCCAGATTGAAGAAGAGTACTGTTAGTCACTCATTAACTCCATGCCTCAGAGACTGCAAGCTGTTATAAAACCCAGAGGTGGTGCAACAAAATACTAGTGATGTATTGGAGTGTTCTTTTGTTTGTTTTTCATGATTCCATCATTTTTTCCTCATAACTGAGTTATTCCATTATTTTTTCCCCGTTTGGTCTTCAAAAGTAACCATTACTGGCTAGCACATTGTTTTCATGATTTTTTTTTAGTGTTTCTTAAAGCTAGAAGTTGATATTTGAAATTACTTTAGTTTTGTGCCACGTCTGTGATCTGCTTCTTTTTTTTTTTTTAAACAAAAGTAAACAACTGAATGAACCTCCTCAGAGCCAGGTGATTCCATAATTTTTGCCAGGAGTTTGTGTGTGTGTGTGTGTGTGTGTGTGTGCGTGTATATATGAAATATATGTGTGTACAGTGCAGACTAAAAGTTTGGACACACCTCATTCAAAGAGTTTTCTTTATTTTCATGACTCTGAAAATTGTAGATTCACATTGAAGGCATCAAAACTATGAATTAACACATGTGAAATGAGATACTTAACAAAAAAGTGTGAAACAACTGACAATATGTCTTATATTCTAGGTTCTTCAAAGTAGCCACCTTTTGCTTTGATTACTGCTTTGCACACTCTTGGCATTCTCTTGATGAGCTTCAATAGGTAGTCACTGGAAATGGTTTTCCAACAATCTTGAAGAAGTTCCCAGAGATGCATAGCACTTGTCGGCCCTTTTGCCTTCACTCTGTGATCCATCTCACCCCAAACCATCTCGATTGGGTTCAGGTCTGGTGACTGTGGAGGCCAGGTCATCTGGCGTAGCACCCCATCACTCTCCTCCTTAGTCAAATAGCCCTTACACAGCCTGGAGGTGTGTTTGGGGTCACTGTCCTGTTGAAAAATAAATGATGGTCCAACTAAATGCAAACCGGATGGAATAGCATGCTGCTGCAAGATGCTGTGGTAGCCATGCTGGTTCAGTATGCCTTCAATTTTGAATAAATCCCCAACAGTGTCACCAGCAAAGAACCCCCACACCATCACACCTCCTCAATGCTTCACGGTGGTAACCAGGCATGTAGAGTCCATCCGTTCACCTTTTCTGCGTTGCATAAAGACATGGTGGTTGAATCCAAAGATCTCAAATTTGGACTCATCAGACCAAGGCACAGATTTCCACTGGTCTAATGTCCATTTCTTATGTTCTTTAGCCCAAACAAATCTCCTCTGCTTGTTGCCTGTCCTTAGCAGTGGTTTCCTAACCGCTATTTTACCATGAAGGCCTGCTGCACAAAGTCTCCTCTTAACTGTTGTTCTAGAGATGTGTCTACTGCTAGAACTCTGTGTGGCATGACTCCGGAATGTCTGACTAAAGGCCTTGACCTACACCCAACACCCCCCTACCCCTCAGGGTTCTTATCTAAAATAAACACAAACACTGCGTGACATTGGATATAAAGGCCACAGCAGCCCCATTTATTAGTAACAAAAACACAAGCCATATAACAATACAATTCTTCATTGAAGAACCCCCGAAAAAGGAGGGGGGGGGGTACCTGAAGATTAACCAAACTGTTCCTTGCAACATCAGCCCACCTCCTGACCCTCAGCCGCAACACACCGACTCGAGAGCCCAGGCCAGATGTTGCCCCCACCATGTCCCGCTGAGACTCAACCCAGCAAGGACCCGTTTACCAAACAATTGCACCGCTAGAGGTAACCCGCTCCGGCACTGGGTTCCGTCCTCTCCTCTGTGCAAACCCCCACCTTCAGACACCCTCCTCCTTTCCGCCGCTGCGACAAATACGATCTTCCTCCTCTTCCTCGTCGATGTCGAATCCAAAATCAGGGCGGGCGGGCGGGAACGATTCCAGTCACTGTCCAGGTAGGAATGGCCCACCCCCCTCTGACCTGCCCGATATATGACCCCCCAACAGCACCACCCCCTGACCAATCACACTGACCCCTGATCCTAACTGACCCTTAGCACCACCCCCAGATTTCCCGCTCAAACTGGCTTTCTCCATTAACCCCTTATTAACCCTATGGCCTGGCATCCCTCCTAGTCATGTTGCCCTCCCTTGAGCCCCTTTGGGGCAGCAGTCCAGGCTCTTCCTTGACTCCGGAATGTCTGACTAAAGGCCTTGACCTACACCCAACACCACCCTACCCCCCAGGGTTCTTATCTAAAATAAACACAAACACTGCGTGACATTGGATATAAAGGCCACAGCAGCCCCATTTATTAGTAACAAAAACACAAGCCATATAACAATACAATTCTTCATTGAAGGACCCCTGAAAAAGGAGGGGGGGGGTACCTGAAGGTTAACCAAACTGTTCCTTGCAACATCAGCCCACCTCCTGACCCTCAGCCGCAACACACCGACTCGAGAGCCCAGGCCAGATGTTGCCCCCACCATGTCCCGCTGAGACTCAACCCAGCAAGGACCCGTTTACCAAACAATTGCACCGCTAGAGGTAACCCGCTCCGGCACTTGGGTCCGTCCTCTCCTCTGTGCAAACCCCCACCTTCAGACACCCCCCTCCTTTCCGCCACCGCGAGTGCGCATGACCCCTTGTGCGCGCGAGTCCTCCCACAACACCAAAGCCTTCTCGACCCCTTCCATAAGCCCTAAGGCCCAAATATCATTCCCCACCGAATTTAAATGGACCCCGTCCCGCCGCAACAAGTCGGCGGACGCCGCTTCCACCTCCGGGTGCCGAACAGAGACACCCCCGACCCGGGAAATAAAATGCCCAATCTCACGATTCACTTTGCTTCGTGCTCTGTTAACAGCCTCCACCGACCTGGCGCGCCGCCATGCCCGCCGCGCAACAATATCGGACCAGACGATTACTAGACCCGGGTGGGAGGACAGGAGCCGCAGGCAGTCATACTTTATATCTTGGATCAGGTCCCTGGAAGCCCGGAGACTCAGGTCATTCCCACCCGCGTGTAGCACTACCACATCCGGTGTTCTATCCAACTGTGCATGGTGGCGCCAGGTAGGCAACACTTCACTCCACAGCATACCCCTGACGCCGATCCATCGCACTGTCGCCTTTTCCCTGGGGACCCCCAACTGACGGCCGTCCGGTCGTATTCCCGTACGAAACGCACCCCAATACACGTATGAGTGACCGAGCACCCACACCAACAATGGTAAACCTACAAAACAAAAGGAGACAACATGGGGGGGGGACATGTGGAAGAAAAGGGGTAATGAGGACCAAGCAAATACCGCCCCCGACCTGACCCCCCCCTCCAATATCTTACAATAAGGTTGGCCGAACGTAAGATCTAAACCTAGCCGAGTCCCAGCGTCCAATCTTATGAAGAGCCTGCGCGCCCAGGCCCCAACGAGCCGCCTGAGTCGCAGACCCAATCCTAAAGGAATGCGACGCGAACTCAGCCTCGTTGAGACCGCAACACTGCAGGCACCTCCGAAAGATACAGACAAATTGGTAACTGGACAAGGCTGACCCGTCCTGGTGGGACAAAAAGGACCCCGGGCGGGTTCCCCTCACTTCTAAAAACGCCGACAGCCGTTTAACAGGGCACTCCGCTAAACCGGGTACACCCCACAGTTCCACCACACGACCTCTACCCAGCTGGTCCGTCTTTGACCGTCTCAAGCAACACCGCACCACATCCATACCACATGCCACGTCCTCCAACAACAAACCTCTGTGACTCCTCGTGTTCCTGCTCACCAATTCACTAATTCTGAACGCCCCAAAGAAGGCCAAAACAAAAGCGGTCCCAAACAAATGGCATTCATACTCCGAGAAGCACACACGGGGCAAAACCGACAACAGCTTGCCCAGCAGTTCAAAAGACACCGGGCGCCGAAGGTCTCGGCGCGCCCCCGCCCTACGGTAACCCTTCAACGCCTGGCGCACCCAGAAATCCTTAGTGACATCCTTCCAGCCCAATAACCTGAAAAAGAAAGCGATGCCGGCCAGCCTACCCGCAACCGCTGACCACGAAAGGCCTTCTTCCTTTGCCCTGCCCATCATGAACAAAACTAAATAAACCCTGTCACCTTCAGGTACATCACCTCCAACCTCATTAACCAACTCGAGCCAACGATCCCACGCTGCATTATAGCTGTGCCACGTACTGGGTGCCACCGATTGTTTGATCAATTCCCAGGCCGGCTGCAAATCAGGTCCCACAACCAGATGGGCCACACGGTCTCCTGCTGCTCCGCGTCCGGCGCCAGCATTTGAAAACGGTCCCACTGGAAGCGAGATAAAGCATCAGCCACGGAATTCAGAACCCCCGGCACATGTACAGCGCAGATCCACAAGTTCAACTCCAAACATTTCAACACCAAATGACGCAAGAGATCCACCACCGGGGGGGAATCAGCTGTCAACTTGTTAACACACTGAACAACCCCCAGGTGGTCACACATAAAACGCACCTTTCTATCTTTCAAATCCTGTCCCCAAACCTCTATGGCCACGACAATAGGAAAAAGTTCCAACAGGGCCGAATTCATGGTCAGACCGGAAACCCGCCACGAATCAGGCCACCTGCCGACGCACCATCTCCCCCCAAAATATGCCCCAAAACCACTGGACCCCGCCGCGTCCGTATAAAGGACCAACTCATCATTGGACACCACCTCACGAAGCCACAATGACCGTCCATTATACAATTGCAAAAAACGGGACCACACTCTCAGGTCCGCCTTGTGCTCCACCTTCAAACGTACAAAATGCAAAGGGTGCGACACACCAGTAGTGGCTTGAGCCAAGCGACGGGAAAAAACTCTTCCCATCGGCAAAATCCTACACGCAAAATTCAACTTTCCCAACAGGGACTGCAAATCCCGTAAACGAATCTTCTTGGCCTCCATGGCCCTTTGAACGCAAGGCCTCAAATCCCCCAGCTTGTCCTCCGGCAAGCGGCACTCCATGGCAACTGTATCTAGCTCAATACCCAGAAATTTCAAAACCGTAACCGGACCCTCCGTTTTTTCAGGTGCCAACGGAACGCCAAAGCGGCGAGCAACCTGTTCCACCATCCGAAGCAAAAGGGAACACTGCGAGGATCCAGCAGGTCCCATACACAAAAAGTCATCCAAGTAATGCAACACTGAATCTAGGCCCACCTCCTCCTTAATTACCCACTCCAAAAAAACAGCTAAACTTCTCAAAATAGGAACATGAAATTGAACAGCCCATAGGCAAACAACAATCTACATAAAACTTGTCTTCCCACCAACACCCCAACAGGTGAAAACTGTCCGGGTGCACCGGTAACAGGCGGAAGGCAGCTTCTACATCTGTTTTCGCCAAAAGCGAACCACGACCCAACTTCCTTAACCATTCCACCGCCTTATCAAAACGAACATACGATACTGAAACCAGCTCAGGATCAATACCGTCATTCACCGACCTGCCAGTAGGATAGGACAAATGGTGAATGAGCCGAAACTTGTTAGGTTCCTTCTTTGGGACCAAACCCAATGGGGACACAACCAAGTCAGGCAATGGAGGACCAGCAAAGGGGCCCGCCATCCGTCCCAATGCCACTTCCTTCCGTAACTTCTCCGCCACTATATCACCTTGGAAGCGAGTAGACTGTAAATTTTTCAAGCGAATCTCGCCGGGCTTAACAACTGACGGTATCTTAAAACCAAAACGAAAACCTTCACTCAACAATTCCGCCGACACCCGATCCGGGTATCTACTTAGAAACGGCGCCATCCGATCTACCCTCACCGGGGTCCTCCCTTTTTGACGAAGACTCTGCGGCCTTCCCTTTTCCCTTCCGGAAGCACTTGAGATAACTGTGGGCGCCACCACAGCCCGAACACTCGTGCTTGAATCGGCAGGAGGAACCAAATCGGCAGTCCTTTTAATTGAACTGCCAGCAAACGCCCTTTTTGGGCCCCGGCGGGGTGCCAAATGATCCCCCGCCGGAACCCCCTGGAAAGGACTGCGATGACGACTTCGGCG
Organism: Anomaloglossus baeobatrachus; assembly: GCF_048569485.1. Classification (NCBI taxonomy): domain Eukaryota; kingdom Metazoa; phylum Chordata; class Amphibia; order Anura; family Aromobatidae; genus Anomaloglossus; species Anomaloglossus baeobatrachus. The sequence goes on along the minus strand of NC_134360.1, from coordinate 179,126,632 downwards.
CAGCCATCAGTCGCATCCATAGACGGATTTCTTTGTGGTACCACCGTAAACTGGGTCTGACCGCTTTCCTCTGGCGAAACTGCTCGTCATACCGTAGCCAAGCAGTCCCCCCATAGGTCCTATACGCTTCACAGATAGAATCCAAATAACAAAAAAGCACCGAACAGTTATCCGGAGCCTTTTCGCCTACCACACTGGCCAGTATCACAAATGCCTGCAGCCATTTCTGAAAAGTGCGAGGAATAAGGCGATAACGCCGCCGTTCTTCTTCGTCCTTTTTGCTCTCGTCCGGTTTAACCCGATCCAGGTTAAACTTTTCCAACGGAAGCAACGAGAATATTTCAACATATTCGTCCTTCCATATTTTTTCCCTGGTCTCCTGCTTCAGGTGCGCCCCCAACGGCCCATCATAGCACACATACACTTCCCCTCTCGCCTTGTCATCTAAGCGAACAACATCCACTGCAGCCGCAGCTGCGGCAGCGGGAGCCGCCACCACCGGCTCACCAACCACATTGCCACTGGCAACCGCGCCGGCCGCGGGAGCCACAACATCCTGCCCCGTCGCTCCCTGCCACACCATGCTAGGGCCACCCACGGGGGAAAACAAACCCCTAACCAACCTCAGCAACTCGGATGCCACACTGCCGTCACCCGGCACCGCATTCATGACCTGCCCACCACTCGGGCCACCAAGCAAACCACCCGTACCACCAACCACATTCAAACCCTGCACGCCACCCATATCACCAGACTCACCATCCATAGCCAAACCAGTCGTACGAGAAATAGGAAAAACTGTGGTCTTACCAGGCTGACTCCGAGAAGATCCCGAAACAGCCGTCACATGTCCTCCGCGTCGCACTCCAGCCGATTCGCCGTCATCAACGATATGGTCCCTAGTGTCGTCCTCCGCGACGTCCTCCTCCAAGATGGCATCATCCTCCTCACTGGACCCAGGTCCAGGGAGCCCGCCGTCCGGCAGACTCGACCTTAGACCCCGTCCGCCCGCAGAACCACTTATCCTCAGCGCCGTCCGCGACGACCAGAAGCTGGCGCCTCCATGTAATCTCTGCCTGGGGCATGCCGGCCGGCATCCCCGCGTGCTCCAGCGGTCCCCGACGTCGTCCTGTCGCCGTCCGTCCTCCGTTCCGGAAGGCCGGGCCCCGCTGATCCGGGCCGTCTCCATGCTGAATCCCCCGCCGGCAATGGAGCCCTATGCGCCTGCATAGGCCCCGCTCGTTTCCCTGCGCGTGCTGCAGGTGCCACTGCAGCCTCATCCATGACCTGTGACCCCACTGGCCCACGCAACCCCGCTGGCCCACGCGACCCCGCTGTCCCACGCGACCCCGCCAGCCCACGTGACCGCGCCGGCCCACACGACCGCGCTGGGTCAGGTGACCGCGCCGGGTCAGGCAAGCCTGCCGGATCACGAGAGCGCGCGGGGGAAGGTGAGCACGATGGGTCACGTGACCGCGCCGGGTCGGGTGACCGCGCCAGGGCAGGTGACCGTGCCAGCCCACGTGACCGCGCCGGCCCACGTGACCGCACCGGCCCACACGACCGTGCCTGCCCACGCGACCGCGGCGGCCCACGCGACCGCGGCGGGTCAGGTGAGCGCGCCGGGTCAGGTGAGCGCGCCGGGTCGGGTGAGCCCGCTGGATCACGAGGGCGCGCTGGGTCAGGTGACCGCGCCGGGTCAGGTGACCGCGCCGGGTCACGTGGCCGCGACGCGCGCATCATCACAGTGCGCCGCGAACCGGAAGAGGAGGGGAGGCCGGCCATGTCGCTCACCGCCCCGCTGCCTTGATGCCCGCGGCCCGACTTCCGGCCTGGGCCTCGCGACGTCCCGACTCCTGGATCCACCGCCGCACTTCCTCCACTGGGGCTCCGTCTCCGCTGCCGGCTCCTCGGCGTCATCTCTGGGCTGAGGCACTCCGGAGGCCGCGTTCTTCGCTGCCGCTTCGGAGGCAGGGGGGTCCCATCTTCAGCGCCGTCGCCGGTCCATCGCTGCAGCTGCTCCTCCATCCACCGCTGTCCATGCTGCTCCGCCATCCTCTTCATCTGTGCCATGAAGTCTTCCATCTTCCGGATCCAGACGCAACGATTCCAGTCACTGTCCAGGTAGGAATGGACCACCCCCCTCTGACCTGCCCTATATACGACCCCCCAACAGCACCACCCCCTGACCAATCACACTGACCCCTGATCCTAACTGACCCTTAGCACCACCCCCAGATTTCCTGCTCAAACTGGCTTTCTCCATTAACCCCTTATTAACCCTATGGCCTGGCATCCCTCCTAGTCATGTTGCCCTCCCTTGAGCCCCTTTGGGGCAGCAGTCCGGGCTCTTCCTTTGACCTGGTCTCTAATCTGAGCTGCTCTTAACCTGCGATATCTGATACTGGTGACTCGGATAAATTTATCCTCCGCAGCAGAGGTGACTCTTGGTCTTCCTTTCCTGGGGCGGTCCTCATGTGAACCAGTTTCTTTGTAGCGTTTGATGATTTTTGCCACTGCACTTGAGGACACTTTCAAAATGTTCCTAATTTTCCGGACTGACTGACCTTCATTTCTGAAAGTAATGATGGCCACTTGTTTTTCTTTACTTAGTTGCTTTTTTCTTGCCATAATACAAATTCTAACAGTCTATTCAGTAGGACTATCAGCTGTGTATCCACCAGACTTCTGCACAACACAACTGATGGTCCCAACCCCATTTATAAGGCAAGAAATCCCACTGATTAAACCTGACCGGGCCCACCTATGAACTGAAAACCATTTCCGGTGACTACCTCTTGAAGCTCATCAAGAGAATGCCAAGAGTTTGCAAAGCAGTATTCAAAGCAAAAGGTGGCAGCTTTGAAGAACCTAGAATATAAGACATATTTTCAATTGTTTCACACTTTTTTGTTAAGTATTTCATTCCACATGATGCCTTCAATGTGAATCTACAATTTTCAGAGTCATAAAAATAAAGAAAACTCTTTGAATCAGAAGGTGTGTCCAAACTTTTGGTCAGTACTGTATATGTGTGTGTGTATATATATATATACATATATGTAGATATGTGTATGTATGTGTGTGTGTGTGTGTGTGTGTGTGTAATAAATAAATATATATATATATATATATATATATATATATATAATGTATACCGTATTTTTCGGACCATAAGACGCACTTTTTTTCCTCCAAATTTGGGAGGAAAGTGTGGGGTGCGTCTTATGGTCTGAAGCTGCGGGGTAGGGAGCTGTGGGGAGTCAGCGCTATGCAGTGGGATCATAGGAGGCAGGGAGGGTCGCTGCTGCAGGAAGCCGACGGCTGGAGAAACCACATGTGCCCGCTGCTTAAAGTAAAGGAATATTCATTAGCTGCTCCCCGCCCACCTCTCTCTGCAGTCAGCGGGTGTGAGGAGCAGCTAATGAATACTTGTTTAATGTAAACAGCGGTCACACGTGGGAGCTCCAGACGCCGGCTTCCTGCAGCGGCTGGGGAGACTGTGTGTCCACTGTGTAGGAGGCAGGAGCAGGGAGCCGCTGCAGTCATGTCTGGCCCGGAAGAACTGCACATCACTGCAGTGTCCGGGCCAGAGCACACGGCATACCATTGTAAGGGGTAGTCGGACCCCTGGTAGTGAAGGAGCGGTTTTTCCCCCCCTGAAGACGCCACAGTAGTATGGTGGCAAATTGTAAATGTTGATGGTAAAATGTTACTTGATATAAAAGGTTTCTCCACTAGGTGCCAGTGTAGAGCAGTGGTTCCCCTGGTAACAGTGGCAGGGAAGGAGGGGAGGGCAGCCTAGGTGGGGAAGGAAGGGTTCTGAATGCAGAGTCCAGTGTGCAGTGAGATGTGACTGGAGAAAGAAGTCTGAGGTGACGGGGCAGAGTGTAGAAGTGCTGCAGTGGCAGAAGAAGTGGAAGAGTCAAGACTAGTCCCAAAGCCGGTAGTGTGTACTACAGTGCAGTGCAGCTATCAGGGGGATAACAAGTGGCCCCTGCAGGCGATGGGTAGTGCCTTGACAAGGAAGTGAAGGTAAATGGGAACGCCCGTAGAAAACAAGTGAAGTAGTTCCCCGGCAAAGAAGTGGAGAGGTGAGAACTTATCCGGAGCCGGTAGAGTGTGCTAGATCTGCCCTACAGTGAAACAGGGTTCAGAGTACAGCTACTAGAGGGTTAACGTATGTCCCCTGCAGGCGAGGGAAAGTTACCGGGGAAAGAGGAAACCGTCAGCAAGAAGTGTAACTTGTAAACCGAAGTGACTTGATGCTGAAGGGTGTAAAGAAGAGTGGAAGTTGTGCTCAATAAAATGTTTCTTGGTTCATCAACTGCCTGTCTGTGGCTGTTTCCTGGGAGTGGTGAAGAGGTCTGTGAGCTGAGAGAAAAAGGTGTTACCAAGAAGCAAATTGCCCACATGGAAGCATCCCTGCCACCTACACTCTGCCCCACAAACAACACCCCTGTCTTACAAGTGACGGCCGGGCCGGGGGTCAGCCTGCCGCCCCCTGGGCGAGAGACCGCGACTACAACCCTCGAGGTGCCCCCTGCCCCCGTTACACCATCACAGCACAGCCGCAGTCTCTGTTCTGAGGGCTCAAATTACTTTCACTTTGCTACTGCCTCTGCATTAGAAACAGTCTCCCGTAGCTGAGAAGGACCTACAGTGATGTAATGCAGAGGGGTGGGCCAGAGCAGCACAGAACAGCACAGTGCCCCGCCTCTTCTAACATCACTGCAGGTCCTTGAGATATGGCAGACTTTCTTTGTAATGCCAGGACCAAACTGAAACATGGTGAGCATCACATCAGTAAAAGTAAGGCAATAAATAATATAGTATATAAAGGCATTACTGTACACCTGGATGGGGTTGGACCATATATATATTTACACACACACACACACACACACTATAAGTATATACACACACACACCAGATTGGAGGATCACACATATAATGATGGGGAACATACATATTCCACGATGGGGGCCATATATACCTGGAAGGTACCCAGAATGGAGGCTATGAGGACAGAATTTGGGGATATTATTACCTCAGTAACACTCAGCAGTAAAATAACAGTGTGTCATGACCACATTCTTTTACTTTAATTTTATTTTTTTCTATTTTTCCCTTCTCTAAAACAAGGGTGCGTCTTATAGTCCGTTGCGTCTTATAGTGCGAAAAATACGATATATATGTTGTGTATATTCATAATGGTTTTCTGCGGGAAATCATCAAAGTATTTTATGGTGATTGACATGGAAAATCCATTTTTAGTCCATACTTCCGTTCCCAGATTGCCAGTATTTGTTGTCTTGGGTTATTATATATATAAAGACGAAGGGTCTTTTAAATCTTCTCTCTTCAAGACATATATTTACAAGCCCCTCCTTAGTGTGTTCCCTGTTGTGTCTTTTGGTTTGTTACGAAAATAACGATCCCAGTCTCCCAAGGATCAGACGTCAGACTTTCTTATATGAAAGAAAGATTTATTGCATATGCAAGAGCTCTAATTGGATCACAGAACTGACTCCATCTTGCAGGAGCCACCTTTTTATACAAAATTAAATAGGGAGTTACAAGTGACATAGCCAATACAGTAATAGAAATCATCGTTTTAACCAATCACATAAAGACACTTAAAAAACGATTACCTAAAGAATATTTGTGCCAAGGATGACTTGCGTGATTTGATGTCCTCGAAAATACAAGGGCAGAGTGACCCGTGTGTTACACGTCACACGGTAGTGTAAATAAGCCATCTTTGTTTAGTGTTCACTTATTAATCAGGTTGCGCATTCTGAGACCATTGAATATTCCCAAAAAGAGAGAATTTGTGATTTACTGGCTATATCTTAAGGGGATCTGGTTATTAAAGGGATTATTTATGATCCAATATAATAGCAAGCAATTATAGACTAAATTATATAGGGAAAAGAAAAGGAAATCTATATGATAAGGATGATTCCTTATCAGTTTTTTAGTTTTTTTTTCCTTTTTCACAGCATACAACTTTTGGATTATATTGAATTCTTTTACTAATAGAATATATTTTGCCATCATATTTCTCTGGGTTGTCATTTTAGATTCTTAAATTGTTCCCCTTAAGGGGGTGTTACATGCAGCGATATTGCTAGCAATATCGCTGGTGTAAGCACCCGCCCCCGTCGTTTGTGCGTCACGGGCAAATCGCTGCTCGTGGCGCACAAAATCATTAGGAGCCGTCACACGAACTTACCTGTCTAGCGACGTCGCTGTGTCCGACGAACCGCCTTCTTTCTAATAACATCCTGCCCACCTCCTTCCTTCCGCATTGCCGGCGGCCGCAGATAAGCTGCAGTTCGTCATTCCCGAGGTGTCACACGTAGCGATGTGTGCTGCCTCGCGAACGATGATCAACCTGCGTCCTCCACAATCAACGATTTTTTTTAAAAAGGAACGTTGTGTCAACAATGGACGATAGGTGAGTATTTTCCATCGTTAACGGTCGTTCCTTGCTGTCACACGCAGCGACGTTGCTAACGATGCCGGATGTGTGTCACGGAATCCGTGACCCCGGCAAAATATCGTTAGATATGTCGCTGCGAGTAATGCCAGCTTTAGTCTGTCAGATCTTATGCTGCAGGACTTTAAAGTAGTCATCCCTGAGTCTCAAATCTGCAAATACTCAGATCTATAAATAGTAATTATTAATATGTGCAGTCTTTCTCTGTTGCATTTACGAATTCCTCCAAGGTCTTAAACCTGTATAGTTATATCTAAGCTGCAGCTGCTGGATGACAATTGGATTTTACTCTTGAAACAAAGAGCAGTTTGGTTAGATGGGTGGTGGATTCCTGGAGTGTTTTGTATGTACTCTGCAGCTATGTATTTCGCTATTTCTTTTTCTTTTTGTTTACTATTTTTGAAACGCCTACCTTTTATACATGATTTGTATGTAGTATATAATAAAGAATCCACCCTTTAAGAATTTGAGATTACAGAAAAATGTTGAATTTAAAAAGTTCCTTTTAGTCTCCGCAGCTCTGAAAGCATCCCAGAAACCTCTGAAATCGCCAAAACTACTTCAACATCATAAATCCAGCATAATTACTTGTTCATTTAACAAGCAGGGTTTTTTGTTTTCTCTTCTGGAGCTGAAGCACCCACCTACGTGTCTACAAATGTGGGGGTTGTGGTGTTTCTGTCTCTTCCAGATACTTTTCGTTGTAGAGCTATGATAAGAGCATTTTAGAAATTGAACTTAGGTTTGATCACTCCACAATTTAAACAATAATTTCCATCAGTTGCTGTATGATACAGTACATACTGCACATATTCTCTGTACTAGTCCATTGTCAAAATGTTCATACAACATGTGGTTTCTCCACAGCTCCTTAGTCATATTTTTTCAGCATCCTTTGTAGTCAGCAATTCAACAGCAGCTCTGCAGTGTGTTTCTTAAGGTGGTGTCACACATAGTGACGACGACAACGACGTCGCTGCTAAGTCACCATTTTCTGTGACGTAACAGCGACGTCCCGTCGCTGTGTGTGACATCCAGCAATGACCTGGCCCCTGCTGTGAGGTCGCCGGTCGTTGCTGAATGTCCTGCTTCATTTTTTGGACGTTGCTCTCCCGCTGTGAAGCACACATCACTGTGTGTGACAGCGAGAGAGCGATGAACTGAAGCGAGCAGGGAGCCGTTGTCTGGTAGCCTGCGGTAAGCTGTAACCACGGTAAACATCGGGTAACCAAGAAGCCCTTTCCTTGGTTACCCGATATTTACCTTCGTTACCAGTGTCCGCCGCTCTCACGCTGCCAGTGCCGGCTCCCTGCTCCCTGCATACATAGCTGGAGTACACATCGGATAATTAACCCGATGTGTACTCTGGCTAGGAGTGCAGGGAGCCAGCGCTAAGCGGTGTGCTCTCACGCTGCCAGTGCCGGCTCCCTGCTCCCTGCACACGTAGCTGGAGTACACATCGGGTAATAAATCTGATGTGTACTCTGGCTAGGAGTGCAGGGAACAGGGAGTCGGCACTGGCAGAGTGAGAGTGGCGGATGCTAGTAACTAAGGTAAATATCGGGTAACCAAGAGAAGTGCTTTCCTTGGTTATCCGATATTTACCTTAGTTACGCTTCCACGCATCGCTGCTAGCTGGGGGCTGGTCACTGGTCGCTGGTGAGATCTGCCTGTTTGACAGCTCACCAGCGACCATGTAACGACGCAGCAGCGATCCTGGTAAGGTCAGATCGCTGGTCGTGCTCGCTGCTGCGTCGCTATGTGTGACACCACCTTTAGTGTACAGATTACTCATCATCTTCTTTCTATTTTGCCAGGGACACACTACTAGAGAGATAGGAATCCCCACTGGTTTTATCTTTTGCTATGGTCTGCTTTCGGTTTATCCTTACTTGACCATTTTATCAGACCAATACCTTTTGTCCCTTACTTCTAGGGGATGGAACCTATATGGATTTTCTTAGTACTATAGGATTCTTCTTCTGGTAATCACAAATCACATCACAAGCACGAAACATGCAGGGCAGGGACTTGAGCTTGGCGCCCAAGTACAAGGATACTCGATCGAGTATCAGGATACTCGTTTGAATATCGAGCGTCTTGAGCACCCTGTTGTTCAATTGTTTGTCGAGCAGTGCCAAGCATGCTTGCCCATCACTAATTGTCATAAATGAACGCAAATCATATCAATCTAAATTTCCAACTAACATGAAGTACAATGTTTTACAGAAAAAACTGTCTCAGAATTTCTTGGGGACGTTGAAGCCCTCCAGAATTATTTCTACATAAAGTAACATTTGTAATTTTCAAAAACTTTGGCTTGGTCAGGAATGAAAAAACAGGCTTTGACTGTAACTGGTTGGGTCAATGAATTATTAGTTTTAAAGAGAGTCCATTGAAACAATAGATGGGCATTGGGCTTAAAAATATATAGCAGAGGGCCCAGGGCGCTGTGTAATAAGAGCATTAAACAAAATAACACACCAGCAAAAGTACAATGTATAGTGATTGGCACATCCAATACAATTATATTTGGAAACAATTTGTACAATTTTATTACAAAATAACTCAAGACATTTAATTACTCACTCAAGACATTTAACGAAACAAAAAAAAGTTTAAAATACAGTTTTTAAAAATACACAACATTGTAACGCTCTTTGCATCTGACCTCATGCAGTCAAAGATATCCTAATGTGGAGACAAAGTAATATTAAGTGAACAACCCTCCAATATACACAACAATGCACAGAAGTTCCTTAAAGAAAATATAAATATAATGGAAAATTATGCAACAATAGGCAAACATAATGCTCCAAAAGGATGAAAAGGAGATAATCCAGAAAAGATAATTTATTTATATGCACCTAGTCAGTAATGCATGTGGTACAATTTAAAGTTTTCAGAAAGCTTTTTTTCCTCAAAACAAGTATGCAGGATACACATTTGTGAGTAATATACACAGATAAGATGATGGGGAAAATGTAAAACAAGTTCATATCACCAGGTGGCACAAAGTGTATCAGGCCACATTGGCACATTGGCTTTTTTGTGTAGCAATGGACAACCTCCTTTTCTAGTGATGACATACCCTAATGGCTTAATAATGAAGTGTAACTGCTAATAGTAAGATGCCAAGGCAAAATATCCAAGGCAGTAAGGAGAGCCAATGGCATTTAGGATTCTGCTTTACCACCCTTGTTTGTAGGGGCTTTTCAATTCGATCCCATTGGGTAAGAATTGCTTCTCGGGCTCCAGCCCATTTTGCTGGACCAGTCAGACGAAATTGGTAAGAATTACAGGGTCCAAAAATAACTTTCCATGCCAAAACTGGGTCTGTTAGTATCAAGTTCCATATGTTTAGCTTCACTCCAATATCTGAGGACAGATCATCCATGTATGTGATGTAATCTGTACGACGAAAGTTATTCTTAGCCGTTGCAAACCTTTTTGTGTAAAGAAAAATAAATATGAATTAATAATGCTTTGAATGCCATTACAGAAATATAAATGCATTATGTCTGTGAAATGCGTTCAGTTTGTATGAGAAAATGCTATTTTCACTACTGCACAATCCTTTCAGAAATTAATCACTCTTCCTTGTTGCAAAAGCATTCATCAAGACTGGTGATTTTCACATCAGTCTTGATACCATCACCAGAATTCTGACATAGAAGCTTTCATTTGAGAGAATAATGTACCCAGCTGAAAACGTGCATCTAGGAACTTATTCACGCTGGATGCGGTTTGGACCTCATAAATCATCTGAGAGGCTCTCTTTAAAACTTTGATTGGTGTGGTGCTATGTTGATATACTGATAGTGATTCTGGTGCTGTATTCATGTACTGATAGTGGTTCTGGTGCTTTATTCATGTTCTGATAGTAGTTTTGGTGATGTATTCATGTACTAATTGTGATTTTTGTGATGCATTCCTGTAATTATGATGGTTCTAGTGATGCATTCCTTTACTAATGGCGGTTATGATGATGCATTCCTGTACTAATGGTAGTTCTGGTACTGCATTCCTGACTGCTAGGGGTTCTGGGGATTCCTTCCTGTACTGATGGTGGTTCTTGTGTTGTTTCATCTTGTAATGATGGCTCTGGTACTGTATTCCTTCATATGAGACAATGATTTGTTCTATATACTGCAATACTCTGCTATATAATATAAGTAATCATTAAGATCAAGACTAGAGATGAGCTAACTGGCTGTGGTTCGGCTCGAGTTCGGTTCGCCGAACGGAGGTCTCGTTCGAGTTCGGTTCGTCGAACGTTCGACGAGCCAAACTCAAACCAATAGACTATAATGAGAGGCAATCACAAACACATAAAAACGCATTATAAATGTACACATACAGTTAATAAACTTTGCCATAACACTTACCGGTCCCCGCGATCCCTCCTGCACTCTGTCTCCTGCCACTATTCCATCCGATGATCGCTGAATCCTCCCGGTGACCGGCACAGCCAGCAGTGATGCAGGACCTATCGTGACGTCAAAATAGCCATGTGACCAGTCACGTGGCTATTATCTCATTGGCTACAGACTGGTCACATGACTATGACGCGTCATGTAGGACCTGCGAGTGCATCTCTCCGGTACACGGTGCACATTTGTGTATCGCCGTGTACCGGCGACATGCTGTAGCACACGGTCGACTCCCCGTTCCGTTAGGGACCGGCTTGTGCACTTCATATCAGTCTTTTCTGTCATTTTAATGGCAGAAAGACACGTAATGTCCCACTCTCCTGCATTTTGTAATTTTGCACCCTTTGGTGCCTTTCATGTGGCACTAAGGGGTGCTTAGCTCTGTATTTAGCCAAAAAAATGAAAAAAAAATGACGTAGGGTTCCCCCTATTTTTGTAGCCAGCTAGGGTAAAGCAGACGGCTGCAGCCTGCAGACCACAGCTGGCAACCTCACCTTGGCTGGTAATCCAAAACTGAGGGCACCCCACGCTGTTATTTTAAATTAAATAAATAATTTTAAAAAAAAAAACACGTAGGGGTCCCCCCAAAATTGGATCACCAGCCAAGGTAAAGTAGACAGCTGGGGTCTGATATTCTCAGACTAGGGAGGTCCATGGTTATTGGACTCTCCCCAGCCTAAAAATAGCAGGCCGCAGCCGCCCCAGAAGTGGCACATCCATTAGATGTGCCAATCCTGGTGTTTCGCCCCAGCTCATCCCGCGCCCTGGTGCGGTGGCAAACGGGGTAATATATGGGGTTAATACCAGATGTGTAATGTCACCTGGCATCAAGCCTTGGGGTTGGTGAGGTCAGGCGTTTATCAGATACCCGAGATCACCAACCCAGTCAGTAATAAAAAAAAATAGACGACAAACACATTTTTATTTGAAAAAACACTCCCCAAAACTTTCCCTCTTTAACCAATTTATTAGAAAGAAAAACAAATCCATGTCTGGTGTAATCCAAGGGGTTGCCATGACGATCCACACTGTCCCAGTCAATGAAGAGCAGAATGTTCCCCATTGGCTGGGAGAGCAGTGCAGTGACCTGAGCTAACATCAATGGGTCAGCCCAGGTCACTGCAGGGCATGACAAGTGCTGCTGTCAGCGAGGTACATTATCTGCGCTGATCTGCTGCACACTGACAGCACCTGTCACTGAGTTCAATGACCGCCGCCTTCACAGCCAAGTATCGCGAGAGGCCCGTGACGTCACCGCTAGACAGTCTCGGGTCGGAAGCGAGAGAAGGTGATGTGACAAGCGGCGGCAATGGAGGACTGTGACAGCGCTGAGGTCGGGATGGCGGGACTTCATCACCGCAGGTAAGCCGAGCGGGACCATGTGTGCAGAGTGCAGTGTGCAGAGTGTGTGTGTGTGTGTGTGTGTACACGTACATGCCGCGTGCAGGAGGGGGCGGAGTGAGCTGAGCGGGGAAGTGTGGGCTTCCTGCACGTAACTAGGATAAACATCGGGTTACTAACCAAAGCGCTTTGCTTGGATACCCGATGTTTATCTTGGTTACCAGCTTCTGGCAGGCTGCCAGCGATGGCTCCTGCACACTGTAGCTGTAAAAAGCCCTGCTTTTTGCTGCTAGAACCGTTCTCGAACGTATCTAGAACTATCGAGCTTTAGCAAAAAGCTCGAGTTCTAGTTCGATCTAGAACAGCCCCCAAAATCACTCGAACCGCGAACTGGAGAACCTCGAACCGCGAACCGCGCTCAACTCTAATCAAGATTGTAGCCTCATCTCTGTGCAATTCTAATTTTTGGCAATCATACCCCTCCTTGAACTGGTAGGTTGTGAGTGGTTCTTACATCAGTATTTTGGACCTGCTACCTCCACCTCTGTTAAGGGGTCTGCTGCATAATATTTTGCTTTATTGGATATGACCTTAGCTGGAAAATTCTATTGTCTTTTTACTATATTTATAATTAAAATCCATAGGGGACTAATTGAAAATGAATGAATACCATAAAATAAAATCCAAAATACAATGACGGAATTGCGTTTATTCACTGACGGTTTAATTTGTACCTCATGGCGGGACACGATTTCAATTTTAGACTCAGGCAGCAGAACAGCTAGAATCGTCCCAAAGTACAATGATGTGCTGCTAGACACAAAAGGTGACATACAATAGTTTCTCTGGAGCAGGTCCAGTGGGAAGAAAATCTGTCCTAATACTTTTTTAGGGATTGCTAATAGCCACATGCAGAGGCTGCTTAGCAGCAAAAAGACATCATGAACAGATACAGCCTTTCAATGCTGGCAAGCAGTCCTATAGCCTGTGCGGACCGATAGGCCACGTTCACATTTTCAGTATACTGATACGTGTGAATATGGCCTTACTCACTTAAATAGCAGGAGACATATTACTTGTATATTTTGCTTATGTGGTGCCCCTGAGGCTCTGGTCGCCTCAGGGTACTGCACCTCAATTAGAGTGCAGTATATATTTCAGGTAAGGAGGGGTTATTTACCGATGTTCCACATTCACACACACTACACATAGTTTAGGAGTCTTCAAACAGAATGGGTTGGCTCAGGGTAGGCAGGGGGTGGCCATACGAACATTGACTTACTGGTCACTGAAGCCAGCCACCTGGGGGGCGGGTTCCACTTGGAGTAGAAATAGGCACAACACACGCACATCAAAAACAGACCTGTCAGGACCATACTTCTGACAACACATCTCTGGAAAACTTGGACTTTACTGGGCCCAGGGGCTTGGAGCGGGAGCTTGGCCAGGGTACCTAACTGCGGAGGGGGACACCCTAGAAATAGGATTCTCACTCCTTGTCTCTCAAAACACCGGTGGTGACTCCTTACCGGATCTGGGATTGACTGGAGCCCATCACGGCAGTGACCAGTGTGACCGGGCTGGCAGCTGAAGTTGTGAGTAAACTACACCCTGAACCCGCAGAGACTGTGTTGGCTCATCCTTACTGGCGTCGCCGCCCAGCACTTAGGCGTCAACGGCCATTACAACCCTCATCATCCACCCGGGGCCTGCTCCACCTGTGAGGAGTGACACCATCCCGGCTGCCTTAACACCTGCCCCAGAGAGGAACCCGGCAGCGGCTATTCCTTGGCTGCATACCACAGGTGGCGTCACTAAAAACTTTTCCCAATACCCCGCTTCCACCACCATTTAACTGTACGCCTTGGGGCAATGGAACTGGGCAAGGCCACCCTGTGACAATGCCTGACCCGACCTGAAATGGCCCAGCGACGAGTAGGCTGACCGCCTGCCCCGTGGGGCGCTATACTTACTTACAAGAATATACATTCTACCAGTCACTGTGCTGTTGCAATGACTGCAATGACTTACTTTCTAAGGAGCGGTTTCAGTCAGGCACAATATATAATGACATCCCCTATATTTTTCTCTCATGCAGGCAGCGTGAAAGAGACATCTCTTTATCAGATGCACAGAAGACTCCAAATACTTTAGAAGTCATGTTAAAAGGAGTAACACATCTAAAGCATCAAAGCCTGCAGGAGACTAGACCGGGGGGCACATGCCTCACTTGCCTGCCTGAGTCCACCCCTGAGTATAAGCAATTGAACAGGTACAAGTCCATTAATGGGCAAAAAAATGAAAAGAAAAGTGAAAAGAAAAAATAGGAAAAGTTTAAAATCTGCATCCTTTTGCTTCTTTAAAAAAAAGCCCTCAATAATAAAAAAATGTATTTGGCATTATCATGTTCCTTGCAGCACAATTTAAAATCCAAAGAGCAGCCTACAGTCTCTGTCACGTGAGAGCAAACCAGCAGGGACATAACCCTCTGTGACTGCACCCATGGAAGAAGAGGCCCACCAATGAAATGTACTTTTTCAGCTGGATGTGCATCCTCAGACATACATTCAGTTAAAATATATTACGGAGCAGAGATCCACTGGCTAACTGCATTGCAATAGCTATACAGATGTAGAAACTCAAAATCAATGTGAATAGTGGTCTTTTATTGAGAAGAACTTCTAGGACCATAACAAGCACAGATGTTTTGGTCAAAGATCTTCATCAGTGTGCGTGCAGGGGGTCCTCAGAAGGTATAGCAACTTGGCAACTGGCATAGTCAGGTATGACAGCGGTAGACACTGCATCATACCTGACTACGCCAGTTACCAAGTTACTATGCCTTCCAAGGACCCCCTGCACGACACTGATGAAGGTCATTGACCGAAAAATCTGTGCTTGTTCTGGCCCTACAAGTTTTTCTCAATAAACGACCACTATTCACATTTATCTTGAGTGCCAAGTTTCTATAACTACTTGAGACAGTTTTGGACCCTACTTGAGCACCACCCCAGAAGTGCAGTGTGTATCAACTCAGTTGCAATAGCTATACAAACCACTGGCCTATCAGAGGATGGCAGTTGTCATTGATGTGAGTGGAGAATGAAGTCACCGCAATGTGCCACCACCCTGCTGGTTATTGTGGGAAAGAGGACACGTAAAGGAATTATTTTTTTTTTAACATGTATGTGAAGAGCGCAATGACGGGGAACATTATTACAAGTTGATGGACGCACGTTTCTTAATGAACCGGGCACATGTTACAAGTGGCATGTGTGACGCCCTGGACTAGCCAGGTAGTCACAAACATACCAACACCCCCCCCACCCTAGGCAGTTACAGCAGCCAAACACAAAACCCTTGTTGCCTCCCTCCAGAGTCTGATGTCCACACCAGGTGGCGCGGAGCAAGCCCCACCCACCGAGGAGTTCACAGAGGTCTGGAGGCGGGAAAAGTGACAGATCAGTCTTGGAGGTGAAAGTGAGAGGAGTGAACACTTGGGTGTCTGGGTTGGAGCCCAGACACTGACAGCAAGGTTGGCAGACGGTGGTGGCCGTCTGCAGGAGTTAGTGGAACACCGCAGAGCCGTAAGGACCGGGGTCGGGCGTCGGCCCGCCGGTACTGGACTGGGGAATGGAGTGAAGCTAAGCACACAGGCAGGGCCATCGGACCCCGACCAGGCTTGGAGCCGCCGTCAATAGTCAAATCCGAATGTGACAGGAACCCCAGGGGTTTCTCAACTACTAAAGTCCCGATTGAAGGCAACCGTCCACCCAGAGAGGATATACAGCCACCGCCACAGGCTAGAGATCCAAGGGCCAGCGCCTGCGGGCAAAACGGGCTCCTACAGCACCTATACGCCGGGGAGCGGACTACCGGTGGGCAACCACAGGAGTCAAGAACATTCTCAAAGGTGCAGGGAAAGACAGCCACCATCAGCCGTCCGGGGAGAGCACAACAACAACACTGCAGCCGGCTGCGGGACCCGTCCATCCGGCCGTTTTGGTTTACCAGAGACTTTGTCAGTGATTGTCTGAGTGAGTACACCAGTGCCGTCAGGCACCGCGCCGCGCTGTCCCTGCAACCCTGCACCCCAGCCATCTGGCCTCCCCGTTACACCATCGGGCCCCGGGATCACCAACCCCTGCCCATGGAGGGGACAACATCTCAGCTGCACCCTACCATCTCTCCCGGGATCCCCGTTACCAGCAGCGGTGGTGCCATTATCACCACGACCTGTGAGTGGCGTCACGAATAGTGATGAGTGAGTACTAAAAAGCTCGGGTGCTCGAGGCTCGGGCCGAGCATCCCAAGATACTCGTGTACTCGGCCCGAGCACCGAGCCCAATGTTATCCTATGGGAGACCCGAGTATTTTTATGACATGAACCCCCGGCAGCATGTAAAAACCCTACAAATATCACAAAAGTCTCAGAAGAGTGCTCAAATGACATGGCAACAGCATGGGGAAGACCCCTTGAAGCATTTATCACTCAAAAGTCACAGCTGTGAACAATTTTGTCCGCGTTTTACGCCATTTTTACGGACTCACCAGAAAACCTTCAAAAATGACACCAAAATGAATTTTCATGGCGGAAATGTTAAGGGCACATACCCAATAGTGAGATAGAGCTGGTGTATGTTACTTTTGGAGATTACATGAAAGATTTTACGTGAAAACATTGTGTGGCACTCCGATGTCCCTGAGAAAAGACGTACATGAAGGCCTCTTGAGTCTAATGTGCCCATTTTGAGGAAGTGAGTCTTTGTAGTATTTTCCTTTGCAAGGGCAGTCCAAAATTGTGAGGTTCACCAATGCCCCTGCATACAGACGTGCATGAGGGCCTGTAAACCTGAAGTGCCCATTGTAAGGAAGTGGGTCTATTGTAGTATAGCCCTTTGGCAGGGCAGCCAAAAATTGGGAGGCTCTACATTGTCCCTGGATAGAGACGTGCATGAGGGCCTGTAAACCAGAAGTGCCCATTGTAAGGAAGTGGGTCTATTTTAGTATAGCCCTTTGGCAGGGCAGTCAAAAATTGGGAGGATCCACATTGTCCCTGGATAGAGACGTGCATGAGGGCCTGTAAACCTGAAGTGCCCATTGTAAGGAAGTGGGTCTATTGTAGTATAGCCCTTTGGCAGGGCAGCCAAAAATTGGGAGGCTCCACATTGTCCCTGGATAGAGACGTGCATGATGGCCTGTAAACCCGAAGTGCCCATTGTAAGGAAGTGGGTCTATTGTAGTATAGCCCTTTGTTAGGGCAGCCAAAAATTGGGAGGCTCCACATTGTCCCTGGATAGAAACCTGTTAGGTTCTTAGTGCGTCCGTGCTTGCATTTAAAAACCGCACATGTGTGCCTGTTGGTGGCAGCGTTCAGGTGCACTTGTGTGCGTTTTGCACAAACTTGGATATAACGCACAAGTCTAGTGAATACACATCAGCACAGCATTGCAAAATGCGCAAGGGCGTTGGCAACGAACAAGGAAGTGGACGTGATGGTGGTGCAGGCAGAGATCGAGGTTGTGTGCAAGCTCTAATTTCGCCACAACAAAGGGCCACATCTACTCGCTCGCACGTCCTGTCCCAAATTCTTGGGGACCGCAGCAGTACACCGCTCTTGAACCAAGACCAGTGTCAACAGGTTGTTAGTTGGATAGCGGATAATGCTTCCAGTCAGATTAGCACCACCACAAACACTCTGTCTTCCACACGGTCAAGTGTCAGTAGCCGTGATACTGCACCGCACATTTCAGAACCTGATCCTCCTTCCTACCATCAGGCCGAGTACACGTCCACGGACATTACTGATCCCACACTTGGACACTCGGAAGAGCTGTGCACGTTTCCATTCACACATTCTGGCCTCTTGCCAGCTTCTGTTGAAGTGGGTCATGACGAGATTGTATGTACAGATGCCCAAATATTTGAGCA
The DNA here is from genome assembly GCF_048569485.1 of Anomaloglossus baeobatrachus. NCBI lineage: Eukaryota > Metazoa > Chordata > Amphibia > Anura > Aromobatidae > Anomaloglossus > Anomaloglossus baeobatrachus. The sequence continues at coordinate 179,108,422 of NC_134360.1, read as the reverse complement.
GCCACGTTCTCACGAAGTTGGCAGCGTGTCTCAACAAGGGGTGGACGATGATGAGACACAATTGTCAGGAAGTCAGGAGGAGGAGCAGGGTGCAGAAGAGGAAGACGACGTGGTGGATGATCCAGTAACTGACCCAACCAGGCAGGAGGATATGCAGAGCGAGGACAGCAGTGCACAGGGGGAGGGAGGCGTAGCTTCCCAACAGGCAGTAAGAAGCAGGGTGGTGGCCCCAGGCAGTAGTCAGGCAACCGTTCCCCGGAACAACAACACGACACAAGGTGCCTGTACAAATGTTAGGTCTTCCCGAGTCTGGCAGTTTTTTAAGTTGACTCCAGATGATTCTAAAAAGGCCATTTGCAACACCTGCCATGCCAGCATCAGCAGGGGTACCAAAACTAGCAGCCTGACCACCACCAGCATGATCAGGCACATGTCAGCCAAGCACCCGACTTTGTGGGATGTACAACAGAGTCGAGGAGCAGTGCTTGCTGATTTCACTGCTACGTCTTCGCTTGTTGTGCATGCGAGCCAATCCCCTGTCCATGCTGCCTGCGAACAAGCCTCCTCCGGCCCTGCACCTGCAGTTGCCCACGCAGAAATAACACCATCATCAAGCACGTCCTTGTCCCAGCGCAGCGTTCAGTTATCCATTCAGCAAACCTTTGAACGCAGGCGCAAATACACTGCCAACGCCCCACATGCCACACTTCTAAATGCTAACATTTCGCGACTGCTTGCACTGGAAATGTTGCCTTTTAGGCTGGTGGAGACAGAAGCATTCCGCGACCTGATGGCGGCAGCTGTCCCATGTTACTCGGTCCCCAGCCGCCACTATTTCTCCCGGTGTGCCGTCCCCGCATTGCATAACCACGTGTCACAAAACATCACACCTGAACAACGCTGTTTCAGCCAAAGTCCACCTAACCACAGACACGTGGACAAGTGCTTGTGGGCAAGGCCGCTACATCTCATTGACGGCACACTGGGTTAATATTGTGGAAGCTGGGACCCAGTCTGAGCGAGGGACGGAACACGTCCTTCCCACACCAAGGTTTGCAGGCCCTACCTCAGTCAGGGTTTCACCCACACTCTACAGCTCCGGAATGTCATGCTCCTCAGCCTCCTCCTCCTCCTGCGCATCCTCATCCACTTTACCATCCACACCAGTCCCAAGCTGGAAGCACTGCAGCACTGCCTCGGCGAAGCGGCAACAGGCTGTGCTGAAGCTAATCTGCATAGGTGACAAACCCCACAATGCAGAAGAGGTGTGGACAGCTCTGAAACAGCAGACAGATCACTGGCTCACACCTCTGAACCTAAAGCCAGGAAAGGTCGTGTGTGACAATGGCCGGAACCTGGTGGCGGCTTTGAGGCGAGGCCAGCTGACACATGTTTCATGCGTGGCCCATGTGCTCAACCTCGTGGTTCAGCGGTTTCTAAAGTCATACCCAGAGCTGTCTGATCTGCTGGTAAAAGTTCGCCACCTGTCTGCACATTTTCGAAAGTCACCTACTGCTTCAGCCGGCCTTGCCGGCTTTCAGCGCCGTTTGCATCTTCCGGCTCACAGACTGGTGTGTGATGTCCCCACGCGTTGGAATTCAACTCTGCACATGTTAGTCAGGATATGTGAGCAGAAGAGGGCAGTTGTTGAGTACCTGCATTACCTTACAATTATTGGGTATCCAAGCTGGACACGTGGCATGATTGGCTCTCTACGCCTTGGAAGTCCTGGCCTGCCCTGCTGCTAGCGTTTTGTCAGAGCGTGTTTTTAGTGCCGCAGGGGGAATCATTACAGATAAACGCACTCGCCTGTCAACTGAAAATGCTGACAGGCTGACTCTGATCAAGATGAACAAGGGTTGGATTGGGCCAGACTTCACCACACCACCAGCAAATGACAGCGGAATTTAAAGTTTGTAACGGGAATTTGCCATGTACCTCCACTCACCCATGGGTACACACTTCTGGACTTTGGCTAATCGCTGGACTGCTCCTCCTTCTCCTCATGCGCCACCATGATGACCGTTACAATAGTTAGGCCGTTGTTTCAGGTATACCCCCAGTGGTAAATTTTTTCGCCCATTCTTTCAGAATGGGCATTACAACGACAGGAGACCCGCTCCTTTGCAATGGGAACAATGTTTTGAGGCCCTCATGCACATCTCTATCCAGGGACAATGTGGAGCCTCCCAATTTTTGGCTGCCCTGCCAAAGGGCTATACTACATTAGACCCACTTCCTTACAATGGGCACTTCAGGTTTACAGGCCATCATGCACGTCTCTATCCAGGGACAATGTGGAGCCTGACGCTGCCACCGACAGGCACACACGTGCGGTTTTTAAATGCAAGCACGGACGCAATAAGAACCTAACAGGTTTTTAGGAGCGCCAATTACTGAGAAGTCTGACACTATCAGGACTGTTTTAGACTGTGTACACCAGCCCCAAATATGATGAAGGCTGGTATACGGTCACCACTAGGAATGGCTATATACCCTGCCTGCCTGCCTGTATACTGCTACAATAGTCCTGAGAAGGACTCTTCTGGTCACTAGCCTGTATTCCGACCTGGCTATACCCTGCCTGCCCTGCCTGTATACAGCAACAATAGTCCTGAGAAGGACTCTGCTCCTGTATTCCGACCTGGCTATACCCTGCCTGCCTGTATACAACTACAATAGTCCTGAGAAGGACTTCTGGTTACACTGTTTGCAGCCCTGCTACGGAAATAACTATAAAGGGTCGCAAACCTTTCCCTGAAGCAGCAACACTCTCCCTGCACTGACTGTCTGGATGGCTGTGTGCAGAGCACAGCGCGCCCGCCGGTATAAAGGCTCGGTCACGCTGTGCAGGCCGGCCAATCACTGCAATTCCACAACTAACAGGGCTGTGGCATTGCAGTGGTCTGCCAGCCAATCCCTGCATGAGGGCTGGCTCTCAAAAGAGCGCCAACATGCAGGGATGAAGACCACGAGTACAGCACGAGTATCGCGAGATTACTCGGTCCCCGCCGAGTAGCCCGAGTACAGTGATACTCGTGCGAGTACCGAGTAGTGACAAGCATACTCGCTCAACACTAGTCACGAACAATCTCCCTAACCAAACCACCCCCCCTTTTCACTCACAGGTGAGGAGCGCTGCTCGAGTCCCCGGGTCCGGTCCACCGCTCGAGCCACCGAGCAGCAGCAGCAGCAGAAGGCCCGGACCCGAGCATGGCGAGCGCGTCCCCTCCGCCCGCGACACATGCACTTCCATGTGCCTCGCCACAAAATATGCTCTGGCCAGGCATGAATTAGATGAGCGGGCATTGTCCCACCTCTATTCCGTTCGTGCTCAAACTGGCATGAAAACGTTTGTGACTTTTCAGAATGTTATGCCAAAATCCCACTCAAACACTTTCATGAATTTGGCCTAAATTTTTCTTCTAAAATCTGACTGCAGTATACAGTATACAGAATAAGTGTCTACAAATTGAGATAAGTCTATATATTTACCATTTCTTTCTAAGCTGCTCATCTTTTAGCATCTCTTTTTTTATTCCTTCAGCGCTTGGAAGTTTGTGTAATCCTGAAAATCAGATATGTAAAGTACAATTATTACTATTAGTTTATACAAAAGACAACTTTTTTTGTTTATGATGGTATTTTTTGTGTAAGGGTTTAACAATTACTTACCCTTAAAGAGTCTAGTAGCCCATCGAGACTGAAGTTCAGCCACTACCATAGTTGGCCCAATGGGAAGGATAAATGCAATGAATGCTATTGTAGGCTTTTCAATCCCCAGTGGAATAACCTTTTTATAAAATGCACCTTTGTTTTCATCCTTTTTAACAATAGCTTCATCCAGAAAAGGGAAACTGTAGTCATAACCTGTGGCGAGCAAAACGACATCAAGATTGTCCACAACAGAACCATCTGCAAAGTGGGCTGATGTCTCAGTGAACCTTGTCACATGTGGCTTGACCATGATCGAACCAGACAAAATACGGCTTGGAAGTTCTTCATTCACCAAAGGTTCCTTCCATTCAGATCTATGATTTAAAATAAAATTAATTGATGAAATGTAAATACTGGAACTTGAGATAACCAATTGTACAGTAGTCAACTACTCAGTAAACCAAACTATAGCTTGTATGAAATGCATTAGTTAATAAAACCATAATATTTTCAAGGTTCCCCTGAACATATTAGTCCCGTTGCTTTTCTTAACTGACTGCTGTAATACCTAGTGTGCAGCCAATCACTAGACTCAGGGCTGAAGCCAACCAAGATGGCAAGATCTGCTGAGCGCAGTGATTGGTTACATCAATAACATATGCTGTAGTTGTGATATCAACGCTGCAGTCTGTCAGCAAAGATTTGGATCAGTGGCAGTGGTTCTGACAGTTTGTGCATAAATTCTTTGGTTATGCAAACCAATTGTTGCAGCAGCTGTCCAGGTAGCCGGTCTCAGATGATCTTGGAGTTTAAGATGCTGGATGTTGAGGTCCTTGGCTGGTGTGATTACACGTGGTTTGTGGTTGTGAGGCCGGTTGGATGTACTGCCAAATTCTCTGAAACATCTTCTAAGATGGCTTATGGTAGAGAAATGAACATTCAATTCACAGGCAACATCTCTGGTGGAAATTCCTGTAGTCAGCATGTCAATTGCACACTCCTTCAAAACTTGCGACATCTGTGACATTGTGTTGTGTGATAAAACTGTGTATTTTAGAGTGGTCTTTTATAGTGGCCAGCCTGAGGCACACCTGTGCAATAATCATGCTGTCTAATCAGCATCTTGATATGCCACACCTGTGAGATGGATTATCCTGGCAAAGGAGAAGAGCTCACTAAAGCTGGGTTCACACACAACGACAACAACAACGACGTCGCTGTTACGTCACCATTTCCTGTGACGTAACAGCAACCTTACATGATCGCTAGTTAGCTGTCAAACATGTAATTTTAAGCAGCGATGGAGCAGCGATCATAGCGACCTCGACAGTCGTTGTGCGGTGTCACACGCGTCGCTATGCGATGACTCAGACCTTGATAGAGGCGTGGTGTTTACCCCTAGACATGTTTTGCGTTGCCTCTTTTCACACCCCTCTGTTCCGATTGGTGATCGCTACAGCGCCTTTGTGTTGCCTTTTTTCACGCCCCTCTATTCCGATTGGTGATCACTACAGCGGCGCCTGATTGGGTGACCGTGCCAAACAAAGGAAGACCCAGTAGTGCTTTCATTCATTCTATTTCATTTCATTCAGATCCACAAAGAACGACACACTAGCGACACCAGACAGAGAATCTACTACGTGGAACAAAGAATGGAACTTAAAGAATTAAATCACTGTAACGCCTTCAGCAAGGTACCCAATCGGAACGCTGTTGTAACCACCAATTGGAGTCGTAGGGGCATTGCAAAATACACCGCAAAAACACGCCCTTGTCCTGCCTTCAGCATCGTCGTGACCGTCACTGCTGCGGTGTCAAACACAAGGATGCTGAGCTTATCATCATGGCGCAGCGGGATAGCAGCGATCAAAAAATGACCTGGAATATTCAGTAGCGAGCAGCGATTTCGCAGCAGGGGTCTGATCGTTGTTATGTGTTACATCGTTGTTATGTGTCACACACAGTGATGTCGCTGTTGAGGTCGTTGGTACGTCACAGAAAATGGCGACTTAGCAGCGATGTTGTTGTCGTCGTCGCTGTGTGTGACACCACCTTAACACAGATTTAGATAAATTTGTGAACAATATTTGAGAAAACAAGGATTTTTTTTGTACATAGAGAAAGTCTAAAGCCCCCTATCACATTTAACGACTTACCAGCGATCCCAAAAACGATGTGACCTGATAAGGATCGCTGGTAAGTGGCTGGGAGGTCGCTGGTGAGATGTCACACAGTCAGATCTTACCAACGACGCAGTAATGATTAGCGACCTGTATAACGATCTCGGTAGGCGTTGGGACCGTGTTAGGAGGTCGTTGGTAGGCGTCAAACACAGCGATGCGTCCTGCCCAGCAGTACATCGCCTTTGAAGAAAATGGTTCCAACCATTCAGCAACGACTAGCGATCTCACAGCAGGGGCCTGATCGCTGGTAGGTGTCACACATAACGAAATCGCTGCTGCGTTACGAAAATGGTGACTCAGCAACGATCTCGTTAGCGATCTTGTTAGCGATCTCGTTGTGTGACGGGGCCTTTAGATCTTTGAGTTCAGCTGAAAAAAACTGTGAGCAAAAACTAAAGTGTTTATATTTTTGATCAGTATACATATAAACGAACAAAAAATCTAAAATTACAATTAAAAGTAGATTTACAGTTGTCGGTCATCGTTGTTTGTATAAATAAAGACCTCAGTTGTTAGATATTACTGCAGCCCTGAAAATGATGATTTTGTTCTTTTGTTTTTTATAGAGGCTTAAAATAGTCACATTTATTCTAATTGATTAACTGCCAGAAATATTTATTGAGTGTGTATTCACCTAGATGTACTGTATGTAATAGCCTTAGAATTATGGAAAGGAAGTAACAAAAAATGTGTACACAATGAAAGTGACTGTCAAGAGGAAATTTGAGTGATTATTACATGCAGTGTTAGTAATGGGTCAATGTAACATCAGTAAGCAAAAGCCACTATGCTCTGTCTACTACTAATATATTGCAGGGGATTCGGAACCAAGCATTATAATAATATATCAGAAATTTAAATCAGACTAAGCATAAATTGTAAAATATACAAAAAAAGAGTGTTCAAGGGTGAACATTCACAATATAAATGTCGTGTGCACAGAAGAGACAAACTTCTCTTCGGCAAGTGTTTTCATTTACCCTTCAGGTTGTATGTTGTAGAGTTTATGATTAAATTGGTCATTCATGTATTTCTTTAGCATCCATCGAGACACAGCTGCTGGCATTATATTGTTGATCCAATTAAAGTAACGACATATAAATTCCAAATCAAAAGGAAGTCCTCCTTTTCCAAGTCGTGGAAAAACCCAAACTCCTTGTCTGGAGCTAAGATATACCTGTGACCAATAAAAAAGGACTTGGTTAAATTCAATACATGTCACTTAACATAATGCCTATAGCTGTTACGTCCCCTCTGGAGTCCGCTCCAGCAATTTCTACTATGATCACCAGGCGACACTGTGTTCCTGCCATGGATAGTGCTGGCTATGGGAGAGGAGTCGATGCCAGCGGCGCTGGTGGGCGCAGGCTCCGCTGATTCACTGGGCTGGGTTTCCTTGGGATCTGCAGTACCACTGGCTGACTGTAGGTGGCGTGTGTCTTCCAGCTGAAGTTACCATCATTCAGCTACAACCAATGGGAAGACACCACACCCTTCTTATTTCCCCTCCTGTCTGCTGACCACTGCCAGAGATAGTTCTGTACTCCTGGTTCTTTTCTCACTTTGTTCTGTTTAGTGATTCTGGTGTTCTGACTTCTGCTTGTTTCCTGACTACCCTCCTGCCTGCTGTTTATGTACCTCGCTGCCCAATCCGGATTTGACCTCTGCTTTATTTTCAGATTACAATCTTGCTTGCCGATTTTGTTCCTGTTTTGCATTTCCCAGTTCGACCCTGCCTGACTACTACTCTCTCGGACTGCAGCCTTCCACAGGTAGTGATCACCTCGAACCCTGTGTAATTTCAAATCCCTGTATAGGGGTTAAAGGGTTTCAGGGTTCTGGGGGCCCTGCTTGGTGAGTGGCTTCCCTCTAGCCTGTCCATTATAGCCCATCTGAGTCTGTGGATCCAGGCAGGTATTACAATAGCCAGGTCTGGAGTTAGAGGTGGGCAAACATGACAGCTTCCCATAGCCCCAAGTGTTTAAAGTATAAACTGCAGTGACACTACAAGTTCTATTATCTCTGCAGTTTCCAAGGTTAAGATTAGAGAAACTCCTTGTCTGGAGGTGAAGATATACCTTTGACCACTAAAAAAAAAGGACTTGGTCACATATAGACATGTCGACTAATGTAGTACTTAAATAAAATGCAATTTCAAACCTTTGGTCTCAAGTATAGTTCTTCTAACAAAATTTGCCATGCTAACATGAAGGACGTATATTCCCTTCTGCTTTAAGGCTGCTTTCACACCTCCGGTTTTAGCAGAACCGGCCAATCTGGCTCTAAAACCTATGCAACGGATGCGGCGACAAAACCGCATCCTTTGCATAAGTTTTTGACATGCGGCCCGACCGGTTTTTGCCGCTTGCGGCACGCTACTGAGCATGCGCAGTAGAAAAAACGCATGCGGCGGCCGGATGCGGTGTATGCCGCAGGACGCCGCATGCTGCGTCCATAGGCATGCATTGCAAATCGCGCCGCATCGTCTGGATGCGGTGCGATGCGGGTTTTTTTTGGCCGGACAAAAAAACATGCCAGGCAACATTCCATCTGGCTGCCGCATCGGCTAAATCTGCCGCATGCGGCAAAAACCGGACCGAAAGCAATCCTATGCGGCACAATCCGGCACTAATGAAAGCCTATGCAAAAAAAATGCAACCGGCGGCAAAAAAAAACGGTTGCGGTTTTTCTGCAAAGAGCCAGATTGTGCCACACAGGAAAAACTGGATGTGTGAAAGCAGCCTAAGAATATTATAACGTTACCATTTCCTGAAGTAGGGAAGGAGAAGGGGTAGGTACTTGAAATGTTGGATTGCTGATTAATCTCAGGCTTAATCAATATTCATAAAGAAATTGAAACATCAGTTACTATTTTTCACTATTTTTCATTTTTCACATATAATTTGTATTTTTTTTAATTACCATACTAGAGCCTGTGTAGACCCTGAAAAGCAATTGGGACAGTTTCCAAAACTCCAGTCCCCACAGCCCCCAACAGGTCATGTTTTTCCGATTTCCTTAGTATTGCACAGGTGATGGAATTATTATCAAGGCATCACCTGTGCAATACTAAGAAAATACTGGAAACATGAGTTTGACAACCACTGATTTAGACCACCAGTGAAGGAATGGGACTCGAGGACAAATATGCAACTTAACAATTTACGGCTGCTGGAGAAAGGATATGGCACAGACGAATGGTGGATTCTTATTGAGGGTAAATTGGAGTAAGAAGATGGAGACAAGAAGGCAGATATAGAAAAAAAACAAGGAGAAAATTGTAGAAAAAATACCCTGACTATAAATAAATAAATTGCAAGTGCTTAATAAACAGGGTACTTAGTATATACATTTTTGCAAAAAGGTAAGAAGCTGCCTCACCTCGTCACGGTGTACCCATCTGAGACAGTCCCTAACCTACTAAAGTTAAAAACATATTCTGTACCTGACTAGTGTCATGTCAAAACTTCAATATGGATGGTAAAGTGGTTAGCTGGGTCCCAGATTAAATACACAGCAAAAAGTGAGAAGCAGGTAATTGTTCAGCCTCAGTATCAGGAGGGCTGCACCCCCAACTTGCACTTAATGCAAGTTGGGGGTGCAGCCCTCCTGATACTGAGGCTGAACAATTACCTGCTTCTCACTTTTTGCTGTGTATTTAATCTGGGACCCAGCTAACCACTTTACCATCCATATTGAAGTTTTGACATGACACTAGTCAGGTACAGAATATGTTTTTAACTTTAGTAGGTTAGGGACTGTCTCAGATGGGTACACCGTGACGAGGTGAGGCAGCTTCTTACCTTTTTGCAAAAATGTATATACTAAGTACCCTGTTTATTAAGCACTTGCAATTTATTTATTTATAGTCAGGGTATTTTTTCTACAATTTTCTCCTTGTTTTTTTTCTAGTCTTGAGGCTGCAATTCACATGCTTGTAATGTTGCATGTTTATTGAACATTTGTCACAGCTCAGTTTTTTGTTTTTTTTAAGAAGGCAGATATAATAGTTATTTAATTTTGGCAATTCTACACAATACCTCCATACATAAATTGAGATCCTTTTTTTTAACATATTTTCACAATATAAATATTTACAAACATAGATTTATTGTAATTCCTACTTGGTTAAGCTGCAGAGTACTACCAATATATGAATTTCTATAATAATTTACTATTGTGGTTACCCTTGTTTAGTACAATAAGAAGATAATATTGTTGTTATGCTATGGTGTCCCTATATGTACATACCTCTATAATTTTTAAAGGATAATATGTATGTTTATGTATGTTCTAATATTGAATAAAAACTATAAATTTTTATTGGTTTCTTGAGCTCTTTTTGAAATTTTTTATCTCATTATTTGGTTTAACTTAACATAGACCAATAGCATCTCCACTCGATGAGCAGCATCTCTTTTCTTAAGAGATCCCCTAATCTGTGTCTTTAACTTGTTTCTTACAGTGCGGTAAAACATACCTGTGACGCTCTTGTGCATAACTCAGTTGAGATATCAACTCCAGTGTTGCCCATCCCAATGATTAAAACTCGTTTCCCATCAAAACCAACAGGCCTCTTGTATTCTCGGCAATGTCTTACTTGACCTTTAAAATTTTCAATGCCTTAAAAAATCAGGACAAATAGGTCAGTTGGACATTTAATTCACAACATATATAATTAAATAAACATATAATAATCAAAAATGCATATAATCTGCACCTAAGTAAATCAATAAAGTTTTCTCAAAGCAAAATACCAGGAAGTATCAAAAACAAAGCAGATTTACTTAAAAGGTGACACACCAGCAGGGAACATACGCAATGTCAAAATCGCATGTAACCTAATTCACTTCATTGGTGCAGAAATTCTGCAACATCAAAAACTCACCAAAAACTCATTGTGACCTTTGACTAAATTTTTCATAAAAAAACAGGGTTATTATTAACTTGGATTTTACAATTGATAAAGTCAATGAAGCGTAAACATAAAGGGAGATCCTAGACATTAACCCCTTCACGACCGGCCGATTTTTCGCTTTCCGTTTTTTTTTTTCGCCATTCTTTTTCTGAGAGACGTAACTTTTTTATTTTTCAGTCAATATGGTCATGTGAGGGCTCATTTTTTGCGGAACGAGCTGTACTTTTAAATGAAACCCTCAGTTTTACCATATAGTGTACTGGAAAACGGCAAAAAAATTCCAAATGCAGAAAAATTGCAAAAAAAGTGCAATAGCACTATGGTTTTTGAGATATTTTATTCACTGTGTTCACTATATGGTAAAACTGATGTGTGGGTGTGATGCCTCAGATCAGTGCGAGTTCGTAGACACCAAACATGTATAGGTTTACTTTTATATAAGGGGTTAAAAAAAAAATCGGAAGTTTGTCCGAAAAAAGTGGCGCCCGTTTTACGCCATATTCCGTGACCCATAGCGTTCTCATTTTTTGGGATCTATGGCTCAGTGATGGCTTATTTTTTGCATCTCGAGCTGACGTTTTTAACGGTACCATTTTTGCGCAGATGCTACGTTTTGATCGCCTCTTATTGCATTTTGCGCAAAAGTTGTGGCGACTAAAAAACGTCGTTTTGGTGTTTGGAATTTTTTTGCCGCTACGCCGTATACTGATCAGATTAATTGATTTTATATTTTGATAGATCGGGCGTTTCTGAACGCGGCGATACCAAATGTGTGTATATTTTTTATTTTTTTAACCCTTTAATTTTCAATGGGGCGAATGGGGGGTGATTTGAACTTTTTGGTTATTTTTTAAAACTTTTTTTTTTTACTTTTTTTTTTTATTTTACTAGTCCCCCTAGGGGGCTATTGCGATCAGCAATCCGATCGCTCTGCAGTATCTGCTGATCACAGCTACAAGGCTGTAAACAGCAGATACGCTCTCTATCTCTTTTGCTGTGCCGCTGGCACAGCGAAAGTGAAAGCAAGTCAGGTGTAGTACAGGAGTCATCACATGACCCTGTGCTACCATGACAACTATCGGGAGTCACGTGATCGCGTCACGTGACTTCCGGTATCGGGCGGTAAGTAAAATTTTACCGCGATCGTGCTTATAATGGCGCTGTCACATATTGACAGCGCCATAGTGCCTAGCAGGCACACATCTCAGCTGTGAAAATCAGCTGAGATGTGTGCCGATCGCAGCATGACGCTGCCAGCAGACCGCGGGCAGTAAGGTTATGACTGCAGGGACGTAATTTTACGGCCCGCGGTCGTGAAGGGGTTAAAGGTAACCTGTCAACATATTTGGGGCCTATAAGCTGTGGCCAGCACCAGTGGGCTCTTGTATACAGCATTCTAGCATGCTGTATATAAAAGGCGCACTACAATACTTTGATCTGCCCTGAGCAGGGCAGATCAAAGTGCGTCTCCGCAAGACCTCAATGCCGGCGAGTGTAGATGATGTAGAATGCGTCATGCACCCCGGCTTCAGAAGAAGGAAGACCAAGATGATTGAAAGAGGAGGCGCCAATCCCGGAGAACAGCGCCGCCCATTTGACCAGTCTGCACCAAAGCGACCTCCTAGTTAAGTATTATAAAGTGATTTTTACGTTCTACATAGCAGCTTGGGCTCTTATATACAGCATATTAGAATGCTGTATACAAGAGCCCACTGGTGGTGGCAGCAGCTTATAGGCCCAAAATCTGGTGACAGGATCCCTTTAACTTTGAAAGCCTTTTCCATACTCAATTCACTGAAAAAAGACAAATAGAAAAATAAAGCCATACTTACCTGGTCACAATACAAATGCATTGCATGTTGCAGCAGGCCCCATGATAAAAGGTAGGGGCCGCACAGCTGCACAATGCTGAGAAAAACAACCACTCATACATCTACCATCTATGATATTGCCTTGTATTCTAAGTTCACACAAATAAGGCTTGTACTGGCACCAGTCGGCACCATTCTGTCTTTCAGCCTATTGGTCACACCTGTACTATTAGATCAACGCAATGCCCAGCAGTCTAAGTCCTCCCCAGTTCCCCTCCAGCAACACAACAGGGTCTTAGTCATATCCTGCAAAAGATGACAAAATACATGAGATATTAGTTGATATTTAGTCCAAAATACTCAAGCTCGCAACTCACATCAAGCGATCTCATTGTTTTGTGAGTCCCTGCACTAAAATTAAAAGCAAGTGTGAGTGGTTGATTTGGCAATATTTCTGCATTACTTTCCCCTTTTATCATGTGGCTGCTGCATCCTGCAGTATATTAGCAATGACCAGATGTTGGTAAATACAACTGCGTTTTTTTCTGTGATATGTTTTTATTTTGTTCTTTTTTGCAATTAATTTTAATTTTAGTGTAGGAATTCGTAAGACAATGAACACACTTGATGTGGGTTTGCAAGCTTGTATATTTTCGTCAACATATCAACCAACGCCTCATGTAGTTTTTCATGCTGTGCAGGATGCAGCCAAGCCCTGTAGTTTTGGAGAAGAAATTGAAGTGTCTGTCTCCAAGAGATAAGCTTATATAGTGCTAGGCAGCCCAGCTTATCTAATAGTACTGGTGTGACAAATAGACTGAAAGCCAACATGGTGCGCTACACATAAGTATGCAACTGGAGCCCTATGCAAGCCTCATAAGCCTCATCTTTGTGCATTTAGAATACTAGGAAGTCACCCCCTCACCCCATTAATGGGAGCCTGCTGCATCCTACAAAGCATTAGTATTGTGGCCTGGTATCAGTAAAGATGACTGCCTATAGTATACACCAATCAGATACCGGAATAGGCCATGGTGCTCCATCAAGCATTGTGTTATTTTTTTTTCCAATCATAGCCTGTACTTTTAATAATGGCCGTGCCTTGTGTAATTAATTTATTATAGGATCGTATTATTCAGATAATATGCAATAAAACCAGTCACAGCCTCACACGTACAGATGGTTATAATAAAGGAGACAATGGCTTAATGGAGCAACATTACTCCTGCAATTAGCTGATCAGTATAGGTGCTGAGAGTTGGACCATCACCAATCTAAAATCAGCGAACTTTGCTAGGGATAGACTGATAATTTTAAAGTCCTAGTGAGTAGAGATGATGAACCCGAGATTCGGTGTTCGATGTTCATACCGAACACAAACTTTACAAAAAAAAGCAGAGTTCGGGTTTGGAGTTACAGTGCTTTACGTATGCAACCACTCAAGCAAGCATTGCTGTGCTCGGGTGCGCTTGGTGCTCAGCCCAGTGAGAGCTGCTTGCAGTGTTTGAACGGCTCACACTGGGGGTAACAATACCATGATTGGATTTAGAGTGCTCCTTAAAAAAAAAAAATGGAAAAACCCTGTGCCTCCGGAAGTGTTCTATTTATTGCTGGCTGCATGTGGATGGAGACCTGAACTGCCCAATTAGTGACTTCCACTGGGGTTCAAGTCAAGTCTGGGTGCAAAAACAAACTTATTCAAAAGTCCGGTTTCCCCCTCTGAACTGAACTTCCATGGGTTCACTCATCTCTACTAGTCAGCCAATGACAGCCTATTACCTGAGCACTATACAGCTGCGGAATGGGAGGTGTAACTAAAAGCTCAAGGGCCTTGGTGCATAAGTTAAGATTGCCTCTCCTCTCCTGTGTCTACCTTCTATAACTAATCAAAAACTGAACCATATATGTATTGGGGTATAAAGCATAAAAAGCTGATGTGTACATGACAGGCCCCACCAGGGCCTAGTGGCACTCGGAACAGGGCCACAATTCTGTTTGTGAGGTCACTGCGACAGGGCCCAACTCCGTGACCCTGGTGGTGTCGTTTAAATGACGTGAATTGGGGGTTATATTTACAGGGAATAATGATTTGTGATGCCACCTGTTGTCTTCAGCCATATATGGCTGACGCTGCTTGGACGGGACCGCTGGGGCAGATAGTGACGCAGCTGAGATGGTACAGCTCCTCACAGGTGGAGCTGGGGCTCCAGGGCAGCTGTAGGCAGTTGTTAGCCAGTGGGATTTTTGGATAGCAGCGCGGGGCTGGCAGTGCAGGCAATGAGTCCAGGACACAGCGGGAAGCAGTCACAAGTTCTTTTACTCACAGTTATCAGTTCCAGGTTATTACGGCCGGTCAAATACTGCCCTTGGAGTGCTGAGTCCTGATGTACCGGAATCCAGTCTATCCCCAGGTAATTCAGAGGCACAAGACCGGTATACCTTTCCTCGTCATCTTCGTACGCTGGCTTCACCCTCCTGCCCTGCGTCTCACACACAGTGCCCCTGAGCCGGTATCCGCGAACCCTGTTATGGGGGGGCTTGTTTGTCCTATACCTTGGCTCTCTGTGGTCACGTTTTCAGTGGATTTGCATGTGGTTGTGGCTTCGGCACATGAAGTTACCACCGCCTCCAGTTTTGATAGCTGAGCCTTGTAGTTATCCACTAGTCTAGGAGCCGGTCCCCTTTGCTGCCAAGTCCCTCCACACCGATATGTCAGCTGTCGATGCAAGCCTACGGGTGTATTTCTCACTTCCCGTGACTCTAGGACCCCTTCTTCCTTTTCTTTCTTTCTTTCTTGTGCTAGGACAAGCTCGCCGGCTCTGGTCCTCAGGACCTCTCCCATCCGCTTCCTCCTTTGTTCTCTCCTTGCACTGTTCTGTCACAGTTTCACTTTCTGCACTCCGTTCTAAGTGTCCACCCACTAACTAACCCCACCTCCAGACTGGCTTCAGGACTGTACTCTCCTTTTTGTGCAACTCGCCCTAACGGCCTGATGGAGCGCAGCTATACTAAGAGTGTGTGTGTAACATGGTCTGTGTGCTCCTTCTTACCAGGGAATGGGATACCACACCTCTGGCTGAGGTGCAGTACTTCCGTGGCGACTGGACCCTTAGGGGCACCACACACAGAGATGTCACAGCTCTGTGAATCCCCAAGTTGTATGAAACTGTAATATGGCTCCCTAAGAACTCCATACAGACCTGCTGTACTTCTGTAGGTCTCTTATTTTATATGAAGGCATAGGGCAGGTTTGTTTCATGTCAGTTCTGCCAAAACTAATTTAGATACAAGACCATACACCAAAATAATTCAGACCCCATACCAGATCCTACAATTAACTGAGACACTTGACTAGACTAGAAATCAACATCTTTCAGATCCCAGACCAGCTGGATAATGTACTGGTTCCTAATTACATCCAAAGAAAGGATATTTTATGCACATTGTGTATACACGTCATCCTCAAGCTGAATGGCATACTGACCCAGGGTGGTGGTGGTGGTGGGCATGAGTATGACCCAACCCGTTAGCCAGTGTAGTCACAACTAACGGAAATTACTTAGGCCTTAGTTGCTACGCCAAGGCCAAATCCACATAGCAGGGGTTTTGTTGTATACAAAATGAATGATTTTCATCAATTTTAGAGCTGATTCTGATCCATTTTGGTCCATGTGTGCACCTTCATCGTTCATATATCATTTATTTTTCTTGTATGCAAAAAACCCTCTTAAACATTTCCTAAGCTTCATATAGCAACCAGTCAGTGATATCTGGGTCTATTTGTGATGCCCCTGAGGCTCTGGTTGCCACAGGGTACTGCACCTCAATTAAAGTGCCGTATTCATCTCAGGTAAGAGGGGGTTACTCACCGGTGTTCCACATTCACACACTACATACAGCTTAGCAGCCTTCACACAGGGTGGGATGGCTCAGGGTAGGCAGGGGGGGGGCCATTACGATCATGGGACTTCCCGGTCACTGAGTCCAGCCACCTAGGGGGCGGGTTCCACTTGGGGTAGAAATAGGCACAACACACACACATCAAAAACAGACCCGTCAGGACCATAGTTCTGGCAAGACATCTCTGGAAAATCTTGGACTTTACAAGGCCCGGGGCTTGGAGCGGGAGCTAAGCCAGAATACCTAACCGCTGAGGGGAACACCCTAGCAATACGACTCTCTCTCCTTCTTTCTCAAAACACCGGTAGTGACCCGTTACCGGATCTGGGATTGACCGGAGCCCATCACTGGCCAGCTGCCAGTGACCAGTGTGACCGGGCTGGCAGCTGAAGTTGTGCGTAAACTACACCCTGAATGCGCAGAGACTGTGTTGGCTCATCCTTACCGGCGCCGCCACCCAGTGCTTAGGTGCCAATGGCCGTTAAATCCCTCTTCATCAACCCGGGGCCCGCTCTGTCTGTTGGGAGCGACACCATCCCGGCTGCCTTAACACCTGCCCTGGCGAGGAATTCTGCAGCGGCGGCTACTCCTGGCCGCATACCACAGGTGGTGTCATGATAAACTCTCCCAAATACCCTGCTTCCCCCACCATATACTATACACCTCAGGGCAATGGAACCGGGCAAGGCCACCCCGTGACATCGCCTGGCCCTGCCTGAAACAGCCCAGCAACAAGTAGGTTAACCACCTGCCTTGTGGGGCACTACATATTCATAACCATCTGCTGTGATCTCTAAAGCTAAAACCGTTTGGCCATGTGGACATGAGTATTTGGTGAGTTTTTTACCTCAGTATTTGTAAGCAAAAACCAGGAGTGGAACAATCAGAAGAAAAGTATGATAGAGACCCTTGTATTTTTTTTTATCTACTCCATATTTTGGCTTACAAATCCTGAGATAGAAACTCAATTACTCAGCATGTAAATATGGCCTAAGGGGTGCTTCACACACAGCGAGCTCACTGCCGAGATCGCTGCTGAGTCACGCTTTTTGTGACGCAGCAGTGACCTCATTAGCGATCTCGCTGTGTGTGACAATGAGCAGCGATCTGGCCCCTGCTGCGAGATCGCTGCTCGTTACACACAGCCCTGGTTCGTTTTCTTCAAAGGCGCTCTCCCGCTGTGACACACAGATCGCTGTGTGTGACAGCGAGAGAGCGATAAATGAAGCGAGCAGGGAGCAGGAGCCGGCGTCTGACAGCTGAGGTAAGCTTGTAACCAAGATAAACATCGGGTAACCAAGGTGGTTACCCAATATTTACCTTAGTTACCAGCATCTGCAGCTCTCACGCTGCCTGTGCTGCCGGCTCCGGCTCTCTGCACATGTAGCTGCTGTACACATCGGGTTAATTAACCCGATGTGTACAGCAGCTAGGAGAGCAAGGAGCCAGCGCTAAGCAGTGTGCGCGGCTCCCTGCTCTCTGCACATGTAGCTGCATTACACATCGGGTTAATTAACCCGATGTGTACTGTAGCTAGGAGAGCAAGGAGCCAGCGCTCAGTGTGCGCGGCTCCCTGCACACACAGCTAAGCGGTGTGCGCTGGTAACTAATGTAAACATCGGGTAACCATTCCCGATGTTTACCTTAGTTACCAGTCTCCGCAGCTTCCAGACGGCGGCTCCGTGCAAGCGCAGCGTCGCTTGCACGTCGCTGCTGGCTGGGGGCTGTTCACTGGTCGCTGGTGAGATCTGCCTGTTTGACAGCTCACCAGCGACCATGTAGCGATGCAGCAGCGATCCTGACCTGGTCAGATCGCTGGTCGGATCGCTGCTGCATCGCTAAGTGTGAAGGTACACTTACAATGGGATATAGAGTCTACAGAGGCTCATAGGCGCTCCCTGTTTCCACTGTGTGATGCCTCCTTGAGGTGCTAACTATCTTCTAGAACCATTGAACTTCTCCAAAAAATGTCATGAGGTGGAGATGTGACGCCCTGGGCAAGCCAGGGGTCACAGGTCACAACACCACCACACCCCACACTCCAGGTAGGCACATCACAGCTAAACTACAAATCCTTGTTGCCTTCCTCCAGAGGCTGATGATTCACACCAGGGGGTGGGCCAGGCGGTTGGCTCCGCCCACCAAGGAGGTCACAGCTCTGGAGGCGGGAAAACCAGGGAGATTAGCCCTGGCAGGGCAAGAGTGAGGAGTTAAGTGGAGGAGTAAACAAGAAGTGAAAGTAGGAAAGTGGTAAAGGAGGAAAGCGAGTGAAGTGACAGTAAAGAAAGAAAGCCTGAAGGGTCCAGCTTTGTGTAGGGCCAGATCAGCAAGGTCAGCGACGGCGGTGACTGTCTGGAGGGGGACCGTTTGGAAGTTCCTGGAAGGACCCCGTTGGCTGTGTGCCCGGTGGTCTGGAGCAGTGTTCCGAAGGACAGTCAGCACCAGGGCAGGGGCCTCTCGGACCCCGGCAAGGCTAGGAGTCTCCAAATTTGCCAAATCTGTCAGTGAAGGGGACGTAGATCCCCCAACGACCAAGTCCCGATTGAAGGCAACAGCCCAACCTGAAGCAGAGAGACACCGCCACCGCCACGGCACCAGTTTCTCAGGGCCAGCGCCTGCGGGCAAAGTGTAGAGCTCCTCCGGCCCAGATTGTAGTCGGGGAGCGGGTAACCGGAGGGAATCCACCGCTACCACAAGTCAACCATAGGTGCAAGGAAGAGAGACATCACCGTCACCTACCGGGAGTGCAGGTGCAGCCGTCTGTGGGACCGTCCTACCAGCCGTTTGGTTTACCGTACAAACTGTGTCCACGTCTCAGGCTGAGTGAGTACCACAGTGCCGCAAGGCACAGTGCTGCCCCGCGCCCCTGCGCCCATCAGGTCCCGCACCTCACAAACCTTCACCGGGCCCCGGGATCACCAACCCCTGCCCACGGAGGGGCAACACAACACCTGGCTGCTCCGCATCACCATCCCCGGGATCCCCGTATTGAGCAGCGGTGGTGCAATCACCACAACCGTGGGTGGCGTCACGGACAATAATCATCCCCACACCCAACAACCCCCTTTCACTCACGGGCGAGGAGTGCCGCTCGAGAAACCCCCGGGGATCCGGCCTACGGCTCGAGCCACCACTGAGCAGCGGCCGCCGGACCCGAGCAGAAGGGGGTGAGCGTGGTGTGCCGACACCCTCCTCCCCGCCCGCGACAACTTGGCGTCACGAACAGGATCCTACCGCTCTGCCGTCTGGTAGAGGTGTGCCTTGTTACCGCCGGAGGTGTCCGGCAGAAAAATTTCAGAAGCCGCCATCTTTGGCGCGAAAAGTTCCCGCTCGAGCGTCTTCTCGAGCAGTAGAGGCGCGAAGGCCAAAACCCCGCCCCGAGAGAGGAGGGGCCGGAAAGAGCTAAGGGGGACGCGATGGCGGCTGGCTGCATGTAGCTGCGGCTATAAAAGCAGGGACGCCAGGACCCTGCGAACATACCGTTCCTGGAAGAAAGAGAGAAAGACACCA
This sequence comes from Anomaloglossus baeobatrachus, assembly GCF_048569485.1. Classification (NCBI taxonomy): domain Eukaryota; kingdom Metazoa; phylum Chordata; class Amphibia; order Anura; family Aromobatidae; genus Anomaloglossus; species Anomaloglossus baeobatrachus. The sequence continues at coordinate 179,088,443 of NC_134360.1, read as the reverse complement.
TGTGGATGCCGGTCCGAAACACCGTGGCCCCCGCACCGGGAACCGCAGCGTGGGTGGAAATCCGGACCGCGCAGCTCCATCTAAGGCTGCAGGTCAAAATGCAGCTCCTCTTGGAGGAGTGGGAGACCGACATGGCGGACGTTATAGCCACCGTGCGGAGACGCGAGGAGGAAGCGGAGGAAGGGAGGGTGAGTGACCCACGCCCCTATGTCCCGGAGCGACCGGTCGCTGCGGCTGAGGGACCCGGTCCAAGCCCTCTCCCCCCGTTGCCTCCCTCGCCACCCGTCTCGGGGGCCGTGACCCCGCCACAAGGCCCGCTACCATCGCAACCGGTAGCGATACCCAGCCCGTCCGCCCCAGCGGACCGACCTGTAGCCGGAGCCCGTAGCAAACCGGAGGTGTTGCCATGGAAGGCCCCGAAGATTGTGCCAGAGACAGTCCCCGAGCAGTTTCCCGAGCCGGAGCTGATGGCCCGCTCCGAGCTGAAGGCCCAGCAGCGGAAAGCCCCTATGCCCATCCCCCACACCTCGGCTGAGGTGGCGCCGGGTTGTTGCTGCAAGGCAGCGCCCAAGGCCACGACACCGCGGGATACGCCGCCCACCATCCTGACAGTGGGTAACGTTCTGGATGTCCCGCGGGGCCCGACCCGTGCGCCGGCGCTGGCAACAGCGCCATATTGGGATAGGGAGCCGACAAAGCTGGGCCTGGAGATCGCGGAGAGGGAGAGAAGGAAAGCCGAGCTGGTGGCCCGAGCCATTCGGGAGAAGGAAAATCTTCGGCAGGCGACCTTCCGTGTCCGGGGCCCGTTGTATGAAGGGCAGGTGAGGCGGTTTGATGTCCGCCGGGGCTACGGGTTTATATATGAACCGGGCCTGGAGGCCGAAGTGTTTGTAGCCCGGCGGGATGTGAATGCCCACCTGCCCGAGGAACATCCTGGCCGTAACCTCATGCCGGGGGACATGGTGCGGTATACCCGACACTGCGGAGAGAGGGGGTGGTTTGCCCTGGATGTGAAGCTCAGGGGCAGCAACGAGAGCAGGGTGAGCTCTGCACCCCCTCCCTCGGATGAAGCAGCAGAAGGACCAGAGTAGGGCAGCGGATGCCCGTTGCACCGTCCCCGTTGGGACCACCATTTTGTTGTTGAAAGTTTGAAAAGTTGAAAGTTCTGCAAATGATAAGAAAATGATAATTACCGAAGTTTTACCTGATTTGCTTGTGATTGAACCGGCCGGAGCCGGCACCGTTGTCACCGTGGGGACCGTTTACGGTTTGCATGGGAACTATCCATGGACAAGCCCGTGAACTTGCAGGGCACCACAAACGTTAAGTGGCTTGTAAATATGTTGTTTACCGTTACCGTTTTCCGCAATGCCGCCTCCGGAGAGGCAGGTTGGAGGGAGGGCCCTGAGCAGAGCAGGCTAGGGCCCAGCCACCAAAGGGACCGGTGGCTACCCTCTGGAGGGAAGGACAGATCCCGCTCGGGTAACTTGTGCTGGACTGTGGGTCAAGGGGTGCTGCCTGGGCTTTAGGGGCAGCATCAGGGCCAGGTTGCTTGGGTGGGAGAGAGCGGAAACCGTAACCGTAAACCGTTTGTAACGTTAAAAGAAATGTGCCTCCCGTCTTGGGAAGAGTTATGATTAAAAATGTAAATATGTTAATTTCAAATGTTATCTTTTTCAGAAAAATAAAACCGGTGTAGGATGGCAGCCCGCGGACGGTCTGCATTTTGCTAAGGGGGAATGTGATGCCCTGGGCAAGCCAGGGGTCACAGGTCACAACACCACCACACCCCACACTCCAGGTAGGCACATCACAGCTAAACTACAAATCCTTGTTGCCTTCCTCCAGAGGCTGATGATTCACACCAGGGGGTGGGCCAGGCGGTTGGCTTCGCCCACCAAGGAGGTCACAGCTCTGGAGGCGGGAAAACCAGGGAGATTAGCCCAGGCAGGGCAAGAGTGAGGAGTTAAGTGGAGGAGTAAACAAGAAGTGAAAGTAGGAAAGTGGTAAAGGAGGAAAGCGAGTGAAGTGACAGTAAAGAAAGAAAGCCTGAAGGGTCCAGCTTTGTGTAGGGCCAGATCAGCAAGGTCAGCGACGGCGGTGACTGTCTGGAGGGGGACCGTTTGGAAGTTCCTGGAAGGACCCCGTTGGCTGTGTGCCCGGTGGTCTGGAGCAGTGTTCCGAAGGACAGTCAGCACCAGGGCAGGGGCCTCTCGGACCCCGGCAAGGCTAGGAGTCGCCAAATTTGCCGAATCCGTCAGTGAAGGGGACGTAGATCCCCCAACGACCAAGTCCCGATTGAAGGCAACAGCCCAACCTGAAGCAGAGAGACACCGCCACCGCCACGGCACCAGTTTCTCAGGGCCAGCGCCTGCGGGCAAAGTGTAGAGCTCCTCCGGCCCAGATTG